>NW_016107522.1:2615141-2704064 GCF_001604975.1 Cebus imitator | reverse complement strand
CAATGAGATACGTTCACAAAGAAAGTCAGTGTAGGTGGAAAATGAAGGTTAGGAAGGGGAAGAATGGGAAAAGAAGGGAACAATAGGGAAGAGAAGAGATGAAGTCCTAGTACTAAGCCTAGGGCATATCAGTGTTAGGAAGGCCAGGGAAAAGAAGACTGAACAAAAGAGACTGAAAAGAAGTGGCTGAAGAGACATGCGACTGGAGGGTTTGGACTCCTGGAAACCTAGTGAAGACTCTGCTTCTACAATAAGGAAGACATTCCATTTGCATTTCAAAATCTAACCTTGGAGTAGGGAGCAAAATAGTAGAATACAAGGCTCCACCAATGATCTCCCTGACAAGGACACCAAATTAACAAGCATCTACAAAAGAAAACCACCTTCATCAGAACCAAAATCAGGTGAGTACTGGCAGTACTTGGTTTTAACATCCTATCCCTGAAAGAGGGAATGAAGAGGTAGAAAAAAATCATGAAGCTAATGCAGCCCCTCCTCCACGTCCCAGCAGTGGCAAGGTGTGGAGAGGGTTCCAGTGTCCTGGGGGAGGGAGAGCACAGCAGTTGTGAGGTATTGAACTCGATGGTTGTATTGTTAGAGCAGAAAAGAAAAGTAGACCAAACTCAGCTGACATCCACCCACAGACAGAGCATTTAGACCAGCCCTAGCCAAAAGGGAATTGCCAATCTCAGCAGTCAGAACTTGAGTTCCTGCAATCCTTGTCACTACAGGCTAAGGCACTATAGGTTTTTAAGTAAACCTGAAGGCAGTCTAAGCGACAAGGACTGCAATTTTTACATGAGTCCTAGTGCTGAACTGGGCCCAGAGACAGTGGACTAGGGGGACATGCAACCTATTGAGACACCAGCCAGAGCAGTTAAGGAAATGCTGGCAACACCCCTTGCCAAAGCCCAGGCTGCACAGCTTGCAGCTCCAAAACAGACCAATTATTTCCCCTTGAGGAGAGGAAAGGGAAGAGTGGGGAAGGGCATTGTCTTGCATCTTGGATACCAGCTCAGCCATAGCAGGATACAGAACTGGTCAGAGTCATGAGACCCCTGTTCCAGGCCCTAGTTCCTGGACGATATTTCTAGGCACACCCTGGGCAAGAAGGGAACTCATTGCCTTAAAGGGAAAAGCCCAGTCCTGGCAGCATTAATCATCTGCTAAGTGAAGAGCACTTGGGCCTTGAATAATCAACAGCAATACCCAAGTACTATGTCAAGGGCCTTGGCTGAGCTCTGAGACTTGCTGGCTTCAGGTATTACCTTGGCCACAGTGGCATACAGCACTAAGCAGGCAGGCTCTTGTAGTCCTAGATTGTAGGACTTGACTCTTGAATGGCATTTTCTGGATCTGCCCATTGCCAGAAGGCAATGAGTCCCAAACCAGGCAGCATTAAGCACAAGCTGACTTCAGAGCCCTTGGGCCTTAAGGGAACGTTGGTGGCAATTTGGTATTACTCTCTGTGGGCCTATGGTAGTAGTGGCCATGGGGTGTGTTAGACTTATTGCTATCATGAAAACAGCACAAGAAAAACCTGACTCCATGATTCATTATCTCCCACCAGGTCTCTCCCACAACATTTGATTATGAGAGCTGCAATTCAAGATGAGATTTGGGCAGGGCCAGGTTGAGATAACTGAATCATGGGGGCAGTTTTGCCATACTGTTCTCATAGTAGTGAATAAGTCTCATGAGATCTGATGATTTTATATATGGGAGTTCCCTTGCAAAAGCTCTCTCTTGCCTGCTGCCATGTAAGATGTGTCTTGCTTTCTTTTTGCTTTTCACCGTAATTGTGAGGCCTCCCCAGCCATGTGGAACTGTGAGTCAATTAAATCTCTTTCCTTTATAAATTACCTTGTCTCAGATATCTTTATTAGCAGTTTGAGAACAGACCAAGGTCGTGCCATATTTAAAATGCTGGGAGAAAATCACTTTTACCTTAGAATAGTGTATCGAGAAAAAAAAATCCTTCAAACATAAAGGTTAAACAAACACTTTTCCAGACAAACAAAAGCTGAGGGATTTCATCAACATGAGACCTGTCCTACAAGAAATGTTAAAAGGAGTACTTCAATCAGAAAGAAACAAATATTAATGAGCAAAATTACCTGAAGGTACAAAACTCACTGGTAATATAAGTACGCAAGAAACATAGAATATTATAACACACCAACTGTGGTGTGTAAAATACTCTTATCCTAAGTAGAAAGATTAAATAATGAACTGATAAAAAATAGTAATTACAACAACTTTTCAAGATATAGGCAGTACGACAAGATATAAATAGAAACAAAAATATGTTAAAATGTGTGTGCTGTGAGGGAGGAAGTTAAGGGTTAGTTTTTATAAGTTTTCTTTTTGATTGCTTATGCAAACAGCGTTAAGTTGTTTTTAAAGTAATGGGTTATAAGATAGTATTTGAAAGCCTCATGGTAAGGTAAAACAAAAATATATACAATGAATCCATAAAACTTGACCTTCATTTCAGAGCATTAAGCTATTCCAGGCATTGGAACTGGACACAGATGTCAGAATTCTATAGCAGATATAATATGGTCATAGTAACACCAATGAAAGGAAAAATAATTATTTTTATTGAATATCTTCTATTTGCCTGGTTCTTTGTTTGTATTATCTCTATTTTAAAGATGAGAAAATCCTGACTCAAAATTAAAAGACATTTCCATTGTCATGAACATAGTGAATAATGGGGCCAGGATTGGTATTCTCTTTCAATGGACAAGTCAGAATTTCTTGGGCTGTACTGATTGCTTTGCTGTAAATGACTTGGTAACCTCAGTGAGTCATTTGAAATATCTCGGCCTTACGTTACTCAACTGTAAACCTATAGAAGCTATCAACTGAAAGGACAATTGTAAAGGCAATAAGATGCACATAGTATGGCTTCCTTAACTTCTGAAAAAGTACTGAAGAAAAGAATCGAACCAAGGTGCAAGATAAAGGCTTGAGGTTGCCTGAGGTTGGTCTAAGATGCTTATTTATCAGCTACTGGCGTGATTTACGCAAAAGAGAAAGAAAATTCTTAGGAAAACATAGAAAAAAACCCACAATCTATAGCCTCTAAGTCAATAGAAAGATAATGCTCCTAATTAGTACATTTGACTCCAACTTAATTTCTATTTTAAGGCTGAAATTTATGCTGACCTCTGAACCTCAGGTACTGACTCAGATGTTTAATGCAATATAAATTCAAGAGTAATGGAGAACTTACAGAATGACTATGGTATAATCTAAACTTTTGCTATTAGAAATGAAGGCTACTGGCCTTAAAATTTCTGCTATAAGGCCTAGCACTTGCAAGTGCCTAGTGCCACTTGCTCTATGACATAAGGTTATGAAAGGGCAATGCTTCTGACATGCAGAAGTAGAAACAGCCATGTTATGCAAAATTATCTACAACATCCAACCCACTGAGGCTCATACACAACTTATGGTTTCATTATACAGAATTATAATGGGTCTCAATATTCTATATTCCTTGGCTTTAATACTTTTTCTCAGCTTAAGTAACTTAAGATTAGGCCTTTGCTTAGATTGGCTAGCATTGTCACCCTGGAAACTCCAGTGTCCTATGGAATTACACAAATTGATAATCTAAAGATAGGAAGCATCTCAGAAATTTCTGAAGTATTTATAATGTATTTGTTAATAATTCATGGTCAGAAGCAAGCATATGAAATTAAAAATGACTGAATTTCAGTTTCCTGATCATATATAATTACTTAAATAACTAAGTCTTTGGTATTCACCATATCATTATGGAACATCTTAGGTGATTGATTTTCATTGGTCTCTGCCTGAGTTAACTTAATTTTTCAGTTCTCTTTCTTCCAGATTCTTATTGTTAATTAATTCACACAAGGAATTAATTCTATTTTCTCCCAGTACCTACTTGTAGGCTGTGATTCTCCTTTGACCAGTCCAAATGCACTTATCGGAGGATAAATATGTAGTGCCTTAATAAGAGTAGAACTGAGACATTATTAAAGGTCAGGGGGCTGCTTTCTCAGTTTATAATAAGCAAGTGGCCCATCTAATTCCTTCAAGCATACCTCAGCTATTTTTCCTTTAAATATAAAGTTACAACTTAGAACCCTAGACAGCAACCTCAGCTATACATTTGTCTTTATGCCTAATATAAATGTTAATTCTCAAACCATATCAGAAGCAATAAAGATTTAGTCTATTCAATTTCATACCATGATTTGGAGAAAATTGGATCTAAGATCTCTACATGAAAAGACCATGCAACTGATAGAGATAAGCATACAAGCCCACCATATAAAATTGTAACCACACTCAACATTGCACAGTAACTGATTCTCAACACTAAGCAATGAAAATTGCGTATGTTTTTAGTCACTTCTTACTAGACTTAAATTTAAACTACACTTGGTGACAAAAAGGCACCATCAAACTGAATTTCCCACATGTTATCTGTAGAGAAAATCATTTCAAAACCCTGATAGGATAGCATCAGTTATATAAGATATTGATGTTAAGTCATAAAAATGCTGAGCTCTAAATAAGCCAAAGAACAGAATATTGGTATTTCCTAAGTTGCAGTTCAAGAAAGTCTACATCATTAAAAAAAAAAAAAGTCTTATCTCAAGTTGATATTTATTACTCTCAAGTTCTGAGGAGAAAAGGAATGAAATGGTCTATCAGTTCTCATTAACTCAGAATATAAAAATATCTGGTAGACTCATGGCAGATGGCTTGAATTAGTCTGACAAAGTGGGTAAGGGTTTAGTGGCAATTTATATTTTGTTAGAAGGAAATAACCATAGTGATATAGTGTCATTTCAGCTAGTGTTTATAAATGTAAAAAACTATGCTAACATTGAAACTTTTACTTAAGTCACCTTGCTCTATTTTTTCTGATTAGGAGTTCTGTAATTTATATGAATAATTTATTAGAAGAAGTTACCAATCTTCTTATAACTCAGGTATATTGATGAGAAAAAAATTACAAATATAAACAAAATTCTAGGATAACTCACCTAACAAGACTATGGCTAAAGTAGGCAAAGCCATGTAATACACACACCAATAAGGGGCATTTGTCTATATTATATGCAATTGGAGAGTGGCTTCTGTCCTGCATGAGTTCATTTTTTAAGTCAACACAGGCTAAATTTCTTATCTTTGTGGAAAAAAGTCTAGGCTTCAGGAGTAATTGCTTCATAATCCTTAGAGATGCTTTCAGTTTACCAGACAAGTCTGTTCTGATCTGTGTGTATGTTATAAGTTCATTATATTTATGGTTTTGAAAGCATAAAGTGTTTTAAAAATATTCATTTTCTTTAATTTTGTAATAATAGGGACCTGTACTTCATGCAATTTAATTTTCCAGACAGTATTTATAACGTTATGGCACAGTTTTGCTGTATTGCCCTGATGTATGATTTCTAATTATTTGGTGACCAAATCAAAGCTCAAATGAAAAGAAATTGGTATCTAAGTATACGTCTCTCTATATATACATAAAATAACATTGTAAGATCCCATTTTTGCCTATGGATGGGCATTACAGTTTAGTCTAGGCCAGAAGGTAATTGGGTTAACCACACCTGGAATCTCTGAGGATTTTAATTTCTAGTGTCAAAAATCAGCTTGAGACACCTTGAGCTGAGCTGAACGTGATGCTAAGTTCACTGGGAGCTGAATTCCTGCTGAACAGTATAAATTATGTGGCTGTCTTGAAACTGAAGCCTTCTGAATTCCCAAACTGACAGGATCTATAAAAACCTGGAAAGAATTCAGAGGAAGTTATTTCCATAATCACAGAACTGGGAAACTAGAACCACTGGAAAATTAAGAAACTTATTTTATTCATTTAGGGATAGTAGATGGTATCATTTTAAAAAAGTCATATTGATATAAAAAATGTTATTTAGACAATGGCAACCAAATCTTTTTCATTTCCACTATATATGTGAAGAGTAAAATATACTCTTTGGGGAATTAGGAATATATAGAAACACCATGAAACCCAAACTCATTAAATATTGGATGTACTGGATTGTCAAATATTGGAATAAATTATTAAGATGAATGTGAAATCTGATGTTTTGGCAGCCTACATTAATTTTCATCTTCCTGGAGTGGAGGGAGAACAACTGTAACTAAAAATAGTGCTTTGGGGCTAGATTAACAGCCAATAGTATATTCATGCGGCAACATTTCCTGGGTATTTCTGTGCCTAAGATAGAGTATATTGTAGCAGTTATTGGAGTCCTGCATCTTCTTTCCAGTCAACAATTGTGAGACCGTGGGGAGGAAGCCTAATTAAATTTCAGTTTCCTCCTTTTATAAAATAGGAATAATACTGCAGAGATTGTTGACAAGAAAGTGATATAAAACAGAATAAGTATTTTGTATGATGCCTGACACACATTAAATCCTCAACAAATATTGAGAATATTTTGTTTCATTTTAAACTTAGATGAAATAATGTGGAGATGTTGGGTACAACAGTAGAATTTGCTACTGCCCATTTTTCTTCCTCCAAAGCTTTTCTGCTCTAATCAATGCCAAGCATTACAACCAAGTCTTAGAACACAGCACAAGCAAGATAACAAATGAAGTAAAATTATCCTTCTATTTTAATCTAAGAAAAAAGTATTGCCAACACAGATAATCTGAAGAATGTTGAATAAATTATGCATTTCCTCTCAGAAATAAAATGTATATTCTCATTTTAGTCTGTACAAGTATATAGTCATACTTTGATTAGAATTATTTTTATTCCAAATATCATTTAAATGAGGTATTGGGGTTTTGAATCCAAAGATAGGAGACTGAACACTAAAAACCAGAAATTCCAATACTATCAGAACTGTACAATATTTTTTTCTTCTACCCTACATGTCTGCTTTTTTGTTTTTAATCTTTTTTATCTCTTCCCTTCTGTCTCTGGTTATCTTAGTGTTTGTTTCTCTGTTTTTGTCTGCTTCTTTGAGCTATAAGATGAAAATTTTGCTGTCTTTAGTTCCCTCATTTTTAACTTACGGGCAAAAATTTCTAGAAAATACTATATTTTATTTCTTAACATTAGTACAAAAACTGTCAGGTAAGAACCATGATTAGACAGTGACAGGAAGTTGTCCACCCATGGCTCTGTCTAGTGGACCATATGGTGGCCTTCAAAGCAGCTATGGGTGGTAGAAAAGGTAAGAAGGGATATTTCTAAAAAGAGAGCTGATGCTGGTTTAACAAAACAATAAATGTCCACTTCAATATATACTCATGTCCAAATATATCACATATATAGGGATATATAGGCATTTTTATATACATATATTTTATTTTACACACACACACACACACAAAGTAGCCCTGAAATATTCAAAGGCCCCATTTATTTCAAATGGGGCCTTTGAATATTTCGATAGATTTGTATGCTATTAGATTGAACACCATATGTTGATTCTTGTACACATGTAGGTCTATGCCTCACTCATAAGAAAATAACAATCTATACATTGACTCTTCACAGTAAGAAAAAACATCAAATCCACTAATTATAACAATTTTGATCACATTATGGATTCGACCATTAAAACATATGTGTGCTGGACAAAATAAATGTAGTAGTCCCATTCTAATTTAAATAATATATTGCTTGACAATAATATATTGTCAAATTTGAGACAGGCCTCCTGATGTAAAGCTAAATGACTAGCCACTCAGTGTCAGCTTAGGGAAGACAAGAAGATGCTATATTGTGGTTCAAATAAACTATGAACAAAATATCAGTGCCTTCTGTATCACCCATATTCATTTCTAAATGTTATATGATGTATAGCCAATAGTTATTGCCATCTTCACATAGAATTATGGTATGTATCATCTCCCTATCAGAACCACAAGCAAACAATGTCTTGATCTTTGCTCCTCCCAATCCAATCTGCCATTCCAACAGTGTTTACAATTTTAAAAGGCAATTCTATTTTCTGAATCTTTGAGAAAAATTAATGCCCTTTTTTCCTTCGTACTCTAAATCCAAACCATCACCAAACCACATGACTCTACCTTCAAACACATTCAGAATCTGAATTTTCCTCCAGCTTCTTAACGAACACATAGGTCCCAGACAACATCCTCTCACCAAGAGTATTGCAAGAGTCTTCTAACTGAGGTCCATACTTCCATCATTATGTCTGTATAATCCATTTTCAATAGTAGCCAGAGTAATCTTTTAAAAATGTTAAATAAGCTCATCAGTCTTTTTGTCAAATGCTTTCAGTGCTTCTCATCTAAATCAGATACAAAGTCTGTATCATGGCCAGAAAGTTGTATAGAAACCACAATGCTTCCTCTGTTACACCTTCCATGACATATCTGGAGAAGAGTGTTAATCTCCTCTTCTCTCCTTTGTGCACTCCATTTGAGCCACATTAGTTTCTTTGCTATCCTCAAAAACACCAAGCATACATGTGCCTCCAGGCCTTAAGACTTGCTATACCGTGTCTGGACTCCTCCAGGCATCTCCATATGACCCTTTCTCTCTCTTCTTTATTTGCTCAAAGGTCACCTGCTCAGGGAGTCCTCTGAGTCCACTCCATTTAAAATTTGGGACCTCTAGTTTCTTATCCCTCTTCTCTGCTTTATTTTCTATATATTGTTTATTACCATCTAGTGTAATCTATATTTTATTCTTTTATTTGTATATTATCAATATCCCCATACCCTACATGGAGAATGTAAACTCCATAAGAATGGTAATTTTTGACTGTTCTGATAACTGTTATATCAAATTGCCTAGGATTTCCCTGGTACATAATAGGTGATCAACAGATGTTTCAGCTGAATAAAGTGATTATTGAGAAAGGAGCGGTGAAACTGGACCTTACTGATAATAGACAGTCACTAGCATTATGAATCATATTTTTCTTACTGACCATAATCAACTCTTTGCTTCTCTTCAAATAAATGATCGAACTAAAGGAGATATTATATTGAGAAGAAGTGGCTAGCTTCTTCATCAACAATACACAAATGCATAGTGATTTTATATGCATTGCTCAGTCTACCCTTCAAAGAACCCTAAGAGCAATATAGTGCTATCTCTGGGAATACGACGAAGAATCTGGAATCAATAATTTAGGCAGGAACACGTATCTACTGGCAGAGTCTAATCTCAGATTTCTGCTTTCAGTCAAAGAATGCCTATGCCATTTGAAATAAAATAAGTTTATTTTTCTTCTACTTAAGATCCTTAGAGAGATTCTAAAACCACAATCAAAAGAATAGAGTATTTCCTATCTGAACAACATTTCTCTAATATACTCATGAAATTTCCCTGACTTTAATTTAAAGTCATATCATTCTAACTCTCGGCTGCAATGGTAAACACTTTATTCCCTTATACATCACCTTCAAATCAAAGGACCAAGCAATTCTCACTTTGCCCCTCCTTGGCAAACTTATCCCAATACCACTGAACTGGGTACTAACACGGAGTGGCAGCTATGTGGTGGTGATGGCAGAAAGTCAAATGGTATTGAATCCAGATGACTTTGGAAGGTGTAAATTCCCACCCTCTCTACCACATATCTACTGTTTCAAGTAGTGCTCCAATAAATGGTGCTTTCAAGAACTTTACCGTATTTATTGAGTTTCTGCTATACGTGAAACAGGAAACATCAGGAACAGACACAGAGATGAATAAATCAGGCTCCATTCTACAAGAAGTTTACAAATCAGGGGATGCCACATGCTGGAAAATGCAGGCTGGTACATTGAAAGAAAATTGGGATGAAATTTGGAAACCCAGATGTGATTCTGCCTTCTTCAAGATCACACTTTGATTCATCTGCCGGCATAAGTGTTACAGCAGAGAAATAGAGTCTAGAGTAAAAAGAGTCTAATTTTGTTTCAGTAATCAGATATATAAGTATGATATGGTTTATGAGTGTGTTTCTCAAAATGCAGTGCTATGAATTATCTACATGAAAACTGGCATAGATACTTTAAAAATGCAAATTTTGAACTACTACTGAATTGGTGTCTGTGGGATAGGAGGAGGACTTGCGGATGTACATATTAATAAAGCCTCCAAGGTGATTCATATGCATTGTAAAGTTTAGCAACTGAGCTAAGGAAAAATATAATGATTAAACCAAAATAACCATCATTTAAGTCTTTTACTAATAATTGAAAAAGTCTTTCAGGGTTAGCAAATGGAGGGAGATGCTCAGAATGAAAGTACCCATGTTTCTACTCTTGGTAAAAGTTTTGTATCATGTATAAGCCAACTTCTACAATGCAGACCAAGGCCGCAAGTTGCCAGTTAAATTTAGCATTCTAAGTTCTATGGAGATTCGTCTTGTTGGCAAAAAACAGGTAAGAGCTCAAGTGGTTTAATCCATTTGAACATCCATATTTTCAAAATAGGGCATCATATTTATTTCTGTGATAGTATGTAATGATACAACAAAACAAAATTTAAGTAGCTATCCCTGAGAAATAATTTGTCTACAGCTTTCATAATAAATATGTGAATCATTACCTTTATTATGCCAAAATACAGGAAAATTTTAGAGAATTATATGTCGTAGTCATTGTACAAAACATCACAAAGGAGAATTATTTTATGTAATAGAATCATAAGCATTTTAATATCTTAGAATAAAATAATTCTGAAAATGAAAAACTTTACCTTATAGATATCACCAATAATATATAACTAGCTTTCATACTCGCTACCATTAAAACCTTTTGAAATAAATTACAGGTTAGCTGAAATGTATCTGCATTTGGTTTGTTCATATATGAATCTTTTGTTTGCTAGTGACTGAAAATTCATTTGGTTGTTTTTTTAATGTCTATCTCTCACCTACTTTTTCCCCAATATTTTATCATTGGAGGTACATAAGAAGAAATCACAGTGAACTTAATAGTCAGTGGTAGCTAAAATGTTGCCAATTGCATGTTATAATTAGGGGTAGACAAAATACTATCTGTGTGCCTTGTCTGAGCCATAGCTTGTTTTCATACTACCAGCAAGATAAGAATAGTTTTATCATTTTTAAACTATTATTAAAAAAAAAAAGAATATGTGATGAGAAACTTATTGTGTCTCTCAAAGTCTAAAATACCTACTACCTGGGCTTTTGCATAAAATGTTTGGTGACTCATTTATTATATTATTTAAGAAATCCTAAAAAACAAAGTAAAAAACTGATGATTAAGCAAATAGCTTTGCTTTCCATCAGCAATGCTGAGAAGTTCATTGTCAGTGTTAAATAAGTGATACAGTGAACTAAAACTAATACAAAGTGAGTAGCAAATAAGAAGAAATATATAATACAGCAATAAGAAATTAAAGGTCTTAAGAATTATAAAATGGAAGGCTGTAGGGCTATTTAGAGCATAGTCAAATATTTGTACACAATTTCAATAACTTGAAAGCACTAATATATTTCCTGAAACGATAGTAACTTATCCTCAAAAAAAAAAATAAACATAGTGACTACAAAACTGCGTAAGTATTTATTAAAGAATGTGTTTAAGTCTACATCAAATTCCGTTTGATAGGGAAGGTAACAAAATACAGTACGTAGTCCAAAATATAGCTCATAATTAGCATTCATAAATCTTTACTGAACAAATTAAAGGGTTTCTCTTTTACTTGTTCTAATAAAAAAATAAAAGTGATGTTCAAGGGTGCCCTCCATTATTATGGCATCAACTCCTTAACAATGCTAATAAATGAGATAGCACTGTACACTGATATACCTTGCTCCTCAGTCCATCATCCTGTGTCTGTATGTGGAGGGTTTACAATGTCAGTCAACCAAAGTCTTCAAGTTTTCTCCAGTATGTAGGTATATTCACTTCTATCTTTGTACAACTGTAAGAACCCCTTTTCAGAAGAAAGCTTTTTTAGAAAGGCATACATGCACACAATATAATCCCTTCTTCATTCTCGTCTCATTTTATCCTCCCAAAGAGTTTCTCAGTTATGTCTGCAGTAATCTTATACTGCATACAATGTCAAAATGTTCTAACACATAACACAAAATCCGTTTTCTAGCCCCTGGCTCAGCCACAGGGAAGAATATGTGCTTATTTGGTAATAGTTAGGGATTTTTGAAGTTTTCATAAAGGTGGAGAGTGGTCAGGAAAAAGAAACATTGTGAACATAAAAGACTTCCCATGGTGGCATAAACTTTTGTTCAAAATGCTAAAAGTTGTGCAACAGACTAATGCTAAAACTGGTTCCCTTCACACTTAAAAAAAAAATCTACTGTTTAATTTTATCATTTGTTTTCTTACCTCCCTCTTTTGAGATACTTGAAAACCTTTCAGTCACAATACGAAATAACAATTATTTGATTCAGAGGGCACAGGAATTTAATTGGATCATACAGAGTTTGAAAGGACGTAAATTACTATTGTACTACTTGGATGCTTTCCAGGATATGGGGAATAAAACGAATGACAAATACTTTTTAAACCATTAAAATAGAAAAGATCACCTAAAATTTAAAAAGCAGTGAGTATAAATGAAAAAGAGAGCATCTTAATTCAAAGTAGACTAATGTAAATATTTTCTTTAACTTTACTGTAAATGGACCATTTATAATTATATATCTATCGGATATAAAGTGAAATTAGCATGAATACAATGTGGAATAATTAAATCTAACAAATTTACATATCCATCACTTCAGATATTTATCATTTTTTGTAGGGAGAACAGTTGAAATTTATTATCTTAGCAATTTTGAAATGTACAATACATTATCATTACTATATTCACCACACTATGTGATATACCTCAAAAAGAAACCCACCGTAGACCTCCTTTCTAACCAAGCTTTTGTACCCTTTGACCATTATCTCCCCATTGCCTCCACCCTCCAGGCTTCTGTAACCACCATTCTATTCTGCTTCTATGAGTTTGACTGTCTTAGATTCCACATATAAATGAATACAGGTAGTATTTGTCTTTCTGTGCCTGGCTTATTTCACTTAGCCCAATGTTCTCCAATTCCATCCACATTGTTGCAAATGACAGAATTTTCTTCTTTATTAGGGCTGCATAGTATTTCATTGTGCAAATATGTACCACAGATCTTTACCCATTCATCCGTTGATAAACACTTTGGTTGATTTCATATCTTGGCTGTGAATGGTGCTGCAGAGAACATGGGAGTGCAGATATCTCTGACAAACTGACTTCAAATCTTTTGGGTAAACATCCAGAAGTGGGATTGCTTGATTATATGGTAATTCCATTTTCGCTTTTTGAGAAACCTCTGTATAGTTTTCCATAATGGCTCTTTCATTCCCAACAGCGTACAAGAGCTTCCTTCTCTCCACACCCTTCCCAACATGTGCTATCTTTCATCTTTTTGATAACAGCCATTCCCACAGGTGAGAAAATGTCTCATTTTGTTTCAAACTTGCATTTCCCGAATAATTGGTGATGTGAAGCATTTTCTCATATATATGTTGGCCATTTGTATGTTTTCTTTTGAGAAATGTCCATTGAGGTTCCTCCCCCATTTCTTGTTTTTGCTGTTGTTGTTTTCTGGCTATTGAATTGTTTGTGTTCTTCATATATTTTGAATATTGACCCCTTACTGAATGCATGGTTTGCAAATGTTTTCTCCTAATCCATAAGTTGTTTCTTCATATTGTTGTTTCTTTTGCTGTGCAGAAACTTTTTCGTTTAACATAATCCCATTTGTCTATTTTCACTTTTGTTGTCTGTGCTTTGGGAGTCAAATCCAAAAAAAGGTCACTGCCCAGACTAATGTTGTGTTTCTCCTATGTTTTCTTCTAGTTGTTTTCACAGATTCTGGTATTACAATTAAGTCTTTAACCCATTTCGAGTTGATTTTTATATATGGTGTGAGATATATAAAAATCTTTCACTTTTCTACATGCATATATCTAGCTTTCCCAACACCATTGATTGTAAAGACTATTTCATTCTTTTTATGTGTTGTACACACCTTTGTTAAAAATCAATTGGCTTTATATGCCTCGGTTCATTTCTGAGCTCTCTCTTGTGTTCCGCTGGTTGATGTGTGTGCATATGTATTTAATTATTTTATTTAATTTTCCATTACCATGTTATTTTAATTACTGTGGTATTATAGTAAAGTTTAAATTTAGATAGTGTGATACCTGCAGCTTTACTTTTTTTGTTCATAATTGTCTTGGCTAGTCAAGGTTTTTGAGAATTGCAAATGAATTTTACAATTTTTTTCTCTTTCTATGAATAATAACACTGAAATTTCAACAAAAATTACATTCAATCTGTAGGTCATTTTAGGTAGTATTCACATTTAAAAAATACTAATACTTTTAATCCATAAACATAAACCATCTTTCCATTTATCTGTGTCTTCAACTTGTTTCATCAATGATTTATAGTTTGCAATGTACAAGTCATGCATCTCCCTGGTTAAATTGATTCCTAAGTACAGATGTTCCTCGATATACAGTGGGGTTATGTCCTTATAAACCCATTGTTAGTTGAAAATATCATAAGTCAAAAATGCATTTCATACATCTAAACCAACCATACATCATAGCTTAGATCAGCCTACCTTAAAAGTGCTCAGAATACTTAGACCTAGCACAAAACCTATTTTAGAATCAAGTGTTGAAAATCTCATGTAATTTACCAAATAGTATACTGAAAATAAAAAAATAGAATGGCTAAATAGTTCCAAATCCTAAATTTTAAAAATCATAAGTCAAACCATTGCAAGTTGGAGAACATCTGTGTATTTTCTATTTTTTGTAGCTATTATAACTGGAATTACTCTCCTATTTTTTGGGTAGTTCATTGTTAGTATATAGAAATGATACTTTTGTGTATTGACTTTGTCTTCTGAAATATTATTGTATTTGTTTATAAGTTTTTTGTTTTGTTTTGAGACAGTTTTGCTCTTGTTGCTCAGACTGGAGTGCAATGGCATGATCTCGGTTCACTGCAACCTCTGCCTCCTAGGTTCAAGCAATTTTCCTGCCTCAGCCTTCCAAGTAGCTGGGATTACAGGCATACACTATCATGTCCAGATAATTTTGCATTTTTAGTTAGAGACGGGGTGTCTCCATGTTGGTCAGGCTGCTCTCGGACTCCCGACCTCAGGTGATCTGCCCGCCTCGGCCTCCCAAAATGCTGGGATTACACGCATGAACCACCATACCCCTCCTGTATTTGTTTATAAGTTCTAACAGGTTTGTTTGTTTGTTTGTTTTGGTGGCATCTTTAGGGTTTTCTATACATGATTTCTATACTTAAGATGCTATAAGTAGCATTCAGCAGTGAAGCCATCAAATTCTGGGCTTTTCTGTAATGGAAGACTTTGTATTACTGATTCAGTCTCCTTCCTCATTATTGGTCTGTTCATATTTGCTATTTCTTCATAATTCAGTCTTCGTAGGTTGTATGTGTCTAAGAATTTATCTGTTTCTTCTAGGTTGTCCAGTTTGTTGATTTATAATTATTCATAGTAGTCTCTTATAAGTCTTTGTATTTCTGTGCTATCAACTTTAATATCTTCTCTTTTATTTATAATTTTATTTACTTGAATCTTCTCTATTTTTTCATATTTGATTAAATAAAGCATGTTAATTTGGTCTTTTCTAAAAACCAAGACTAAGTTTATTGATGTTTTATATTGTTTTTCTAATCCCCATTTTATTTATTTCTGCTTTCTTCTTTAATATTTCCTTCTTCGTGCTGACTTTGAGCTTAGTTTGTTCTTCTTTTTCTAGTTCCTTGAGGAGCAACATTAACTTGTTTATCTGAGATCTGTCTTTTTATGATATATGCATTTATTGCTTTAAACTTACCTGTTAGAACTCTTTTTTCTACATCCCTTAAGTTTTGATATGTTGTATTTTCATTTCCATTTATCTAAAGATATTTAAAAATATCTCTTTAAAATTTTTTCTTTTATCCATTCAAGTACATATTCAATTTCCATGTATTTATGGATTTTCTGAAATTCATCCTGATATTGATTTCTAGTTTCATGGCATTGTGGTCAGAAAGATACTGGATATGATTTCCATCTTAAAGTTTCTAAGGCTTGATTTGTGCCCTACCATGTTATCTATCTTGGGGAATGTTTTAGGTTTGCCTTAGAAGAGTGCATTTTCTATTGCTGTTGGATGAACTGTTTTATGGAGGTCAGCTATGTTCCTGCAGTCTGAAGCATTTTTCAATTTCCATGTTTCCTTATTAATTTTCTTTCTGGATGAACTATCCATTATTGAAAAGGGGTATTAAAGTTTCCTACCATCATTGCCTTATAATCTATCTCTCCCTTCAGGTAGTTTAACGTTTGTTTTATATGTTTAGGTGCTCCAATGTTGGGTACATATATATTTACAATTGTTAAACCCTCTTACTTCGTCTTTTCATTACTATATCATAACTTTATTGGTCTCATTTTATAATTTTTGACTTAAAACTATAAAATTATTTTGTCTGAGATAAGAATAGTTAGCCCTGATTTCTTTTGCTTTCCATTTGCATAGAAAATATCTTTCGACTTCCTCACTTTCAGTCTATGTGTGTCCCTAAAAGTGAGATGAGACTGTATTAGGCACCATACAGTTGCATCTTTAAAAAAAAAAAATCCATTTGGTGACTCCATGTCTTTTTATTGGTGAATTTAATCCATCTACACTGACAGTAATTACTGACATATAAGGTTGTAACACTGACATTATGTTCAGTGTTTTCTGATTGTTTTATTGATACCTTACCCTGGATGATCTAGCCATACTATTATCCACAATATTCCCCATGAGGTAAGACCAACATGGGCTTCTTAGGAAACATCTCGAAACACTAAAGAAACTGGTTAACTGCTCTGGCTCTCTTTTTCTGTTGTAGAAACCATGAACTCAGGGAAATCCTCTTCATCTGGCATTGTGCCTACTTGGAGGAGTGGGAGTAGTGGCAAGTTGAAGTGACACTATTCTTCTTACTTTTCTATTTTTGTTGTCATTCAGTTTTACAGAACATGCCAGTGCCTCAGGTTTTTCTGAAATATTGGGCTTTTCAAAACTATGCTCTGGGCTATGGATAGTTTCCCACTGAATTTTCTGTTGTCAGGAAGTGCAGCCTGATCCTTCCTATTTTTCATTCTTGCTGACATCACTCCCCTTTAATTATGTATATTTTTAATTCATTTACCATACTCATGCAGTGCAGTGAAACATATAAAACACTTCAATAATGCTATAATGGATATGTTATATCAAGATTATTTTTTACCACAAGTAGCTTCAAAGGACACTCAAAAACATGTTCAATTCAATTCAATTCCTGTCCAGTGGGCTCACAATCTAAATTACTAGCAACAAATAAAAGAAAAATGAAATGAGTGTTGTTTAAATGACTTCTAATTAAACTAAATAGTTTCAGCTGTGTCCTATTAGCATCGCATCAAAAGAAAACAATGTAAAATATTCTTAATAAAACTTTGTGAACATAGAAGACTTCCTGTTTACAATAACTATTTATATTAACTGCAGAATTTAAGATCTGTTTAGTATTTGCATTCACTGCAGAACGGCTTCTGGGAGTGACTGAATATGAAAAATTACAACTCTATTACAAGGTAACATGTTAGAAAGAATATTAAATTGGAATCTAGAGCCTTGATCACCTAGGATCTTGTAATTCACTCTATGATTTTAGGCAGTCACTTAACCTTTAGGAGCGTGTGTTATAGACCCACCCACTGTTACCTGTATACATAATTTTTATTATATAGGCCATATGTCTACACTCTAGCCCTCTGAAATAAAATACAGTTATTATTACAAAGAATACAAAATGTTTACCAAAATACACTGCCTCTGCTTCTTAGGGACACAGCTAACTATATTTCTTTTTTCTCTGGAAGTTATACGGTGCCATGAGATTAAGTTTTAGAAAGTAAAACATAAACATATATAAATGTTTGCGCATATAATCCTCTACTTCTGCCTGGTTGGCATGGAGATGACCATGACAACCTTGAAAACCACAAGCTAGGCCAGGTGCGGTGGCTCATGCTTGTAATCCTAGTACTCTGGGAGGCCTAGGTGGGCAGATCACAAGGTAGGGAGTTCAAGACCAGCCTGACCAACACAGTGAAACCTCACCTCTACAAAAAATACAAAAATTAGGTGGGTGTGGTGGTGCACACTTGCAATTCCAGCTACTCAGGAGGCTGAGCCAGGAGAAGCACTTGAACCCTGGAGGTGGAGGTTGCAGTGAGCCAAGATCCTGCCATTGCACTCCCGCCTGGGCGGGTGACATAGCTAGACTCTATATCCGCCCCCCCCCAAAAAAAAACATGCTAAAGATTGTGACGTAAGGTCTCCTTGCCAAATTGTTCAGCCATCTAAGATAATGAACTGAATGAGACATAATTTCTATTGTGTTAAGTCACTGAAGTTTCCAGTATTTTTGCTGTAATAAGATATTGTGTCACTGAGGGCTGAGGGTACCATTCACTAGGTTAAATAGTAGAAAATGTTGAGCTGCGTAGTTAGATTTCAGAAATACAAGGAAGATCGCTAGGTCTACTACATATCAAGAATCGTACCATTTTGTAGGTAGTAATATGATACTCTTCTATTGAAATAAGGCAACAGCTAGGTAAACCATCTATGACATTTCACTGCCTTTTGCAGACTGTAGCTCAAGGAGGGAGTAGATTCTGGGGCAGGGTCAGAGTAAGACAGCCAAGGTAGAAGTGGAACACCTATGCTTTTCAAGATAAGATATATATAATACTTCCGGTATTCATTTCCTTTTTGTTGTCACTTGGTATTTATTAATGTATTCATTCTGAATTCCAACTTTATTCAGGAATTCTGAGGTATATCAAAGAAGGGATTTGTAATAACCATATTTTCTTTACATACACTTTCTATAATACAATGATATCTCATATATGTATCTTAGATTAAAATGCAAATTTCTTGGCACGTAAGAAAAAACATAGTACCAGAATGTAAGGAATCTGATCAAAATAAATATTTTATGACTAGATAATAGAAGATCTTAAAATCTAAGTTTACTGAATCACTAAACGTTAGGGACATTTTATATGTGCTCTTTTAAAAGCTTCCTCTGCCAGCATGTGTTCTCTCTCCTTTGCCAGGCAAGGACTGCAAATTAGATGTAGTAATTTTGAATATGTCTAATTTATCATCTGAAAATAATTTAGATTATCATTGCAACCAAATGTATTGAAATGCCTTGCTAATTTTTTTGTTTGGAAGTGAAAAGTTGAATAATAATCACAGTGGGAGACCTGACATGATGGCTCACAACTGTAATTCCAGCACTCTGGGAGGACAACGAGAAAGGAACACTTGAGTCCTGGAATTTAGGACCAGCCGGGGCAATACAGTGAGACCCTGTCTCTAAAGTAAAAGTAAATTACGATAAAACAAAAATAACATGGAAAAGGTGAGTGGTATGCCCATGACAGTTGTTCAACAAGTATTACTTTGTCTCAACCAGTGGTCAAGCATTGTGCTAAACACTAGGATGAGATTACGATCTGTACTTTCATTAATATTCTATAGCTACTAGAATATCAACAGTGACAAATGTAACAGTTTGTTAAATACTATGATGTGATAAGTTCTGGGTGCCTGGTGATATATAAGGTCTCCTAAATAACAAAAAAAGTTATAATTTATTTGTCACTTGTTTTTATTTTCAATGATTATGCACCATGTGCTTCACAAGTGTTAACTCATTCAGTCTTTCCAAATAGCCTTATGAAGTAGCAGTTATTACCATACTTTATAGGAGAGTAAAGCAAAGATCAGAGAAGCCATATGGCTTTCTGAAAAACATTAAGCTAGTGAATAGCAAGATTCAGGTTTGAACACAGGCCTCTTAAATCCAAAGCCCATAGTTAAGAGTCAGAAATGGCAAATCTCTAGAAGGAATCTTAGACATTATTTTGAAGATATTGAAAGGGTCAATAGGAAAGAGTGCTGTGATTGATTATCAATGTCTATTATGGTTGTGGAATAAGGGAGTAACAGCAGAAATACCAAAAATCACATACTTCAATCATGCTATCTTTCATGCCCATATCTTGCAAACAATAGAACAGGTCTAGGGACAGTACATGAGAAGCTCTAAATTCAATGAGGACAACATTTTTCTCCAACTTCTGTAATTTTACAATGTCCTTAAAATATTTTAATTATAGGCCAGTTTTAAATAAAATGAAACAAATACTAGTCAATCATACCATGAGTCAGGCACAGAGCTAGTTATTATGATACACATAGACTCTTAATAGAATTTTATTCCAGGATAAATGAAGTTTAGTGATCATTTATTCCTGAGGGTGCCATAGATGGGATTATACATTTGAACAAGATTCTTAATTATGATATACTGTGTTGTCAGTGTACACACGGTTTTAATGACATTACTCAGGAAATAAATAAATACAAAGCCAGGAGTTTGCTGTCAGCATAATAACTCTATCTGATCAGAGCCAAACATATGACTGATTCTATTTGTCTAGGTCTGTCAGACATGTAAGCTTCATTTCTCCAGGGGTGATATGGTTGCTTGCAAAACTGTCAAGAGAGTCAAAAGAGGAACCTGGTGGTACAACATAAAAATTTCTCATCCAATTGTGATTCTTTCAGGGAAAAGAATACTATCTGACTTTTTTCTGTATATATCTGTTTATCTAGCACATGACTGAGGAATAGGAGTTCAATAAATATTGACTAATAAACTTTTCATTCTATAACTAGTTCAGGATTCTTGTAATAACTTCATAATATATGAAATGAGTTTCTCCTACACTTCCTTCAAACTTTGTTGTTTCTAGGATTGTTTATCTGGTAAGGAGCAAATATTCCTATTAAATCCTCCAAAATCTATTTCTGAATATTTGATACAATAAATTAAAATAAAGAGATTAGAGTGTACATGATTAGGAAAAATGGGAATAATTTTTGTAGATAAGGGCATATTGGACATTATAAACTGTTTCATGCAATCTTTAGAGAAAGAAAAATAGTTCTCAATAGAAAGCATTTCTACTAAATTATGCAAATTTGGAGCTTTACTGTTACTGCTCTGAAACATTCTAATTCTTTAATACATTCCTAAATAACTGTATCCATGTTTCTGTCTGTCTTTTTCCATTTATGCAGGAAAGAACCCTCTATACTAAATATAACTCATCTGACTCTCAAACTTCTTCCCTAACGTCCTCTTTCTTTTTTTTTCTTTCTGTCACCAGACTGGAATGCAGTGACGTGATCTCTGCTCACTGCAAATTCCACTTCCCGGGTTCAAGTGATTCTCCCACCTCAGCCTCCCAAGTGGCTAGGACTACAAGTGCATACCACCACGCCCAGCTTATTTTTGTATTTTTAGTAGAGATGTGGCTTCACCATGTTGGCCAGGATGGTCTTGATCTCTTGACCTCGTTATCCACCTGCCTTGGCTTCCCAAAGTGCTGGCATTATAGGTATGAGCCACCGTGCCCAGCCCCTAACTTCCTCTTTCTCACATCATACTTATTTCATTTAGATAGTAGAAAGCAAACAATTATTTTGAGTACATCCATGAATGTATGATTAATGAAGTAATTTTCCAAGGGGTACTTGTTCTTTTTCAATGGTTGTTTATTCAATCATGTATATGTCTAAGTGCAGAGTTTTAGGAATTGTGATACATATTCTTGGGCATGGCCCTATGGACATAATATCCCTCTTTTCCTATGGATTAATCTGGTATTAGTTCTCAACTGACCTCTTATTATGTGCTTAATCTTTCTATTAATTTTGTGAGAATATTTAAAAACAGACTGGATTAATATAAATTATAAATTCTGTGCACTGCATTAAAATTAATAGTCAGTCTGAGTCTACACGCATACCTTAAATTTAACATCTTTTAGGAATGAATCTTCTTGAAAACATAGCCCTTATACAATATATATATTTAAAATACCTTTTTGAAATTTGAGCACACCAATTATCCTCAGCAATAAATTTAATTTATAATTTATCCCTACTAAAAACAAACTTACTTAAAATTAGAAAGATTTAAGGTTTAGAACTCTAGTCATGAAGTTAGCATGTATTCTTACATTCTGAAATACTATTATTCTGAATCGTACTGAAAGAGCCACTCCAGTCACAGTATGGAATACAGACATAGAGCTTTTATTCCTCTCAGGTACATGTCACCTTTGTTTCTTACCATAAAGAAAAGAAAGAAAGAAAGAAAAAAACCTCCACAGATACTTTGCTCTTTTCTTCTCTTGGGTATATTTTGTTTCATCATTTTCGTTATTGTCCATTATGTGACTGCTGTACAGAGACTGTATTAAGATTGAGGAATATTCACAGGAGGGCACATACCATGTTCGATGACTTTTGGGTATGTGTGAACCAGTGTATTTCAAACTGTAAGTTATACTATGAACCATTAATAAGTTATGAAATCAATTTAAGGAATGATTATCAGAATTTTTTATATCATAAAATAAACTAGAATTGGATAGAGCAGATCACACACACAGAGAAACAAAATTTCATGCATATGAAAAAAAGCAATTATTTAGTAAAGATTTTGATTTTGTACGTGTGTGTGTGTGTGTGTGTGTGTGTGTGTGTGTGAAAGAGAGAGAAAGAGAGACAGAAGTAGGCTGTAGTGTGAAACATTACTTATTCTGGTTCATAGTCAAACATTTTGAAGCCACTTTAATACAGGAAATGAGATCTCATTGTAGTCTTCATAATGGCAAAATCTACTCCATCATTATAGGCAAAGTAGTACTTCCTTTTCATCATTCAACAGTGAAAACTAGCTTTCCCTCCTGTGGCTAAACACACTATAATATAATTTTTGGTAGTTTATGTGACCAATGTTTTATTCAGTTATTTTATGTTGATATTTTAAAGCATATGCTACTCCTAACGAAGTTTAAACAAAAAGAAGTGTACCACACTGCTCATTGCATAGATAAGATCATAAAATAAGAATCTTTTAAATTATAACAGAAGCTGACCTCAATATGAGATTTAATGTATTACAAGATCAGCAACTTCACTTCCTTGCTACTTAGGCTATTTGGCCAAGCAAGAGCAAAGACAGCCAATAAAATTTTCAAACTAAGTAGGTTTTAATAATATATTAGCATGGTGCAAAAGTAATTGTGGCTTTTGCTGTTACTTATACATGCATTACCTTAATCCATGGCAATTATTCATGAGTCTGACCTAAGGATATAGATGTTTATCACAAACTTTCTCTCAAATGTTTAATTTACTAAAAATACTATATTGCACATATGTCTGGCACTAAGTGCAATAAACTACACAAAATAGTAAGATTTCCTTGGCAACCTCAAATAGTAAATACATTTTCCCCACCATTTACTAGTGGAATTTTCTTTATTTTCTGCATTGGCTATGAGGATAAACACCCACCTGCTTTTCTCTTCATCTCTGAGTTTTCAGTTTTTTCCTGGGTTTCCCACATAGATAATAAATCTTGGAATTGGCCTGAAATTCCTTCTATGGTTTATCTTGGTATAACTTTTGTTTCTTTTTTCTACAAGTACTTTATTTCCCCTTTTTTTTGCCACCCAAATTATGTTATTTTTTCTTTCCCCTTTCTGAGACAATCTGAGTCTTTTAGTGAGAGTCAATAAAGCCTCCATTGCCTTTTCTGTCTCAAAGATGGGTATATTCTTATACCACAGAATCCTCCAATATCTTCATTACTGCTTAATCCTTAAATTCCTACTATCTTTCAATTTTCTCTATTGTCTCCCTTGATTATATCCCAAGAATGACAGTGATGATTATTTAGTCATGTCTTGAATAGCAATATTTTATTTAAGCAAGAAGTAGAACAAATGTCTCAGTGGGGTACAGAGGTAATTTGACATATGAATAGCACATACACGGACCTGAGTAAATAACAAGGACTTACTCTAGACAGATGTGATTGTTAGCAGAATGCTCTGTCCTGCTGATAACATACTGGATGTGGCTGCTTTGACATTGTGAAGGCACACTGAGAACAGCATCTGAACCACTGCATAAAGTAGCCAAAGCTTTGAAGGTATAACGCATAGCACTTTGATGAAATGTAACATTTGGTGAACAATCTCCTCTCAGATCTGACATAGCAATTTTACAACCAGGGTGAGAGTCTCTCTTCCTGCAAGTGAATTTACCTGTGCTCTGTCACTGTATCTACGCTATGACACTCTTGTTTTCTGTGCCATTGGCCTGACTCTGCTCAGGCGGATTCTCTAAAGCTGGCTGTGGTGCTTCCCATTTCAATCTCCCCTCTTACTTGTAATTATTGTGTAGTGTCCTTTACCTGCTAGTTTGACACAGGTGTCATTAGGGGTTCAACTGTACTAACCAAAGCATAGGTCCAAATCCAAATCCTTGGTACCTTTGAATGTGACCTTCTTTGGAAATTGTGTGTCTTTGTAAATGTAATCAAATGACGTCATACAGGAGTAGGGTAAACTCCAAATCCAAAATGACTGATGTCCTCATAAGAAGAAGAGAAAAAGACACAAAGATGAAGAACACTATGTGACAAAACCATCAGAAAATGGAGTGATGCACCTCAAAGCCAAAGAATGTACACACCAGATCCTAAGAGAAAGGAATGGAACAGATTTTCCCTTACGGCATTCAGAGAGAGCCTAGTTCTGCTAACACCCTCATTTCAGACATCTAGCCTCTAGAACTGTGCAATAGCAAATATCTGATCTTTTAAGTCACTCAGTTTGCAGTACTTTGTTAGAACACACCTAGGAAATGAATACGGGTATGGAGTCATACAATATAAAAGCTTAAAATAGAATTTTGTATGCTCTTCCATCGATCTGTATGATTCTGGAGCATGCATGGGAAATTTAGGATTAATTGGCTTCCATTATCCCACAGGAACCAAGAATTTCTACCACTTTTACAGTTGTGTAGACAAGAAAGAGACAAGGAAACAGAAAGACCACTAGAGGACTGAATGGGGAAAAGCATGAGAAAAAGGAAATACAAACACACAATAAAGAAAGAGAAATACGGTGATAACTGTGAACAAAGAAGCTAAGTTTCTCCCTTCTGGAATTGACAGTTGGAAGCGTGACTGTACTCGGCTTTTTCTGAGACCTAGAAGCTTAAGAAATATATAGCCTATATCTGGAATACTATATGGTCTAAATCAGAATCTGCTCTAGGCTCACAGCTTATACTGGGATACTATATGGTCTAAATCAGAATCTACTTTAGGCTCATAGCTTATATCTGGGATACTATATGGTCTTAATCAGAATCTACTCTAGGCTCAGAGAGAAGAGGTTACAAGCATCAGCAGGCTTCACAGAATCACCATCCTTTGTCTTAATCTCTTCTCTAGTTCCAAACTCAGTTGCGGTTATGTATTGCATAAATCAACGCCAGGGCATACGCAAAAGGAAAACAACTTATCTGAGGGAGAGAATCTGTATCACTAGGTTTTATTTGACAGTGTTTGTTATTATTTGCCTAGAAGAGTTACCCATGGAACAATCTCCCTGATAAATTCAAATAGCTATTTCATGATCTACAAAATCTAAATTGACTTTATTCCAATCTAAAATGACACTTTCTCCCCTTTTGTAACCATCTAAATAAAATGTCTTAGCCTCATTTTATAAACTAAGAAACGCCCATTTGACTTATTCTCTTCAATTACTGACTGAAATATAGGTTTTCCATAAAGATTTAATTAAATGAAGTATACAAAAGAAAGAAACTATTCCATGAATATATGTTAGGTCTATTTTCTTTTAAATTTTAGCTTATATAAACATATGCTCATTTTACTGTTTATATGTGATCTCTCTCTCACTCTTTCTCTCTCTTTATAATATTTTTTCTTTGATTTTTAATACAAATACTATTAGCTAAAAAATAATCTCGTAACATTTTATGGTATTTTATTTGTATATACTGCATCAAAATGCAGACTTGAAATACAAATCCAGAATTTAAAACTACATTAATTCTTCCATGAACACCATTATCAAGAAATATTGGTTAATTAGAGGTAATATAGTGTATTGGGAAATGCCAAAAATTAAAGGAAGGATATCTATTATTATATGGCACAACATCATGCTGTGTATATTCTACCATACATGTGTATTATGTAATTCTATGTACTTTCTCAGATAGGCACAACTATATCTTCTGAGACACACAGAATGCAAACACTTTCCAGGCTACAGAGCTGGAAAAAGGAAAAGATAAAATATGAATTCAGGTCTATATAACAGCAATTCCAGGAAATTAGTACTCTTCCCTATTACTATTAGATGCATGCTAAACATTCACACACACACACACAGACACACACACACACACACACACACACAGACACAGACACACACTATATGTATAGAAATCAAAACAATGGTTTAAAATGCTGACGTAAGCATTAGCTTCCTTGGATTCATTGCAACTCCATGTATTACTTGTATCTCCTTGGACAAGTTAATTAATCTGTATGTGGTTCCCTTTCTTCATGTATAAAACAGGGTTAATACTAGTACATCCTTTGTATATAACCATTGTAAAAATTAAATGAGTTAATATAGCTACTGTATTTAGACAGTACCTGCCACATGGTAAGTGTAAATATTAGTATTATCTTATTCATACACCTATGATAAGCTCTACCTATGTGTTTGTTCATGTGTATCATACAGTTATCATGGTGGTGAATATATAAACCATAAAGTTTTATTGCCAATATAAAATACATTATTTTCAAAAGACTTTATGTGTCAAAGCACTATATGCAAATGCAGCAAAATAATTTGTTTAAAAAGTTTCTTAGAGTAGATATGTTATAAAGGTTCAGTTATAAAATTTTAATAATGCATCAAGGTTACCTTCCAAATGTTATCCACTGTAGAACACACTTAAACACACACACACACACACACACACACACACACACACACACCATATGGGAAAACTGGAGAAGATACACAGATTAATAGAAAATATATAGAGCCATCCCTGGTATCTATGAGAGATTAGTTCCAAAACCAACAAACTCCATGGAGGCTTGAGTACTTTATATAAAGTGATGTGGTATTTACATGCAACCTGTGCACATCCTCCAGTATACTTTAAATTATCTCTAGATTACTTATAATACCAAATGTACCCACACAAATTAAAAATAAAAACATGAAAATAGATAAATGCTATGTTAATATAGTTGCCCCTCAGTATACACAAGGAATACGTTCCAGGACCCCTATGTATACCAAAATTCATGCATATTCAAATCATGCAGTTGTCTCTGTGGAACCCACATATATGAAAACTCAGCCATCCACATATGCAGGTTTTACATCCCATGAATACTGTATATTTGAACCATATTTGGTTGATAAACATCTGTGTATAATTGGTCTTGTGCTGTTCAAACCAACGTTGTTCAAGGGTCAACTGTAGTTGTTATTCTGTTTTGGTTTTTATTTGTATTATTGTTATTGCTTTATTTTTGTTTTTTCTGAATATTTTTGGTCCTTGGTTGAAATGACAGTTACCCATGGAATATTCAACCAAATGACAGTTACCCATCAATATTCAACCAATGGATAGGAATGACTGACTGTAATAAATTTTAGGAGACTTAAATTTAATCTCTGTCTCACTGTGTTTCAGCTTAGACTAACCATTAATCAACAGACAGCTGCTATTACATTAAAAGGGACTTTTATTTTAATGTTTCATATTTTTTATATCTAATATAGTGTCTAGCAAATAGTCAATATTCAACAAATATTATATTTACTGACTAATACATAATTACACACACACACACAGATACACACATATGAACAAAGAAACATGAATGATATACTTTCTATTATTTAACACTGAAACAAATGGGGAATTATTTGACAGCCCTATTGCTACAGTTATTGCCTTTCAGACAAAAAGAGCATTGCCAGTGAAGGGCTCTGATTGCTATGCCAAGTATTACTAACATGCATAAACTCTTGTTATTATTTTCAATCTAAAGAGAGACTCACCTATAGTCTGAAGATCCATGTAATTTATGCATCCCTTTAATTAGTCCAAATATTTCTAAGTGTCTGGCATACAGACTTTTAAGAACTGTGAGGGCTGATCTGATACGAGTATCTTATCAGTAATTCTTCACAGATGAGACATAAACATTATTAATGAAAGGGGAAAAAGTTTTTGGATATATTGTTCAGGGATGTCCTCTGAACTATTAATGAAGAAATTACCTTTGGTTCATTTTGGTTATTTTCCTTTTTTCCTTCTCTTGTAGCAAAAGCACAGAGTAGTGGACCTTAACTGAGTAAACACAGGTTTCCTTAACTGTCTCCTTATTAAATATTCAACATTAAGCAGAGTAGAGTTTTGCCACCTTACATGATCAAATGACTCAGACACTCTAAATCAAACATAGGAAAGGCTAAGTGAATAAAAAATCTCAGCTGTAAAACTGAGGACAGACGCTCTCCAAGGTCCTTTGATGCCTTAATAGCAGCAGCCTTAGCAGTATTAGCTCTGTGAAATGGTAATGAAATGGTGATGGAAATTGGGAACTGTAGATTAATGCTTAGCTCTACTGTTCATGGTACTGCTATCTGCAACTCTATAGTATCTGAAGTTATACTCTCTGTAAGTGATTTTATTAAGCATGCTTACTGAGGAAAAATAATTGTATCGACAATTTCATAGGTATAATTATTTCGATTCTTGACACGAAAAAATTTCCAGCTGCTTTATCATTTTTAAATTCTTTCTGAAAATTAATGGTGGAAAAGTTTTTAAAGATATACAAAACTGTAGTGAAACTACAGACTTGATACTGAACAGTTCTTCTCAAGTCATGTCATATGCAGTTTTACTAGTCCCCAGCAAAATAATGAAGCCATCTGTTGAATATCATTGATAAGTTACTTTATTCAGCACATTCAGACGTAAACTTTTGGACTGCAGATATTTTCATTTTGGACTTCTCTGTACTCCATTATACATTTTGTTTCCCAAAATATGGGCCTAAATAATTAAAGCACCCTCCAATAGCATAGCAAATGCATGTATAATGTAAGATTGTTTAAATATATGTAGCAGATGTTGGCAGTGCACCTACTCCTATTTCTCAGACCTTGCAGTGTACTCTCCTTGCCCCATTTCCAGGTTATCGGCATCTGTGTCCCTGAAGGCCTTTTTTTCTGGAACCTTGGTGGCTAGGACAGAAAGGCAGGTCAGAAATACAGGACAATTAACACCTCTTGGGAAGCAGCTCTCAACCAGTACTCCCAGAAATTGGTTCTAAACCAATGATAGAGGATTCAGGGATACCCGAAGTGTTTTTATTTTAGTACCTGGATGGCAGAAGATAAGGAAAACTAAAGAAGGATCAGGAATTTGACTATGGTCATGTTCAGTTTGAGGTTTAAAGTGCAAGTTAATATGTTAAATGTGCAGGTAGGCATACAAATCTAGAATTTCTTAAGAGTTAAGGGCTGAAGATACACATTTAAGAGTAGCCAGCATGCAGATATTCTAGAAAGACATAATACTTGACAAAGTCACTTGGAAAGAAAAATGTAAGCAGGGATGAGAAGACATCCCAGAACTGAGCCCTGAGTACTCCAGCATTCGGATATCTGGATGATGCAGATGGATTAAGAAAGGATGATAAGCAAGGAATGAAGCAGAAAGAAGGCCAAAACAGAGTAGTCTTTCTCATTCTTTGTCTGCTATTCAGTATATTACCAACTTTCTTAAATATACATATATTACTACTATAAAAATAAAATAAAGTTTTGTACTCAAAAAATACAATATTTTCTACCAAACTTTATGACAATTTGCATACTTATTTTAGAATCTAACATTTCTACTTACATGAAAAAAATGCTCAACATCACTAATCCTCAGGGAATTGCAAATCAGAACCACAACAAGGTATTGGCTCACACCAGTTAAGATAGCTATTATCAAAACTACAAAAAACAACAAATGCTGGCAAGGATACTAAGAAAAAGGAAGCCTTATACATTGTTGGTGAGAATGCAAACTACAGAGAACGATATGGAGGCTGTTTATAAAAGTACAAATAGAACTATCATAGGTTCCAGCAATCCCACTACTGGGCATCTATCTTTCCAATGGAAAGGACATAAATATATCAAAGAGGCATCTGCACCCTCATAAATAAAAGTGCCTTAACAGGCATAAGTGGTGTAACAGAAAACAAAACAGAGTGTGATTTTTAGCCCAAACTCTATCATTTACTAATTATGTGGCAATGAACTTAACCTACCTAAGCTTCAATCTCTTCATCTGTATAATGGAAACAACATTTATCCCCATAGTACTCATGCTGGTTTCAAAATTCCATTAAACATTGATTTCTTAATCAGAATATGCTTCAGTTCTTCAGTGCAAAGTAATCACTGTTTTTCATACATATTCATCAAATTTGCATTACTGTATGTATGTAAAAATTAACTACTATAAGCAAAATTAAATGCTCCCAAACCTGTGGGTATAAACAAAATATCACCTTGATCTGAATGTAGACACTGGAATCTGATGTAGGCACAATTTGTAAGTGAGTGAGTATCTTCTTCAGTAGTCTCAGTCCTGTGCTGCTTTCATACCTTGCTCTTGCACTGACTAGCACACATCTACCACTGTTCCCAGGTTCTGTGAATTGACATCCTTACCTTCTCTTTTTTTTTTTTTTATATATCAGTTAAAGAGAAGCCTAACTCAGCTTGCCTCCATGAGAAGGGTTTTCTTGTGTTCTATAGGTCTATCCCAAGATTTATACAGCTGTGAAAGGTGTATATAATTTAATAGAAAGCAGTGGTCATATTTTTATTCTGGCAAATGTGCCTCCAGAAACATGAGAAAGAGCACCTAGGAATTATCAATTTCACAAAACATTAACATATAAAAAGTTTAATAGGGTCCATGACCCGTTGGCCACTGCTTATTGACCAGACATTAAATTATCATCTATATTGACATACTATGTGTTCTGGCTTTGTAAGCAAAGTAGCCTGATTTACTTCAGTATTTTATTAGTCATTAGCCCTAAATTTACTTTTAAGGAGGAAACATTATATCTCATGAAGGAATTCATACAAAGACATTAGTCATCATCTATTCATTAGCTAAGAAACAGAAAATTACTTTTTGATTCATTCAACCAACATAAATGCCAGTGGCAAAATTTGTCAACAGTCCTGAAAATCCATGGGGGAAAAGACAATAAATAATGGTACTAATGACAATATTAGTTCACATTTATCAGTGCTATGTGTCAGACACTGTGATAATCACTTTGGTTGCATCATTTAACTTAATAGTCAAAACAACTTTAAAAAATATTATTGGTTGGAAGTGGTGAGTCATACCTGTAATCCCAGAACTTTGGGAGGACAAGGCAGGCAAATCACTTGAGGTTAGGAGTTCAAGACATGGTGGAACCCCATTTCTACTACAAAATACAAAAGTTAGTTGGTTGTGGTGGCAGGTGTCCATAATCCCAGCTACTTGGGAGGCTGAGGCAGGAGAACAGCTTAAACTAAAAAGGCGGAAGCTGCAGTGAGCTGAGACCCCACCACTGCACTCCATCCTGGATAATTGAGCAAGACTCCATCTCAAAAGAATATCATGTACATTTATAGAAACAAGACTTAAAAAATTTAAATGAAGCCAAAGCTCACCTAGATAGTGAGTTGTAAAACCAAATTTTCATCATATACAGAAAAGCTTCAGAATTTGCACATTTAACCTCTGCAGCATACTGTTCCCAGTTGGTTCTCTCAGTCTTTTTCATGTGTTAGTAGGTTTATCATTCTAACATTGGTAATTAACTGAATGGTAAATAATATCAAATATTAGTGACGTAATTACAATTCCTAATAACAAGGACATAACTAAGAACTTTCCTAATCATAGAAAATAGAAAAATTTCAATACTAGCTTTAACAATCTTCATGGAATTTTTGGGAACTGCAATTTTACATATATCCAGTGACTGGGAGGTTTTCATTCAATTAACTTTAACAGAACGTCCACTTTTATTTTTTGTAACCTGACTCTCTTGTTAGTTTGATTTGGAAACGTGATTAAATCTACCCATTAGATCTTGATGTTCGAGTAACCACCTGCAATTTTAGGATATCAGAGAAGGTTCTTTTCTGTTAGTGAAAGATATTTCGTTCTAGATAAAATCTCCACAGTTCATCCATCTAGTTCATCTCCTTGATTCCCAAAAGTTCTTAATATTGGCTATCCCAAGATGACTATCTACAGCTAGAAGCTTTTGGCAAGGGAAACCTTAGATGTAAGTTTTAGATTACTTCTCCCCACCCTAGTTGGTGCAATGGGAAAATCTTATATTGACTGCAATCATTCTGTTAAGACATAGAGAGAAAGATGCCATTTATTCAACCAGATTGCTCTCTTCAATTATTCCCCAGAGTAAAAAACAGGCACTTTGTGAAACTAATTCACTTTTTCAGACCTCTTGGGCAGTTTGGAAGAACTGCTTTAATGTGCTAAATGGTACCCCAGTGAATTCTGAAAATGCTTGCACCTAACAAACTACCTTACTCACTTTTCAGATGCAGCTTATACCTTAAAAGAACAACTAATTTAATATTTTATTATGAGTTTCTCTAGGTGGCTCACTTTATAGCTCTTTAGTTGCTATAGTGATAAAATGATCTAGATTAGCATAGACCATCCCAAGACAATAATGTAAAGAACACTAAAATGTTTTCAATGATGGTGTAACTCCTTAGACTACAAAACCTGGAAATATAGCTACTCTCAGTGTTAAATGCCTTTGAATCATAATACCAAGAAGACTCTGCTTGTATTTTGGGAAAAGAACAAAGAACTCATAATTAAGTTGTAGTCTAGGAGTTGACAAAATGAAAAAGGCTTCAGCCCAGATTCAATTAGCATATTTATTATATCCTTATTGATGTTGCAGAATATACTGGCTTGTGTTTAAATAAATCTCCTTCTATTTCCAGTGGGAAAACAGATATTTCAATATCTTATATGAATGCCCACGATATATTTTCATTAATCGACAAGTGCTATAACACACACATTTTATTTGTAGTGTCTAATGTGTTATCAACTATCTAGACATCTTAATATTAACTCATCAGGCACTTCATTCTCTTATTAATTCTCCTTTATACTCTCCTCAATATTTTTATTGCTTACTTGCCTTCTGCACATTTGACATTCTTTTATTGGTCCCTTCTTGACTTTCCCTCTCCGACTCTCACTTTCCTCCTCCTTAATCCCATGATCCCATGTAAATATGAATCCATTCTTTTTTTTTGTTATTCAATTAAATAAATAGCTATGAGTTATGCCGCATATATGTTATAGAGGTCTATGTTTATGATTTCCTCCAAATCTTTAAAACACATGATAGCAAAATGCATTACAGGTAATTCCATATGAATGAGTCTCTATCACCACCAATTTTGGAGAGAAGTTCAAATTGGATGCATAAGCCAGACTAAAGTGGACATAAATAATTAAAATTTCTTGTCCCAAAGGCTCCTCAAAGTTAACCATCTTTGGGTCTGGCTGGATCAGATGACACCAGTGTACTTGCCTATTTTGGGTTAGATACCTCAGGGTTATTCTAGTCCTAGGTGCCACTCTGTAACATAATAAGAAACATTGTGATATCAATTTATATTTGAATGGAATTTTATATTCTTCAAAACAGTTTTACATGTATCAACTCACGTTATGTTTATAACACTATGAAGTGAAAGTAAGTGATTGAGAGAAAAAAAAAAAAACTTAGATAAAAGGGCCATACATTTACAAGAAAACAGGCCAAGAAAGAATAAGTGTTTTGCTCAAAACCCAATTAATATGGCCTAGACCCAACGCTAGTCAAATGCTCCTAGTAAAATGCTATTATTTGTGTGATTTATATAACTACACTTAGATATAACAAAATAGTAATTATCGAGTTTTCACATCAAGGGATGTTGATGGGAGGGTGGAGACTTGGTACTGTGGTGGAACTTCTCAGGACGAAGGAGGGAGCAGGCCCTGGAATACGGGTGAGTAGTATGAATGTAAAAATGTCATGACCCTGTGACTAAATTATCACTTTTATGTTGTTTTTCTAACATATTTTAATCAGAGTCAACAATCTTTTTGATACACATTATAATAAAGAAACCAAAGGAGACCCTAAGAATATCCTCCACTGTCTTGGCTACACTTTTCAACTCTCTTAACAGTTTTTAAAGATGATTCTCTGGCTTGTTTTGGTATTATCACCCACTCTTCACGAACCAGCAGAAAGATTTGGAGTGCAATAGGACTTAATAATTCTTGAAAGGCGGACATAGAGTGTGGAATGATACAAAATGGAGACTCAGAAGGGTATGTTACTTGGGTTAAGGATACCCTACATTACCTCACTTAACCACTACAAAATCTATGCAAATAGCTAAATTGTATTTGTACCGCATAAATTTATAGAAATAAAAAAAATAATTCTTGAAAGCTTTGCCTAAATATTAAATATGTTTGAGCATTCAACACATGATTTCTGCATTGCTTTTATATCAGGAGTCAGCATACTTTTTTTTTTTACAGAGGGCCAGACAATAAATGCTTTAAGCTTTATAGATCACGAGGTCTCTGTTACAACCGCTCAATTCTGCCACTGTAATCCGAAAGCAACTATAGACAATATATAAAAATGAATGCAGCTGCGTTTTAGTAAAACTTTATTTACACAATAGATGGCAGGTCAGATTTGGCTTACAGATCACAATTTGCTGGCCTCTCGTCTATACAAAGTCAATGTCAACTATAGCGAACTGTTCTCTACTAGGACAACATACAGATTTAAAAAAAAAAATAGGATAATGCTTGCAAGGTCTGGCTTCCTCTTCCATTTGAAGAGTCTCATACCAAATTTCTGGCTTCAGAGGGAAGATGCCAGCCTATGCTCACTATCCTTATAACTGGAAGCACTAATTACCATCTACTTTATTAGAATTTCATACTTCTGAAATCAACTATGAAGCATTTTCTCTACTCAGCGTATAATCTTTTATTTACATTGATTTTCTAATGCACACCAAAATTCCTAAACCCTCTTCATCACATTCTCAAGCATGGCCATGATATTTATAACACACAATGGTCAGTTCTACTTTTCTAATTTCCAGCTCTCTATTCTCTTTCTATGCATACTTTCTCAATACCTAATATAATACCATGCCTAAAGTATTCATTTCCTTAAGTCTTGTTAAAATATTTTACTTCAGAGATTCTAGTTCTGACATATAAATTCCTTAGCTAAGAAGCAGGCCCTTCCAATAAATTCTTAATTTGTTGAATTGAAAACCTAAAACATAGGTAAAGTGCCATCTTCTCAGTGTTTGAAAATAGAACTCATTTATTTCCCTTAAATAGTAGTTGCTACTACACCAAAAGCTCTTGGATTTCCCAGGTATCCCAGAGGGGGAGGAAGCAAGATAAATAGGGATGCACATCAGTCACTCAATTGAGAGATTTTCAGCTAAATAAACTACAACTCTCAATATGAGACCGTCAGACAAGTGATTGCTCATGGTCTTCATCTTTCACAGTGTATACACTGACCAGGAACACTAAAGTAGAATGTCTAAATGTTCAAAATTATCATTGTATTCTTTCAGTCTTTTACTGTAGATCATTATGAAAATAGAAGACATAAACTGGCAAAATGTTTTATATTTTTACCCCAATAAGGTTGCCAGAAAAAGAGAAAATAAACAAGTGTAGTAATTTTTACCAACTTATAAAAAAGATTAATAACCTGATCACAAACATCCAAATTCTTACATTAACCAAGACTTTCATACCAACAAAAAATATAATTAGCCACTTCATAAACAGCTACCAATCTTATTTTTAAGAAATATGTTTTTTCATAAAACCAATTTCTCAAAACGGCATAATAAAATGTAAATGAAATGTTTCTTGTTCAAAAGGAGGCAACAACTGACCAGCAAAATTTAATAGCCAAAAACTCAACTATTTACCCCTTCTATATATAAGCAGATCATCTGTAGTGGCTGCAACTTACCAGTGTCTTTGTGTTTTCTTCTGTAGTTTGTTCACATACAAGCTTTTGTGACCAGAATCTCACAGGAATGCAAAACAAATCAGATAGATTGACACTGCACTTCACTCCATCTCTAAACATTTCTGATGCCTTCACTTTATATTTATCTTACGGTATAATTATAAGATTTTAAAATAGAAGGTTAGACATTCAAAACATGTATTTTATTTTTACTTTCATATCCAAATATGTTATTAAAATTATTCAGGATTAATTTGAATAGCTTGCTTGCTTTTTTGTGCATGTTGTTTATCATACTACATAATTTAAGGAAGAATCTGAGTCGCCTTACACATAGAACATAATTGAAAAATACAAAAGCCAAAATAGACAAATGGGACCTAATCAAACTCCACAGCTTCTGCACAGCAAAAGAAACAGTCATTAGAGTGAATCAGCAACCAACAGAATGGAAAAAATTTTTGCAGTTTACCCATCTGACAAAGGACTGATATCCAGAATTTACAAAGAACTAAAACACATTTACAAGAAAAAACTAACAAGCCCATTCAAAAGTGGGCAAAGGATATGAACAGATACTTTACAAAAGAAGACATACATGAGGCCAACAGACATATGAGAAAATGCTCATCATCACTGGTCATCAGAGAAATGCAAATCAAAACAACATTGAGATACCATCTCACGCCAGTTAGAATGGCAATCATTAAAAAATCTGGAGACAACAGATGCTGGAGAGGATGTGGAGAAATAGGAACACTTTTACACTGTTGGTGGGAGTGTGGAAGACTTCAACCATTGTGGAAGACAGTGTGGCGATTCCTCAAGGACCTAGAAATAGAAATTCCATTTGACCCAGCAATCCCATTACTGAGTATATATCCAAAGGATTATAAATCGTTCTACTATAAGGACACGTGCACACGAATGTTCATTGCAGCACTGTTTACAATAGCAAAGACCTGGAACCAACCCAAATGCCCATCGATGATAGACTGGACAGGGAAAATGTGGCACATATACGCCATGGAATATTATGCAGCCATCAAAAACGATGAGTTTGTGTCCTTTGTAGGGACATGGATGAACCTGGAAACCATCATTCTCAGCAAACTGACAGAAGAGCAGAAGATCAAACACCGCATGTTCTCACTCATAGGCGGGTGTTGAACAATGAGAACACATGGACACAGGGAGGGGAGCACTACACACTGGGGTCAGTTGGGGGGAAATAGGGGAGGGATGGTGGGGGGTGGGGAGCTGGGGAGAGATAGCAAGGGGAGAGATGCCAGATGTAGGTGATGGGGAGGAAGGCAGCAAATCACACTGCCACGTGTGTACCTATGCAACAATCTTGCATGTTCTTCACATGTACCCCAAAACCTAAAATGCAATAAAATAAATGGGGAAAAAAAAGAAAAATACAAATAAAGGTATAAAAACAAATCTAGAGAAAATCCATATAAACAATGAAGACTGAAATAAGAAGGAAACTCAAGCACAGATATATAAAGCCCTCATCCGATACAAGTTACCAAAGTTATCACAGACACTGAGTCACAGCTTTTTGACATCAAAGCAAAAAGAGAAAAATAATTTTGCTTTCCCAAGAAATTTACTATTTATCAGGGAGTGCAACGATGTGTTGTGACATTTCATACTGATAGCAGTAATAGCAATATTAAAAATAATAATGGGAGGGCAGTCAAGATGGTGCACAGAATCAGCTAGTGTGCACCACTGTCATGAAGAGGGAAAAAGGTGGCTAGTAAACAATGACCCTGCAAGCCAATGATCTAAGAAAACACATTGGCATGCATCAAGGCAGCAAGGTGAGACAGAGAACAGAAAAGAGCAAACCTAGGCAGTAACCTATCTGGGTTCAGTGAGGAAGTCAGGAGAGGCTTCCCAGCAGGAGGAAAAGGTAAGTGAGAACTTGCAGGAGATCCACACTTTCCACAGAGACCTGTGCAATACTGCAAATGAGAGAATAACATGGCATCCGTAGCTCTCTAGACAGATAGAGAGTTGCAAGTCTACAGGGACCTCCACAGGCCTTGCACCCCAGAGCAGCTCAGCGTCAGCTACCACAGCCCCAGTAGAAGCCACAATCAGGGTGCCCAAGAGTAGTAAGTTGCTTTACTCTCCCTCACCAGACAAGGCTCACAACTTAGGTGCTTGTCCATGAATGGTGGGCTGGATAAAGATTTTATTTATATATATTATATATATATATATATATATATATATATATAGTGTATATTTTATATATATATATAGTGTGTGTATACATACATATATGTGCATATATGTGTGTATATATATATATGTATATGTATATGTATAGTATGAAATCATGTTCTTTGCAGCAATGTGGATACAGTTGGAGGCCATAATCCTAAGCAAATTGATGCAGAAACAGAAAACTGAATACTGAACACTGCATGTTTCCTATTTGTAAGAGTAATCTAAATATTGAATACACATAGACATAAAGATAGAAGCAACAGAGCAACAGAGACTGAAAATGACTATCAAGGTGGGAGGAAAGCATGGGCGAAAAAAACACTTATTTGGTACTATACTCATTTCCTGGGTGATGGGATCATTTGTACCTGAAACCTCAGCGTCACATAATATGCTCATGTAACAAACCTGTATATCAACTCTATAATTTTTAACAAAATTTAAAATTATAAAAAATAATTATAGAATATTATATGCCAATTACTGCTTTGCATGCCTTATATACATTAACTCATTAAATCCTCACAATAACTCTAGAAAATAGTCATTATTATCCCCATTTGGAAGATAAGGAAACTGAGGACCAGAAGATAGAGAGGCTTAGGAACTTACTCATGGTCCCACAGGTATAAGTGGCTGAGCTGGAATTATGAATCAAGGCAGTCAGCTCCAAAGTCCTCACTCTTAACTATATTTTATGCAGCGTCTCTTATTACTTAGATCTGAACAAAGTGTTTTGAGCTCTCACGTAGAGGACCAAGGAATATTCTAAAAGGTACCTCAAGCAAAAATTACATTAAGACAAAGATTTCTTTTTTTTTTTTTTTTTTTTTTAACCTCTGAACTTTTTATTGGCCTACCGCTCCCCAAAGGTCCCCTGCTTCTGCTGGCCTAATGTCTCAGAACTTTGGTGTCGTTGGTCTCAGGCACCACTTTGCCATCCACTATCCGACGGGTGGTGGTCTTTTGGATGGTTTGCATGGAGTTGCTGCTGTCCGGGGCATCGCTAAGACTGAAGTCCTCGCCATCTTCCAGCAGGCGGCGGTAGGTGGCGATCTCAGCCTCCAGCTTGACCTTGATGTTCAGCAGAGCCTCTTACTCCTGGGCCTGGAGCTGTCCCTCTGCCCGGGTCCCTGCCAGCTCTGACTCCAGGTGCAGAAGGATCCCGTGGAGCTGCTCCATCTGCAGGGCGTAGCGGGCCTCCATCTCCCTCAGGCTGTTCTCCAAGCTGATCTTTGTATTTCTCACGGAGTCCAGGTCGATCTCCAAGGACTGAACTGTACGTCTCAGCTCTGTGAGTGTCATCTCAGCAGCTTCAATCTCAGCGGACTGTGTGGTGACCACTATGGCGCTCTCCTCAATCAGCTGAGTCCAGTACTTGTCCAGCTCCTCTGGTTCTTCTGAGCCAGCTCGTCATATTGAGCCCGGATTTCTGCCATGATCTTGGCGAGGTCCTGAGATTTGGGGGCATCTACCTCCACGGTCAGCCCGGAGCTGGCAATCTGGGCTTGTAGGCCTTTTACTTCCTCTTCATGGTTCTTCTTCATGAAGAGCAGCTCCTCCTTGAGAGCCTTGATCTCTGACTCCTGCTGCAGCTGAGTGACACTGGTGTCATCGATGACCTTGCGGAGCCCATGGATGTCGCTCTCCACGGACTAGCGCATGGCCAGCTCTGTCTCATACTTGACTCTAAAGTCATCAGCAGCAAGACGGGCATTGTCAATCTGCAGAACGATGCGGGCATTGTCCACAGTATTTGAGAAGATCTGAGTCCTCAGGTCCTCGATGGTCTTGAAATAATGGCCCCAGTCTCTGATCTGGGGTCCCTTCTTCTCCAGGTGCTCCCGGATGTTGCTCTCCGGCTTCCAGTTCTCAGTCTCCAGGCTCCTCACTCTGTCCAGGTAGGAGGCCAGGCGGTGGTTCAGGCTTTGCACGGTCTCCTTCTCGTTCTGGATGCCTCCTATTCCTGCCAGACCCCTGGCCATCCCCGCGGACAGGCCCCCAATCCCCATGCCACTCCGGAAGCTGGTGGAGTGCGACACGGAGATGCGGGAACCAGAGCCCTCGGCGCCTGCGTAGACACTGGCTGACCAGCAGGGTGTCGTAGCTGGGCACCTGGATGGAGCCCACGGACCGGTAGTTGGTGAAGGTGGGGCCAGTGGCGAGAGGCCAGGAATCAGGTTTTCGATTAGGAAAGGAGGAAGTCAAACTGTCTCTATTTGCAGATGACATTATTGTATATCTAGAAGACCCCATCGTCTCAGCCCAAAATCTTCTCAAAATGATAAGCAACTTCAGCAAAGTCTCAGGATACAAAATCAATGTGCAAAAATCACAAGCATTCCTATATACCAATAACAGACTTAAAGAGAGTGAAATCAAGAGCGAACTCCCATTCACAAGTGCTACAAAGAGAATAAAATACCTAGGAATACAACTAATAAAGGATGTAAAAGACAAAGATTTCTTAAATCATTTCTCATCATCCTGTCAACGAACAACTCAGGAACAAAATTCACAGGAACTATGTACAGGCTATGGTGGGGCTGGTATGAGCAAAAAGACTTGAAGCAGCTCTTCTCACTTTTATTTTCTGAAATATGTGATCTTCACTGGTAATCTTAACTCAGAGACCTAGCTATATTTAGATTAGGTGACCTACAAAAGTAACCTGAGAAGTATTTTTAAGTAAATAAAATATATGTGTGTATTGTGCTGTCTTTCCACATGCTATTTCAGACTTTCTATTTCAAAAATATAAAATAACTTGATACTCTGCTCCATTTTGGGAATATAAATAAAACCTTGAGAATTGAGAAGAGGTACACCATGTACTGCAAGGTATGTGTTTTACGAACCACTAAAACACTGAAATGACACATGGTGTATAACTTAAGGTTTAGACTTCAAATTTTATTTTTTGGTGTATGCTGTGAATGAAGAAATATATTAGTTCTTCAGGGTATGCAGCCACACGTGTTATACGTTACATCAGCAAACACTCATGTTTGATATTTTTAGGAGACTAGAGGAACCATTACAGTTTTCAGTTTATTGGTTAAACTTATGACAGTTTTGTTATTTATACCCCCCTTTTGTGTGATGAGAAGGTGACCAAGGGTTACACTAGCAGAACCAATTACTTTCCCTGCTGATCTCCACTCCCACTAATCATCTTACTCTGATACTGGTTGCATTTTGCCTAGTGAAATTGGACAATTCAGCCTATGTCTGTCACTTACTCTGCTTATTCAGGAGCAGATACCATGTCATTCTCATCCCTGTCACTCCATGGTGACTGGCACAGTACCTTGACCATAACAGGTGTTTGGGAAATGTTGGTAGCACTGCATTGAAAGTTAAACATTAAAAAAAAAAAGTTAAACATTTATGATGCCATCTGGAATACAAGAAAACAATGATTTTTTTAATAAACAGCATACAGACATATTTCTTTGCATTGATTATCAGATATCTCCCTATTCCTTTCCTTATAAATTATAAGAGCTCAATCCCTACTACACAAATTGAATCATATTTAATCAAAGAAGCTACAAACTTAAGCAACAATGCTCAGCAGGGAGATTTTCAGTGGATTTGCTGTGATGATAAAATTCCTGGAGACAGAAGCTGCAAATTCAGCAACCTATATAATAGGAAGAATAAAATTTAGAAAAAGAGAGCATGTGATAGGTGATGGCATATGTTTAACAGCCAAATGTTTTGCTGAATGCTCCCATTTGCAGTTTAATGGGAGATCCAATACAAAAATTCCACTTACACCTGAGTGTTTAAGGTAAAACACTGAAATGGCTAACATATGCTCAAAATGACTTAGAAACTCATCTTCTTGGGCATATATATCTCCTTGGCAAAGAAATGTAGTATGGAATGCAAGGTACAAGAACTAGTAGACTAATGGAGGGAACTGCAGAGGCAAAAACCAAACATGATATACCACATAGTACTGCTATATATAAGCATGAAAAATAAGTATGCATTTTTTTATCAACCACACAGACACAAAAATCTCAATACCTTTTACTTCAAGTATAATCCATACCCAGGTATAATGACTACAGCATCAAGTGGGAATATTTCCAAAGAAAGGATTCCTGCTTTGTTAGTTTATATACAGCAAGTATGGGTTTAGCTTCTAAAAATCTCTAGCATATGATTTTATTAATAGGTGAGCCCTATTTTTCCATTTCTAAAAGCTTGGGAAAGGGAAAAGGCCAAGAGCATTTCCACGTTGAAGTGGAAGGCAGTGTTTAGATCCAGGTACTTGGCTGCAGGAAGTCAGAAGAGACACTTTGGTCATGGATGACTGTCTGAGAACTAAGAATAGAGCTGGAGCTGAGAGAAATGACATATATGCCATTAAAAAAGGGAAATAAGATTAATAGCACAGAGGTGAGCATGACAATAGTATACAAGACAGTCAGTGAGCAGTGAGGATACTGAGCTAATTTGTGAAAAGGGTGAAGGGAAAGGAAAATACAGTTGCAACAGACTACATATAAATTTTAAAACAAGACTTTATTTTAAACTAAATTGTGGGAATTCACTCAGGGTGGTGGCAAAAAATATTAAGGGAATAATATTGGAGAAAATTACAGAATATAGTCTCAAACCCTTTTGGAAGACCTAAGGGTTTTTTCATAGTTTCAGTAGAAGTTTTGGCTGAAGGCAGTCTATAATAAGTAAAGCAAATAGCTAAGGTATGTGGGGAGTTTACCTAACATGTTAACTCATGTGGTCTTAAAACTAACCTTTGAGCTGGATGGTCCTCTCAGGGGAAGGTTGACCAGGGATATTATCTACTAATGGTGTTTGCTTTAGGCATCAGAACTTGCGCTTTAATCTTTCACTCTAGTAGTGTTGACTCAAGCCTTTGTCAATTAAACTTTAATAAATAAATGTAAGTCTTACTAGCTGGGGAGGGCAGGCAGTTGCAACTGTTTACAGTGCTCTCCAGGGAGTCTATAAGGGGCCACAGAACCTCAGCCAAAATGGTAAGGCTTAATACCTGTGTGTCTGTGTACTTCATTCATCTGTCACTGAGTCAGGGTCTGCAGGACAGACCCCTGCAGGTGGTGACCTTGACATTAAATAGTATTAATTTAGTTTTATTTAACTAAAGAAGTGAAAAGATTTGAGGCAAAGGTGTAGACTCAAGGAAGTAGTCTTTCTTAGAGGATGACTACCTGAGCTATGTATATTGAAGGAGAAATAAGAAAAAATTACAGTACTTCAGAGGCTTTTGGTGAAACACTGGTTTATGTGCAGGTATTTGTTATGGCCAGTACTACACTGTATACTGCCTAAAAACAGAGAATATTTAGAACAGTTTTCAAATCCAACAATAGCAAAATGCTTTTCCTTAATACTGCAGGATTTACAGAGATGAAACTCACTGGATTATCACAGAAGGGTAGTAGGAAGAGAAAAAGAGAAGAAGGGTATTTTAATACCTCTGTGTCTCAGTATACTCACAGGTAAAATGCAGGGAGTATAGCACTAACTACCTTACTGATTAATTGACCTTAAAAAGCATTGACTAGTAACTCTAAGTGTATATGTCAAGACAATGAATGTTGATATTATGTTTGCCTTCTTTTTTTAACATTATATTTCCCGAACTAATTCCTTAGTCTTAATATGGATCACATTCCAAATAAAAGCTTAAAATAGATTAACATAATATATAACTAGGTCAGAATAAAGTATCTGCCATGAAATAACAAAAATATTAAAGTTAAAATAACATTGATTATAGCAATAAAGATGGAGCAGTTAAGGAAAAATATTTATGTTTATATTTGTTTTATTTTTCTGTAATTCCTGGGGTATTGTCCTACATTCTTAAATTACTGATAATTCTGCTACTGAAGATTTGATTTTTCTTCTATATTTGTTTTCCACACTACAATGCTTCTGAAACCCCACTGATTTTCTCCTTCTTATAATGAAAATAATAAAGTACTGGATATGGAAGTATTTTTAAAATATTTTTAATTTTATAAGGAAAGGAAGCAAGGCATGAGTTGGTTACGTAACTTTCTCAATGATAATAATTAAATCGGCTAGTCCCAGGTAAAGTGTTTCTCTCTCTGCCTACTGCAAGATTTACAGTTAGGCTTTCCTACACACTCATGCAGAATGGTGGACTGCTTCTGTTATTATGCCCATACAATTATTTCACATTAACGTCTCCTCTTCGAATTGCTTATGACAATGAGGGGTCCGAATTTTTATTACATTTATTCTGTTAGTTGATTTTCTTCCAAGACAAGGACCGAAATTCAATGAAAACAGAACTCACTTTATGTGGGTCTTACACTTGATCTTACAATTTAAAACGCATGTAAAAAACAAGCATTTTTTAAAATGTTGCTTTAAGTTTTCACATTTCATTTTCTGACACAATGCTTTTAACTATTCCTTGCTTCCTTATGCACCAACCTTTTATAAGTATTGCAGTGGATTTTTCACCACATTAAAGTATTAAAGAACTAGACATGTTCTCCTAAGCAAAGTTAATCACTCTCCTCTATGGATCAAAGAGTTCTCTCTTCCTTGTGACAGCACTTATCAAGGCATTGTTACTCTCTTTATACATTCCCTTCTCTTGCTAACTGTGCTAGACTCTTGATATCTAACATGTTACCTCATATCTGGTAGGCACAAAATACACATTTCTGAATAAGTGAACTCCAGCAGTTAACCAAACAAGGTCAGGCTACTCTCTTTGAGCCAAAAAAAGAGAATTTATTATGAAATGATTTTTAAAAACTTAACACAATGCTGCCTACATAGACAGCATTCAAACATATACTTGTTGGCTTACTAATTAAGTATCCAACAGTTTGAGTGGACTCACAAAGCAGCACCTGAATCGTCACCAAGTGAGACCTGAACACATGCACATGGCCAAAGTGAAGAAAAAGTTATAGTCTGTCATGTTATTTAATTTTTGAAAACTTGAAAATGGGTTAGATAATATACACAAAGCATTTTTCCTTTATTTTCCAAAATGAGTTTTCAGAAAATGAATATGGAATTTATATTTATAATAAAGGAAAAAAGAGGACGTTTATGTTACAGTCTAACAAAAATGAATGTTAAGAACAGCAGGATACTCTATGTGCCTATTTATTTTTTAGCAAATTTTAATAATGAGTACCTTCTTAAAAATTATTTTTCCATTTAAAAATTTAAATAATAAATATAAATGAATACTATAGTGATTAATTCTAGTTAGCCCTCTTTCATTTAAAGGATTTTATTGAAATTAATCTTTAATATGGTCAAAATTCAGATACAGTAGTTACAAAATGATGCTTGCATAGTACAAAATTATACCTAAATATAAAATAGTTTTAGGTAAAATTGAATGTTAAAGGAATACTTACTTTGGAAATCCAAATCAATAAATAACTAAACAATAAATAACATTCATTTTAATCAACAATATATATTTACATTGCTTAAGTTAGTCTAAGATCCACCAGTGCACATAAGACTAACCTGAGAAATAAGTATTCAATTGATAGGCAAGTGATTTCAGAATACCCAAAACATTTGGATCTTATAAGGTTATAGGCCAAAAAATTATACCAGAAGCTATATATGAAGCTAAATATTAAGAAAGCTGCCTGGATCTTTAGCAAAAAATAATATGTATAACAGATTTATGTGTCCTATGAAGCACTTTTTTTTCCAAATATTAACAACTTCATGTATTCAGAGAATACAAATATTCTATCCTTTCTTCTTCTTCTCTTATAGTCGTAATGTCCTTCCAACCACAATGAATATAGCCTTGACTTTGCCCTGCTGCCACTGGAACAAAAGCCTCTAGCCAGCCTTCCTAACTTCAGCATCAGTAAAACCCTTTAAGCTGCCCTCTGCATTGTGTTAGAATTTTCTGGCCAAAATATATTTCTGATCATATAAATTTTAACTGTTAAATAACTGTCGACAAGAATCCAAACCCCATATTTAGCATCTTCAAGTGGCATATATAATTTCTTCGAACAGTTTAATATACCTATTAAAGGATTATGGGATTATTGTTATTACTATTTTTTGAGATAGAGTCTTGTTCTATCACCCAGGCTGGAGTGCAATGGCGTGATCTTGGCTCACTGCGACCTCTGCCTCAAGCGATTCTCCTGCCTCAGCCTCCCAAGTAGCTGGGATTACAGGTGCCCACCACTATACCTGGCTAATTTTTGTATTTTTAGTAGAGACAGGGTTTCACCATGTTGGCCAGGCTGGTCTCAAACTCCTGGCCTCATGATCCACCCACCTCAGCCTCCCAAAGTGATGGGATTACAGGCGTGAGCCACCATCCCTGGCCCTAAAGGATTATTAACAAAATATAATGGCTACCTGTATTCAGAGCACCATTGATAGAACTTTGAGGTAAAGACTGTGTCTTATTCATTATTTCATTTCTAGAATTGAGTGCATAGTAAATGCTCAATGAAGGTTTGTAAATATCAATGTTGAATGTATGAACGTTATTAATAGCTAAATTTAGATTTAATGACATCATTTCCTATTTAAGTTACTGCTAATTTGACTATAGCAGGACCAATAATCTTCCTCCTGTACTTTTCTACACATTTTATTAATAGACACTAAAACACTATCATTAAACATGCAGATTACCCGTAAAGAGAAACTCAACTTTAGAAAATTTAGACACATTGTAACTATCTGGTCCCAGATTAGAATAGAAGGGAGAAGCAGAGAGAGATGGGGGAGAGTGATATTGAAATGTGTCTCCTGCGTAATGTCATAACCCCTAACCCAGTGAGATACAAATGGTGATGTGATAATTTTCCTACTACTGTTTTGTGTGAATTTGCTGAGATGTATGCGGAACAGTAAATCCACTTTGACAAAATGCGTGTTTCAGTCTGGAATATGTCAGTTCAACTTTGTTGAAAATCTAATTTCTAACACTTTGTTGTTGCCTTTAGCTGTATTAAAACTGTCTGTTCACCAAAAGAGATGACCTCTTCCCTTACTAAAGTCATACAATGGCTTATGTTGTATATCAGAAAAGAAAAGAAAAAAAAAAATCAACAGTCCCTGTATTAGAAGAACACCAGTTACATTTCCCTGATGGCCCATTCACAGTATCTGCACTGGTGGATGAGAAAATTTTCCTTTCACAGATGGCAATCTGTTTTTCAAACATTTGTCAGAATTCAGCTTTATAAAAAGGAGGTGGAAAAAAAAACAGAAAAAAATGAGGAATAAGTTGGAACCCCCTGATTACCAAGAATAGAAGCGAAATAATGAGGTGAACCCCATAAACACTGCAAAGTATCACAAAGGTCAGCGCATGTTATGGCTTCTCTTTGCAAATAGTAAAACATTAAAACCTCTGGGTCTTTCATGAAATACTGGGATTTTTTTTTTATGTATTACAGCGAGAACTTATGTTTACAATGTGTTTGTTTCTCAAACAAAATAATATATACACAAAATCATGATTGATGAGATTCCCAAGTTACAGCTATTGTTTAATAATAGCTGATTTCCAAGACAATATTTTAACCTCTGTGTTATTCAAGAGCCCTACAGATATTTCTATTATTTTTTGAGCTTCGTTTTTTTTTTATATTTACAGGTAAAATTGTACGTATTCACTGCACATAGTATGATGTTTTGAAATGAAATGACAAAATCTGGTTAGCAAATACATACTTTATCTCACAGTTATCATGGTTGTGATGAGAACACTTTACATTCACACAGCATTTTTCAAGAATACAACATATTATTAACCATAGTCACCATATTGTATCATAGATCTCTTTAACTTTTTCCTCTTGTCTAGCTGAAATTTGGTATCCTTTGATCAACATCTCCCCACTTGGCCTTCAACCACTCCATCCCCTTGTAACCACTGTATGTGATTATCTTTTTTGGATTCCACACCTGAGTGACATCAGGTGGTATTTATCTTTCTGTGTCTGGCTTATCTCACTCAGCAACATGTCTCCCAGGTTCATCCATGTTGTTGCAAATGACAGGATTTTATTTCTTTTTGATGGGTGAATACTATTCCACTGTGTATATATTTCTACTATTGCATTTCTTTTCTTTTTCACTTTTCTCTTTTTTTTGAGACAAGGTCTTGATTTGTCTCCCAGTCTGGAGTGCAATGGCATAATCAACCACAGTACAGTCACAGTCTCTTGCACTCAAGCAATCCTCCCACCTCAGGCTCCTAAGTAACTGGGACTACAGGTGCACACAACTATGCTCAGATAATTGTTTTGATTTTCAGTACATATGAGGTCTTGATATATTGCCCAGGCTGATCTCAAACTACTAAGCTCAAGCAATCCTCCCTCCTCAGCCTTCTAAGGGGCTGGGATTACATGTGTGAGCCAGCACATGACATTGTAATTTGGCCATGCTGAGTTCCTTAAAGGATAGAAATCAAGTTTCCACATTTGTACTAATGCCTAAAAAGCAGGATTTCTATAAATGATCCTTTGGTCAATGAAAATGAAGTTCATACAATTTTCATTCTAATGATGAACTTAACACTATGTGCTTCCCTCATTTCATGCCTTGATTTTTTTTACTCTTTAACCTAGTTATACTGCAAACACTTATGTTATATTATTTCTAGAAAAAATAGTATAGATATTTATATCTTTGTCAGCTATGCAATTTTTAAAAAAATTATACAAAAATACAGGAAGAAAATATCCCAAAATATTATTAATTACTTCGGGATGTAGAATTCCTAGAATTTATTTGTATTCTTTGTTATTTAATCTTCACTAATTCAATAACCAGTATGGAATAGTTTTATAACCAGAGGAAGTATTTAATTTAAAAATTCCATTACATTTTTCATTGTTCTGATCAACATAGCTATTAAAGGCATCCACTCTTACATTAACAAGCTCTATGAGCTAGATTCCTCGTTCTATAATAAATAAACTAAATCATTACCAGTCCATATAGCTGAATTATATGGCTAAAATACATTCTACTACTTAGGATAAATATCTGTATAAACTAAATAACAACTACAAACAAACAAAACAAGAATGATATTTTAAGATATGAATGCTCAAGATGTGAGATTTCTCCATAAAAATGAAATGTTACTTCACATTTCAACCAGTGTTACAAATCAGTGATTAGTTTGTAAGGAGAAAATGCAGAATCCAAAAAAATGAGTAAAAAATGTAGTTATTATAGCCACATGGGATAAATAAAAGGAGGCAAAAATAACTAGGCTAAGTAACAGGTCAATTTACTCTGATAGAAAGTTGAGGCCTAGATTTTATTCAGAATATCTAAAAAATTATGTTCCACCATTAAATAATAAATTGTCTTCAATCATAAATTATAAGCTTTGAATCTGTAAGGCAGATATGACCTTTTTTTTTTTTTTTTAAAGTTTCCATCATTTTATTTATTTGATTCAGAGTCTCACTTTGTCACCCAGGCTGGAGTGCAATGCTGCATTAGCGGCTCACTGCAACCTCCGCCTCTCAGGTTCAAGCGATTCTCCTGCCTCAATCATCCGAGTAGCTGGGACTGCAGGCACACGCCACTATGCCCAGCTAATTTTCTTTATTTTTCGAAAAGAAGAGATTTCACCATGTTGGCCAGACTGGTCTCAAACTCCTGACCCCAAGTGATCCGCTTACCTCGCCTCCCAGAGTGCTGGGATTACAGGCGTGATCTACCTCACCAGGCCAGATATGACTTTATATATTTGTTTTTCTTAAACAGAGCTGTAAATTATTCTAATCAATTGGCCCAAGGTCTCCACAGTACCACTTCATTCTTAGGAAATAAGCTTTTATGTTAAATAAATTTGAGTTCAAACTCTGCTTAAAAATTAACTGCATCCAAGTTAAGTAATTACTTAACTGCCCTAAACTTTACTTTTCTATCAATAAAGTCAGAATAGTATCTCAATCATGGTAATTATTGGCAGTCACACAAAGCATTGTGTATAAATTAACTAATACAGGGCACTTAGCAGAGGCAGACCAACCTTGTCCACTTTCAAGAAGAGATTAAGCCAGTGGAAAGTAGGTGATACCAAACTTTCCTGATTCTTCAGGCAAATAAGCTATGCTAAAGCAGGCCTACACGTATGACCTGTATTCCTGGAGTGCAGGGTATCTTAAATATCCAGAAAGGCCTTCTTACTGTCATCAAACCCACAACATTTCTACACAGAACATTTGAGACTAACTGATCAGCCTCCAGGGTCTACCTTCTAGTTCTCACCTTAACATAAAAGTTACAACTGCAAATTGAGGTATTTTATTTGTGTCCAAAAAGCAGATCAATATTAGAGGATTCTCATATAAAATATCTAGAGTATGTGTGGACAGATGAAAAGTAAAAGGGAAGAATATTGTGCAGTTCAGGAAGGAGTGTTTCATTCAGGTGATGAGGTCATAAACTATCTATATAAAAGACTGACACATTACATAAGTGGGGTGTGTGTGTGTGCGTATGTATGTGTGTATGTGTTTGTGTGTGTGTGTGAAGCTCTTTACAAATATACCCTGAGTTCTTCAGTTATCCCTTGAAATGTGATTTTGCTGTTACTCTCATCAAAACACAGAATTTATTTATCCTCACTTTGGATCTAGCCTATCCTTGCTGCTTGCTTTGGCCAATAAAATGTGGTAGAAATGATGGTTTGCCTGTTCTGAACCTTTATCTCAAGAGGTTTTGCATTCTTACTTAAAGTTCTGGATCATGATGTGAGCAAGGCTAATTTAGCCTGTTAGATGATTAAAGGCATGAGGCCCAATTACTCTCTCTGCCCCAATTGACAGCTATTCAATAGGCAGACATGAGCTTAAGGCAACCCAGAGCCCATCAATGCTATCAGAACTTAGATGCATAAGTGAGCCAGCTCAGATTAGCCAAGGCTGGTTCAAAGCTCAAGCACTTCTCAGAAAACCCACAGATTTCCGGGCAATCATAAACACTTACTAAGTGACGATGAATTTTGAGTAGTTTGCTACGCAGTAATAGCTAGATACACAGCTTGATGCTCATAGCATGGCCTGGGAAGAAATGCAAATTCTAGTTAATTTTATGGTTAACTGGAGGCACTCAAGCTTCATTGCTTCCACAACACTTGTTTTGTATAAACAAGAGGATTTAACCTTTCATCTCTGAACTTCTTAAAGGCTACACTACTTTTTCATCCATCTTTGAATGCTAAACTCCTGCTTATAATGTGGTGCAGGGGTTAAGGATGTGGGCTCTGAAATTACATTTCCTAGGTTTGAAACCTGCCTGAGTGACCTTAGGTAAATTGCTTAATATTTATAAACACAAGTTTTATAATCTCTAATATTGTAGTAATAATGTTATTTGCCTAATAGATATTAAATTAAATAATGCAGCATAATAATTGATGCTGTGCACAGTAAATATAGTAATGCTAATTATTCTTATTAGATGCTCAAAAAACTAATGCCAAAATCAACCTTGAAAATGGGTAGCAGAGAACTCTGCAGTCTTTATAATCTCTGGCTCTACAATTATAAAATTCACTTATCCACAGAAACCTATTATTTGATTAGTCAGAATGAATACTTGTTGTTTGATAGAGAATGAGAAAAACAGTGACAGATTTTACATAGAGACTGTCAACCTGACATCTTTTAACTTATATACTTCAATACATTAAAAGCCAAGAAAATGCATCACTTTGAAGGACAAATGTAAAAAGCCAGTGGATTCTTAAAGCCATGTAATATATTTATACACAAACCAGAAAGTGGATTGGGGCAAGCAGCAAGACTCTCCTCTCTCTTCAAGTAAGTTTCTGCCTCAGTTATTCTCTAAGAATATGCCATTTTGAAGACATAAATCAGTTATTGAAAAAAAGCTTTCAGTTTTTTTTCTGGAAAAAAAAAATTGGCAGACATTCCATGCTCCTTTCACAGATTTTTTGAACTGTATTTATAATTATTAGACTGGTTTAGAAATTCCTTTTCACCAGTTGCTACAATAATGTGTAGCAAATTATAAAAGTTAAAACTTGGTACTAGCTTGTGTTAGAAGGAAAAGCTTAAATGTGTTATCTTTCAGGAAAAAAAAGTGAATAGCGGAGTGTTCTATAGAACGATAGTATAGATTCTTACATACTGAATTGAATTCTATTTTAGGATTGCCAAGTCTAAACATATAATACTTCAACTGTAACATATTTGTAAAGATGTTTGTCATTTTTCTAAGAAAAGTATTATATCCAAAAAATTTTTGAATTATAAAAAATGCCTCCCCAAATTATGTAATTCATCAATTCCACAATGCATATTTTTATTATTTTTAATTTTAAACTAATTTTATACATATAGAAAAGTTGGAAAAATAAGAGTACCTATATACCCCTCATCTGGATTTCCCTAAAGTTAATACAAATTTCCCCTGTTGTTTATTAATATCTTATTTCTGTTCCATGATATTCTCTGGGGTCCAATTGTATATTTAATTGCTTTTCTTCTTAGTTTCCTCCAACCTATGACAATTCTTTGCTCTTATTTTATCTTTCATGATCTTAACACTTTTGAAAAGTACTTCTTTGTAGAATGTTCCTCAATTCAGATTTTCTCATGTTTTTTCATGAGTAGGTTCTTCTAATTCCATTATATCAAGAAGTTCATGATGTCACTATTTCTTACCAATAATAATATTGACAGTATTCACTCAGAAGTATCTATAGGGTTTCCCATTGTAAATATTATTTTTTCCCCTGTGATTAGTAAATATCTTTTAGGGAGATACTTTAAGGCTGGGTAGATTACCTATTTTTTTTTTACTGCAAGTCTACCTTATCTACAACGATTACTGAGATTTGCATTCTTAAAACATTTAACCTATCTATAATCAGGATATATCCTAAAATTGCTGACCCCTCACTATTGTTATCAACCAGTTAGCAGCCATGGTGCAGGTATCACTGTACATAAACAAACTTATTTCTGGTGGCATGACTGGACAAAGATTATCCTTATACATTTTAAATAACAAATCATTTATAGATTAATTGAAGAAAAACTATGAATCCTGGTTGCCATTTGAAAATCTCCCATTGACACTGTCTGGTAAGATCAAGAGAGTCCAAACAACAAAAACCACAGAATAGCTATGAAGAAAATTAAGTGGATATAAGATAAGCACTTTTTCATGGTTGGGTTTATTTCAATGTTTCTAACAGGACAGAGTACCAAAGTGTTGCTATTGGTAGTGACGTTTTTATTTTATTATTTATTTATTTATCTATTTATTTATTATTATTATTATACTTTAAGTTCTGGGGCACATGTGCAGAACATGCAGGTTTGTTACACAGGTATACACATGCCATGGTGGTTTGCTGCATCCATCACCCCATCATCTATGTTAGCTATTTCTCCTAATGTTAGCTCTCCCCAATCCTCCCATCCCCTGCTATCCCTTCCTTATCCCCGCTAACCCCTGACAGGCCCCAGTGTGTGATATTCCCCTCCCTATGTCCATGTGTTCTCATTGTTCAACACCCACTTATGAGTGAGAACATGGGGTGTTTGGTTTTCTGTTCTTGTGTCAGTTTGCTGAGAATGATGGTTTCCAGCTTCATCCATATCCCTGCAAAGAACATGAATTCATCCTTTTTTATGGCTGCATAGTATTCCATGGTGTATATGTGCCATATTTTCTTTATGCAGTCTATCTTTGATGGGCATTTGGGTTGGTTCCAAGTCTTTGTTATCGTGAACAGTGCTGCAGTAAACATGCCTTTGCATGTGTCTTTATAGTTGAATGTTTTATAATCCTTTGTGTATAAACCCAGTGATGGAATTGCTGGGTCAAATGGTATTTCTAGTTCCAGATCCTTGAGGAATCACCACACTGTCTTTCCCAATAATTGAACTAATTTACCCTCCTACCAACAGTGTAAAAGTTTTCCTATTTCTCCACATTTTACCCAGCATCTGTTGTCTCCTGATTTTGTAATGATCACCACTCTAACTGGCATGAGATGGTATCTCAATGCCATTTTGCTTTGCATTTCTCTAATGACCAATGATGAGGAGCTTTTTTTCATATATCTGTTGGCCACATAAATGTCTTCTTTTGAGAAGTGTCTGTTCATGTACTTCCCCCACTTTTGGATGGGGTAGTTTGGTTTTTTCTTGTAAATTTGTTTAAGTTCTTTTTAGATTCTGGTTATTAGTCCTTTGTCAGATGGGTAGATTGAAAACTTTTTTTCCCATTCTGTTGATTGCCGGTTCACTCTAATGACAGTTTCTTTTGCAGTGCAGAAGCTCTTAGTTTAATTACATTCCATTTGTCTATTTTGGCATTTGTGAACCCATAGCCAATATCATACTGAATGGGTAAAAACTGGAAGCATCCCCTTTGAAAACTGGCACAAGACAAGGATGCCCTCTCTCACCACTCGTATTCAACGTAATATTGGAAGTTCTGGCCAGGGCAATCAGGCAAGAAAAAGAAATAAAGCATATTCAATTAGGAAAAGAGGAAGTCAAATTCTCTCTATTTGCAGATGACATGATTATATATTTGGAAGATCCCATCATCTCAGGCCAAAATCTCCTTAAGCTGATAAGCAACTTCATCCAAGTCTCAGGATGCAAAATCAACATGCAAATATCACGAGCATTCCTATACACAAGTAACAGAATAACAGAGAGCAAAATCATGAGTGAACTCCCATTCACAATTGCTACAAAGAGACCAAAATACTTAGGAATACAACTAACAAGGGATGTGAAGGACCTCTTTAAGAGAACTACAAACCACTACTCAAGGAAATATGAGAGAACACAAACAGAGGGAAAAACATTCCATGCTCATGGTTAAGAAGAATCAATACAGTGAAAATGGCCATACTGCCCAAAGTAATTTATAGATTCTATGCTATTCCCATCAAGCTACCATTGACTTTCTTCACAGAATTGAAAAAAACAAACAAACAAAAAAACACTTCAAACTTCATATGGAACCAAAAGAAGACCCACATAGCCAAGACAATCCTAAGCAAAAATACAAAGCTGGAGATATCAGGTTACCTGACTTCAAAATATACTACAAAGCTACAGTAATCCAAACAGCATGGTACTGGTACCAAAACAAAGATATAGAACAATGGAACAGAACAGAGGTCCTGGAAGCAACGCCACACATCTACAACCATCTGATCTTTGATAAACCTGACAAAAACAAGCAATGAGGAAAGGATTCCCTATTTAATAAATGGTGTTGAGAAAACTGGCTAGCCATATGCAGAAAGCTGAAACTGGATCCCTTCCTTACACCATCTACAAAAAGTTAACTCCAGATGGATTAAAGGTTTAAACATAAGAACTAACACCATAAAAACCCCAGAAGAAAACCTAGGCAATAACATTCAGGTTATAGGCATAGGCAAAGCCTTCATGACTACCTATTTATTTATTTATTTAGACACATAATCTCTCTCTGTAGCCCAGGCTGGAGTGCAGTGATACCATCTAGGCCCACTGCAACCCCCGTCTCTAGGGTTCAAGAGATTTCCCTGCTTCAGCCTCCTGAGGAGCTAGGATTACAGGTGCCTGCCACCATGCCTGGCTGATTTTGATACTTTTGGTAGAGACAAAGTTTTATCCTGTTGGCCAGGCTGTCTCGAGCTCCTAACCTCAAGTGATATCCCCACCTCGGTCTCCCAAAGTGCTGGGATTACAGATGTGAACCACGGTGCCAAGTTGGTGGTAATGTTTTTAAATCCATATCTATGACACTGAGTCAACTGCTATTCTAAGGTGTCAGACCCATACTTTCTTTTAGAAGTTTTGGGAATTACTTAACTTACTCCTTTATTTTTTAAATAAAGAAAAATTGAATATAATTTTAAAAAACAAATAAATTCATCTAACACAGCTCTTCCGATAAGTGTGAAATTCTAAGTGACAAACCATTGTGTCATTGTTTATTTGACAGTGTTTGTTCTTTCTTTAGCATCTTTGGGATACATAAAAGATAGTGAGATATATTTTAATCACTGGCCCTAGTTTCAATTTCATAGGGAAATATTGAATAGCAGATGACTCAGATTTTCAGTGGAAATTAGGATCTTATTTGTAAAAAATTTCAGATGTGCTAAGGTTTAGTTCCTGAAGTGCTTTCCTATGCAAAGTTTGTAATACAGCATAGCAATCAAAGTGGCAATCCCATGTGTAGTCTTCCACTGGGCAAACAGCAAAAGGGAAACTTGTAGAGTAGTGCATAAACTTCATACTTTTAAATTTTTGTAAAGAAAAATGCATTTGGTCCATAAACATGCTTCATGGAGGAAGGAGCTTAATACAGCAGACATATTCAGTGGCTCATTTACAACTATAAGTACATATTTCTAAATTGAAGACAAACAAAATCAAATGTTTATTTTTAAGGCAATGTGTTAAATGTAGAACAATGGTTTTATGTCTTACATTCTTGCTATACTTGGAGGTTTATCCACCTTTCTGAGACACAATTTCTTTATTTGTAAAAGTAATCTCAGCAATCTTTTCTGAAATTCAGATAACACTTTTTTAAATGTAATAGTATTAAAACATCAGTATGCAACTCACTAAAGACAATAGTTGTCTTCATGAAACTTTTGAGTGTATGCATGCATATGTGTGCATAATGTCTCAAATTTAATTTCTTACTGGAAGTCACTGCCAAAGTCTGAAAGTGAATGGAGTAGATCATCTCTTAGAATGATTCAAGCCTCAGATTCTGTGGTATACTCAATTACATGAAATGAACATTTACACCACATAGTTTAGAAACAGATGCCAAAGACTATAAACCTGAAATGATTAATACAGTTGTCATTAGCCATATGTGACTATTTCAATCTACATCAATTGCAATAAAATAAAATATTCAGCTCATTAGACACAACAGCCACTTTTCAAGTGCTTTATATTATCGTGTGGATAATGATTACTGGTTTTGGTTATTATTCAGGTGTGTGATTCTATATAAAACTGCTTTACTCTCTCTATATATTTTCTATATAAAACTGCTTTACTATAAGACCATTATTTTGGATGACTGTCATTCAACACATATATGGGGTTGAAATAAGTTAAAAATTATAAACTTTGTTTTTATTACATTAATAATCCATAGAAGTTTCACTAAGATTGAGTGAAAATATATGGGTTTAATTCCTGGTATTGGTGTTACCTTGCTCTGTAATTTGGATTAAGTCTTCAAATCCATCTATGATTGCATCCTCATATATAAAATAAAAATAATTCTACTTGTATTACCTTCTTGAGTAGAGTTGTGAGGGCAAGGTGCTACTATAAATAACTAGTGTTTTTGAAGATTAGAAAACAGAAATATTATTACTCTAATATTCTGATTTCCTGAGATATTTACATATATTATATGTTTGAGACTTTGCATGTTAGAAACATAGTAATCATGGCACTTTGGGAAGCAGAGGTGGGTAGATCACTTGAGCTGAGACCAGAGTTAGAGACCAGCCTGGCCAAAATGGTGAAACTGCATTTCCAACAGAAATACAAAAAATTGGCTGAGCACAGTGGTACATATCTGTAATTCCAGCTATCTGGGAGGCTGAAACAGGAGAATTGCTTAAACCTGGGAGGCAGAGGTTGCAGTGAGCCCAGATCAGGGCCCTGCATTCTAGCCTAGGTGACAGAGTGAGATTCCATCTCAAAAGAAAGAAAGAAAGAAAAAGAAACATAGTAATTATTCCATATTTGTCAAATAGATGTGTGAACAGATCTATTAATGGATGGATAAATGAATGTATATATCAACAAAATTGTTAAATACTTTAAAGAAAATAATATTGATAACTTAAAAAGTATATATAAACACATATATATATAAACACACATATAATATATATATATTTCATTCATTTAAATTCTTGCTTATTTCAAAAGAGTTTTAAATACAGACCATGATATTCATTATATTATATGGCATAAACATTCAGATATATTTTAACTTTAAATACTTTGTATTTGAATAACCTCTTTAGATCAAACTTTACGCTACCATGCTGTATGACCTTGGACAAGTGGCCCAGCAAATTGTAAGCATTTGAATTTGCAAAGCATAGATTAAAGATAGGAACTGTAAATTAATCTCTGCCATATTTTTGTTGTTGTTATTGTTGTACCTTTTCTGGAGAGGTACATTCCTAATTTTATTTTTAAAAATAGCCCATGACTATGATTTCCACCATTTCTCTGATCAATATTTTTGCTCTGAACACAAGGGCATTTATCAGTGTCTACTTTAAGATATCAATTAAATCATTAATCTTTAAAACAGAACATCATCAAGCATTACTACGATGACAATATTCAAAAGAATATCATCTTTTTACTAATATCCAGTCTCTGTATATAGTGACCCGGTGGTAAGTCCTTCACCCTTCGTGTCTGCTGCCTTCAGCACTATTGATTTACTGACAATGCCATAATGAGCTTGCCTCTGATCTTGTACAGAAATATCAAAAACATTCATGTGAACTTTTTATCATTCCTAGTTTAGAAAGGTGAACAAAAATCAATGTGAAATAACATGTATAAAGTGTCTGGAATCATAGGCCTCAATAAATGTTAAATATTATTGCTATATTTAAGTTGAGAAATCAAATATTCAGGGTAACTTCATTATTAAAGCCTCTTTAGGCAATTAAAAATAAAACCATTAAGCTGTCTGGAATATATATGAAACATAAGGAAAAATACAGAAAAGTAATAATTCGCTATAATATTTTTAAAATTATAAAACCATCATGTTAGAATTGGAAGGGTCCTCAGAGGCCCTTCCAATTCAAAATCTCTGATTTTATGATGAAGAAAATGTGGTCCAGGAGATGAAGGTCACATAGATTGTGGTCATTTATCTTATTTAAGACAGAAGTAGTGGAACAGGTAGCCATAACTCAGCTCTTGACATACCACTATCTTTTCAGTTAATTTGACAATATTCTTCCTGGCCTGAAAATTCCAGAGGATACATTATCCTATTAAGAAAACAAAACAAAACAAAACAAAACAAAAAAACGTTTCTTCAACTCAGACTTGGAGGATTGAATATATTTTTATTGCCTACAGAAGCATCTAGGTTGATATCTTGGCAGGTAGAAATGGAAGGTCAGAGAAGGAAGAGTTCAAGGTATATGCCTTCTTCCAGTGTACAAAAGCTTGTGCATAAGCTTGAAGTCAAAACCAAGGTTTACTGGAAGAAGGATACAAAATGCAGAATGTCTAGTTCATAAGTGGGAAAATGGCCAAGAGGGGAAAGGTAATGAATGATGTTAAGTAGGCAAAGACAAAAGCATATGTGTAATCTTACCTAAGGTCTTGTAAGTCATATTGAGCCATCATCAAATAATCATAAGCATTTTAGTCCCAATTTGTTCCCTGGGCATTTTAGTTTCACTTCATTCCCCCAGGAAATGGAAACACAGAAACAGGTAAGTTGTCACGGAGGTAGAGATATGCATATACACATAGAAGATGGACAAATATTCAAATCTCTGATAAAACTGTTTAGAGATGAAATAAAGAAAGTATGGAATCTTTTGCTGAAACAATTAGAAAAGCCAGGTTAGAAAGACATGGAAGTCACATCACAAAATGGTGGGGATAGCTTATTTCATTTAAAAACTGAGTAACAGTCATTTTTGATGCTCTCAACACAATTATTCCAGACTATGAAAATGGATTCAATGGCCAAATGAAAACCGTTAGTGTTAATTTATCAATACTTACACTAAGAGTTGAAAAGCAGATATTAATCTGTTCAAGGCATTTTTGCACATTGAGCATTTTATATTAAGCTGAGTTAAATGTTAACCTTAAAAAGAGTGCATAAAAGTGATTATAAGAAATGTATGGCTTTTGAGCTTTTAAGTCAAAAACCCCTATGAAATTTGGGATATTTACTTTATGAAAGATCTAACATATTTTGGAAGCATAAAACTTGCTGATCGAATCTTAAGAACTCACAGAAACCAGAAGAAAAAAATAATGAATGATTGTAGTAGTATGAACCTGAACTGTGAGAAATAAACTTCAAAATGAAGAATTTTAGCTCACATTTTTTCAAAAAGAAAAAAGGTTGGAAGTCAGAAAAGTGCAATGCTGTGATACCAGCCAGAAAGACCTACTGCATGTAATAACACAATCTGTATTCAATATGGAAGAATGTATTGAGGGAGAGATTGGAAAACTAGTGAGCAATGCAATTAGCTTGCTCATGATTCTGTTTCTGATCATTATTACTCATTCCAACTATCAGAAGAAAATATGCCTTTTTATTTAAAAGAATTTTAACTTTTTCAATGTTACTACAGAAAGCTTCAGAGACTGAGTTTGTATGGACTTTGTTTTTACTCTTCAAACTATCATTAAGTTAGGAAATAAAAATATGTATATACTGATTTTTCAAGTGTGACCATGAAACAATAAAGGCTCATTGGAGAAGGATAAAACTGTAAATTTTATTTCCAATAAAATTTATTAATTGAATTATTAATTATTAAGGTATTAGTAACAAAAAAGATGTTGTAATAATTTACATTAGAATGAAAATGACTATTTTTGAAATCTATTTATGTCAGATAATTCTCCTTTATTTGTACCTTCCAATGATCTTTCTCTGTACCTTTGCTCTACTTACTCTTTTGTTTTGTCTCTCCCCACTACCGGTAACCTACCTCTGCTCACCAATTTTAATGTTGTTATGCTTAAAAGTGCGGAGGCTTATCTACTAATCACAGGTTTTTTTGAGTTGTTTTCCTAACACACTTAAGCAGGAGCACTTAATAATGAGATACCTTAATGTTATAATTTAGTTTGGGATCAATGGCTTTACTAAGGTTTGACTGAGTTTTTCAGTGCAAAATAATCGGAAATTGTATTAATTTGAAATTTTAAATGTTATAAGTGATTTTTGTCAATTTTTATTATGTGTATTGTTACACGATAATTACAGGTTTAGTGGAATTATAGCTCATATTATGTTAAAAATATGTAATCACAAAATACATTCTAGTTTTCTAGATCAAATAATTTGTCAAGACCTGGAGTTTTTCAAAAAACTCACATTGATCAGCAAGGCCACACTTCATATACTACATAATATTGTGCATTTCTATTGTACATATGCTTCTGGTTATATGAAGATAAAATATTATCCAATTGGAATGCATTTCAGCTCATTTCAGCGAAGGTCCAACTGTCTCATTTACTGTTTCATAGGTTGAGTATTGGTAATGGAATTTCCATTAGCAATCTGTTCCGTTTTACATATTTTCTTATGTTAAAAAGCTCTGTGATTTAAGACAAGTTAAAATATCCATGCTTCAGTTTCCCATATGTAAAACAGGAATTTTAAAAGCACATACTTTATAGAGTTTTAAAAAAATTAAACAATTAACAATATTCAATATATAGAAAAGCACACAGTACATGGAAAGTACTATACAAGTATTAGCTCTTAAAAATATTAATAGAAAAAAATAGCATTTCTCTAAAAAAAACTAATCCATTTTTTTTACAGAGCTATGGTTTGTTGATGTATAGTTTACCCTTATATGAATATTTCATAAGGTATTTATATTGATGACATTTTGATTTTTTCCAGATTTTGAGTATTACAAATGATGCGATATTCTTGTTAATATCTCTATGCATGTGTGAAATAATTTTCTCTTAGGCATATAACTAAGACAGAATTGCTAGGTTACAGTACACATACATTCAATTTCTGTAGATAACATCCAACAGTTTCCCAAGTGGTTTTATTGGTCATACTCCCATCATCAGTACATGAGTGTTCCAGAGGATACTGTCTTTTAATTTTTAACTTTAGCCATTCTGGTAGTGTTTACTGATAACTGATTTTGGTTTAATATGCATTTCACTGTTTACTTATAAGTTTGATCATCTTCTTATGTTTGTTGGCCGTTTTCTGAAGTAATAGGCATAGGAGTGGAACTATTTTCTTACACTGAAGGAAATGTTCACTAATGATGAATCAGTTGCCATCTTTGTTGGCTCTTGAATGCCATAATTCTGTGTTTTTCATCTTTTTTTACCACATGAAACCTAACAAAATTTGCTAATGTAACATATATATTGTTATAGAAAAAATAAAATGTATACCCTGATAGGAATTCGGCAGAACATCACAAATGATCCATAGCACACTGTCTAAGGACAACAAGAAAAAAAAAAAAAAAAAAAAAGTAAAAAAAAAAAAAAAAAAAAAGCACATGAAAAATATTTATTCTGCATTTGGTCTTGAATATAGGTAATACAGTTTTCATGTACATTCCCACAATTTCAAATTATTTTATTATCTTAAAAAGTATAAACAGAAAGTAGAGTAGGATTAAGTAAACTATTGCTATATTGAAGCAAGGGGAAAACTAAAATATTAAGATGCCTTAACCTAGTAAATGCTCAATAGTACAGTACAAACGGTGTCTACCAACTTTATAAAATGTTGAAAAATCTTCTTGTCATTGCTCATTAGGCTTTAACTGGGTGCACATTAGTGAGGTACCTAACAGTGACTACTCAAATAATCATTAGTTACTGCTAATTGAGTGTATTACAGACTGTCTTTTCAGCTAAATAAGCAGGCCAACAGCTGTGCGACTAGTGACAAATTCATACTGATTCATTAAGTGAGTTCCATGTTTGAAAGATCTTAAGGTGAGTTTGTGCAAGAAATCTGGCACCAATTTATGAACCAGAATTGAAACACTCACCACAAATCCACTGATACTGAGAATACATTTCCTAGAGATTCTGAAATCTGAGTGTAGATTTAAATGAATTTCAGTTGTTTTGGATCTCTAATAAGGAGAAATACAGTCTTTGTATATATGCATAAGTCTAGTGAAGAGAATAATGTTCATAAGAGAAAAAAGAATAATCAGGAGGCTGGCTGTTCTCTTGTATCAAATAGTGTGTTTCATTTCATTGATGAGTCATTGATATTTAATGTAAAGACGAGGTCACAGTAAGGCTACATGTAGCAAAACTCAAAGCTTACTCCCAACAATGGTGACACAAAGATAGCATCATCTCCTTCTTGTGAAGTCTCCTCTTTTTGCCTAATTAGATCACCAGTCATTCCCAGTTCTTTCTACTTTGCATTTTCCCTGATTTTTTTAAAATACCTTCTGTTCCCTCTTAACTATAGCTTGCCCAACATTTCTTTTTTTTTTTTTAATTGTACTTTAGGTTCTAGGGTACATATGCAGATCATGCAGGATTGTTGCATAGGTACATACGTGGCAATATGGTTTGTTGCCTCCATGCCCCCGTCACCTGTATCTGGCATTTCTCCCCATGTTATCCCTCCCCAACCTTCCCACTCCCCTGCTGTCCCTCCCCTGTCTCCCCCAACAGACCCAAGTGTGTGATGATCCCCGCCCTGTATCCATGTGTTCTCTTTGTTCAACACCCGCCTATGAGTAAGAATATGCCGTATTCGGTTTTCTGTTCTTGTGTCAATTTGCTAAGAATGATGGTTTCCAGATTCATCCATGTCCCTACAAAGGACACAAACTCATCATTTTTTATGGGTGCATAGTATTCCATGGTGTATATGTGCCACATTTTCCTTGTCCAGTCTATCATTGATGGGCATTTAGGTTGGTTCCAGGTCTTTGCTATTATAAACAGTGCCGTGATGAACATACATGTGCATGTATCTTTATAATAGAACAATTTCTAATCCTTTGGGTATATACCTAGTAATGGGATTGCTGGGTCAAATGGAATTTCTATTTCTAGGTCCTTGATGAATCACCTCACTGTCTTCCACAATGGTTGAACTAATTTACACTCCTACCAACAGCATAAAGTGTTCCTATTTCTCCATATCCTCTCCAGCATCTGTTGTCTCCAGACTTTTTAATGATCGCCATTGTAACTGGCATGAGGTGGTATCTCAATGTGGTTTTGATTTGCATTTCTCTAAAGACCAGTGATGATGAGCATTTTTGCCCAAGCTTTCTAAACTAAATCTACTTTAAGGACTTGCTGGTTCACCTCCCAAGGCTAACTCAATTCCAGGTAGAGGCCTTGTTTTGTAAGCATGCCTGGCCAGCTATGGGCTGGCTGCTGCTGATTGAGGTGCCCACAACTGACCCAAGATGGGCAATAGCCAGTGAAGAGAGCTGCTTGAAAAATCAAAGCACAGCAATGGTAGGACAGGCACTGGTGAAAATGTATAGGACAATTATTGGCAGTTATCTGAATAATAGCATTTCAACTGATACCTAGGCTGCTTTTGGGTCAAATTTTCATTTTTTTTTTCTCCCTTCATGTCAAGTATAAAACAGAAAAAAAATACAGTTTCATCTTTAGGTTCTAATTTGAAACTATATTTTTATAGAAATATTTCTGAAATTCATAACCTAAAAAGTGCTAATTTTGAAAATTACATTATTGGTTACCTAATTCTGGTCATGGCTTCAATTGGATATGATCTTCATTGTTCAGTTTCTGTCCTAAACTGTTACATAATTTTCTTGACTATCTATTATATTATTATGCAATTGCACCTTAGAGATAGCTGAATTTGAGTAGTCACTAAAATACGTTTTAAATTGATTAAATTGCCATGAAATTTTGTAGCATAAAGGCAAAATATAAAATTGGAATCTTTATAATACATATAATTCACTAAATTATGAGCTGAAATTATCACTGTTGCAAGTTTATAATATCAACAGCTGAGAGAATTTTCATAAATTTACAATAGTCATTTTGTAAAACTGAGTACATTCCAGAAAGTTGATTTACAGCATAATAGCATATTCTTTTTACATATAAATACTGGTTATCTATTTCTGATGTTCATATCAGAACTTAGGTTCTTTTCAAGGTATGATATTTGAGAAAAAATCTAGACACTTCTTAAAAAAAAAANACTTCTTAAAAAAAAAAAAAAAAACAAGAGATATACAATTATCATATATTTTCCAAAATGCTGACATATGTCATTGAGAAACTTGTTTCTAAAAAGTAAAGGGGTAAATGAAATAGTTTCCACCCATTTAATAAAATGACATAATATCAGCAGAATGTATATTTAAATTATTAGGACGTTATTTCTAAAATTGTTACAGCAAAATCAAAGTACTAAAATATTCATATCCAAGAGCAGGAATGTTTAATTTTCAATTAGTTTATAATAATAGTGCCCTATGTGTAATCATGAATTAGACTACATACAAATATAAAAGATTATAATTCAAATTGTACAGAATTAACACTGACACACAACTGCTATGCACTGAGCCCATTGATACAGATATTGAGTTCATTAACAATTTTGTGTCCTAAGACCTACGATCAGTTTCCTCTTCCTTCAAAACAGAAATGGTAAAATTAATTTAAGTATATATTCTATCGTGCATTATTCTTTTAAGAATAATAAAAATAATCTGAAGTTCACCTAATAATTAGGGAACACAGATTGTTACAGATTTTGATTTTAAGCATAATCAGAACTTAAACCTATTGTGTTCACTCTTGCTTTCAGTGATAAATATTTATTCATCAAGCTTTAAATAAATGGAGAGACATACCACATTCATAGAGAGTAAAACTCGACATGGAACATATCATTTTTCACCAAATTGATTTATAGGTTTGATTAATTTGTACCAAAATTCAAGGAAGGGTTTTTGGACACAAAGACAAGCTTATTTTAAAATTTGCTTGGAAAGGCACAAGCTAGCCAGAATAGCTAAACTATTTTGAAACAGAAGAATAAGGTAGTAATAATCACTCTACCCAATAGAAAGGCCTGCTACTGTTTGTAGCTATGATAGTCAAGGCACAGTGGTATTGGTGGAAATACAGACTTATACATCAATGCAACATAATAGAAAACTCAGAAGTAGACTCACCCAAATATGGATAGATGGGCAACCATAGTGAAGAAAATGTAGCTTAACCTAAGCCTCTCACCTTATATAAAAATGGACTAAAAATGAGTCCTCAACTTAGGTGTCAACCTAAAAGCTATACATTTTTTAGATAAAACATAGAAGAACACCTTCATAATCCAGGGATATAAAGTTCTCAGACTTAACACTAAAATCAGAATCAATAAATGAAAACATTGATAAGTAGATCTTATCAAAATTAAAAACATTTGCTCTGCCCAAGTTCATGATGAAAGAATGAAAAGTTAAGATATAGACTGTGAGAATATATTCACACACCCCCTATTTGACAAAGAACTGGTATTAGAATATATAAAGAACTTCAGATACTCAACAATTTTAAAACTTTCAACCTAGAAAATGGGGGAAAGACATGAACATATATTTTATCAAACAGGATATACAAAGAGCAAATAAACAAATATAAATGCATTCAACTTCATTAGGCATTAGGGACATGAAAACTGAAATCATAATGAAATATTGCTATACATCTATCAAAATTACTGAAATAAGAAAAAAATGTGACAACACTAAGTTCTGGCAAGGATATAAAGATACTGGATCACTCATGCACTGCTAATGGGAATTTAAAACAATACAGCCCTTCTCATCTATGGCCATACCAGCCTGAATGTGCCCGATCTCGTCTAAAATAATATAACCACTCTTCAAACTTCTAAACTTTAACATCCAATTGCCATACAATCCTGAAATTGCACTCTTGCACATTTAAACCAGAGAATAACAACTTATGTTCGCACAAAAACCTGTATATGAATGTTTACACCAGTTTTATTAATAATGTCTCAAAAATGAATAATCCCATCTGTCCTTCAGTGGGTGAATGGTTAAACAAACTGTGCTAAATAAAAATGAATAAAATACCACAAATATACTTTTCTCATTAAAAAATGAATTTTCCTCTATTGTATTGCTTGGGAGACACAAGAATCTATTTCTCTTAATATTATTTAACTTTTACCTTTCAAACATCAAGGTCAATACACTGGTTGTGATATTTTACTATAGTTTTGCAGAATGTTAAAATGTTAGAAGTTGGGTATAGCCTACATGAATCTCTCTGTGTTTATTTTACAGCAGCATGTAAATCTACAATAATCTCAGGAAAATGTTGTTGTTTATTTTTTAACAAAACAACAGCAAAGAAAGTAGACTGAATAGAGAGAGTGTAAGTAAAAATAATGGAGGAGCAGTGGAAATCCATAATATTATTTCACCTACCACTGTCTATCAAACACAAAGAGAGCTAGCAATGAAGATGCAGGCTGGAAATTTAGGCAGATGTTGCAGAAAAAGTGCTAACATAGGAGTTAAGAAACCTGAGTTCTACTCCAATTCCATTACCTGCTGGGAAGTCTTATGAGAGTAACTTAGAATATCTGCCTCAATATCCTCTACAAAGCTTGATGATGATAAGTTCCATGATTAGACTAGATCACCAAATTTTAAGAATCTTAGAAACATGGAAAAGGCCGAGTCAGTTACTAAAATCTTTATAAATTACAACGTCTGAATCCTGCAAATCTGGGTTCCACGCAATAGTGGCACTCTTAATTGAGTTCTAACATGTATGTGTTGAGGTTTCTTATTTATTTATTTCATTTATTTTGAGTTACAGGCATGAATTTTATTATTAATAAGCAGTGCCTGCCTGTCACTTAGGAAATCTTATTCTTATGCAAGAGATTTCCAGGTTAAGTAAACTACACGATAGTTGTAAGAATGGAAATAAATAATACTATTTCATATTTTTACAGACTGACCTCCCTTGATTACTTCTATGGAAACATAAAACACAGGTATATTTAATGACCATCAGAAGCAAATCATCTGAAACCTGAATTGTTTTAACTCCTTCACCAGCTGTTGTCACTCTGTATTTCTTTTGACTGCCAATGAAAGAACAGTGGTAAAGTCCCACCCCTATATTTCCACTTATTAGGGGTGGGACTTTAACAGCTGAATTCAAAGTTCTATGCCTTCATTTCCCCATCGGTAAAAGCGGAATAATGTTACCTACCTCATGGGACTTTTTCTGAGAATTAAATGGGACAATACTGCTAAAATAATTATAACATAGATGCCACAATGTGAGTGTTATGTAAGTATATAATAGTTAAAATGAATGGAGCAAATAGAAATTGGAAGGGTAGGCATATGGTAGAGGCACAGACTCCAGAAAAAAATGACTCCTCATTTGTTCTAATTAATTAGTTTATGATTCTGTATACTCTGACATATTCATTAGTCTATAGTAATAACCCCAATTTCACTATAAAAACACTCTGCTTAAGCGCCATAAACAAAGGAGATAACACCTTTAAAGATTTCTCATTAAAATAAGGCATATGACTCTTACATATTGCTAGTGAGAATGTAAACAGGTATAATTACTTGTAGGAGAATTTGACAATATCTAACAAAACAATATATGCATTTACCTTGTGACTCTGAAATTTTACTTCTGGGAATTTATTGTGAAGTTATACTCTTAAAAATATATTTGAATGAGGTTACTCTTTACTGTATTGTTTGTAACTGCAACATATTCAAGTAACCGAAAATTTTAAATATAATAGAGTGATTAAATAAAATACAATATAGAAGTCTCTCCTCATCTAAGGAGGATATTATGTCCCAAGACTGCAAGTGGGTGCTTGAAACTGCAGATGGTACTGGAGCCTATCTATGCTGCTTTTTTCTTATACATATACACGATAGAGTTTACTTCATAAATTAGGCACCCTAAGGGATTAATAAAAATAATAAAATGGGACAAGTATAACAATGTACTGTAGTAAAAATATACTAAAAACTTATGTAAATGTTTCTTTCTTGTGAAATATCTTATTGTAATATAGTCATCCTTCTTCTTATGATGATGATGTCACGTGATAAAATGCCTGCATGATGAGATTTTTGCAACAGTTGATTGGATAACCAAGATGGCAACTAAGTGACTGACAGGCAGGTAGTATGTATAGCTTGGATACACTCGACAAAGAGATGATTAATGATTCACGTTCCAGCTAGACGAAGTAACGTGGTAAGTGATTGCATCATGCTTTTCAGAAAAGCAGGCAATTTAAAAGTTATAAATTGTTTATCTCTGGAATTTTCCATTTATTATTTTCAGACCCCAATTGACCACAGGCAATTGAAACTAGAAATTGTGGTTAAAGGGGACTACTGTACTTTCATACAATGGAGTACTATGGAGCTGCAAAATGAGAATAAGGAAGATCTCGATGAATTTATATGGAATATATTTCATCATATATTGATGAGTAAAAAATAATTAAAAACACAAAATGCTTTCTATAGTATGCTACCTTTTGTATATAGTACAAAGAGACATAAAGAATGAAAAACATATGATCATTTCAATAGATACTGAAAAAGCATTTGTTAAAATCCAACATCCCTTCATGATTAAAAAAAAAAAAAAAAAAAAAACTCAAAAACTGGGGATAGGCTCCTTGTGTTCTATTTTGGTTCCATATGAATTTTAAAACAGCTTCTCCTAGGTTTGTGAAGAATGTCATCCATAGTTTGATAGGAATAGTATTAAATTTGTAAATTGCTTAGGGCAGCATAGCCATTTTATTGTCTTGATTCTTCCTAGCCATAAGCATGGGATGCTTTTCCATTTGTTTGTGTCTTTCCAATTTATTTGAGCAGTGTTTCTTATTCTCATTGTAGAAATCTTTCAGCTTCTTCATTGGCTATATTCTTAGGTATGTTATTCTTTTTGTGGCAATTGTAAATGGGATTGTTTCTAATTTGACTCTCAGGTTGGCCGTTGTTGGTATATAAGAATGTTAGTGATTTTTGTACGTTGATTTTGTATCCTGCAACTTTTCTGAAGATGTTTATCAGCTAGAGGAGCTTTTGGGCCAAGACTATAGGGTATTCTAGGTGTTGAATCATGTCATCTGCAAAGAGGGATAGTTTGACTTCCTCTCTTCCTATTTGGATGTGCTTTCTTTCTCTTGCCTGATTGCTCTGGCTAGGACTTCCCATACTAGATTGAATAGAAGTGGCAAGAGAAGGCAGCTTTATCCTATGCTGGTTTTCAAGGGGATTGCTTCTAGCCTTTGCTTATTCCGCATGATATTGGTTACGGATTTGTCACAGAGAGCCTGAATATGCAAGGCAACCCTAAGCAAAAATAACAAACCTGGAGACATCATATTACCAAACTTCAAACTACTGTAAGTCTACGGTAACCAAAACAGCACAGTACTGTTACAAAAACCAGCACATAGACCAATGGAACAGAATAGAAAGCCCAGAAATAAGTCTGCACATCTACGACCATCTGATCTTTTACAAAGCCAACAAAAACAAACAATGGGGAAAGACTCCCTATTCAGTAATGGTCCTGGGATAACTGCCTAGCTATATGCAGAAGATAGAAGCTAAATCCCTTCCTTACACCAAACACAAAAATCAACTAAAATTCATTAAAAAATTAACTGTAAAACCCAAAACTATAAAAACCCTGGAAGACAACCTAGGAAATACCATCCTGGACATAGGAACAAGCAAAGATTTCATGACAAAACCACCAAAAACAACCACAACAAAAGCAAAAATTGTCAGGTGAGATCTAATTAAACTTAAGAGCTTCTGCACAGCTAAAGAAACTATTAACAGAGGACCAGGCGCAGTGGCTCACACCTGTAATCCTGAAACTCTGGGAAGCAGAAGCAGGCAGATCACTTGAGGTCAGGAGTTTGAGACAAGCCTGGCCAAATGGTGAAACCCTATCTCAACTAAAAATACAAAAATTAGCTTGGCATGGTGACATGCCCTGTAGTCCTAGACACTTGGTAGGCTGAGGCAGGAGAATTGCTTGAACTTGGGAGGCAGAGGTTAGTGAGCCACAATCCTGCCACTGCACTCCAGCTTAGGCAACAGAATGAGAATCTGTCTCAAAAAAGAGGAAAGAAGAAAAAGAAAGAAAAGAGAAGAGAAGAGAAAGAAGAGAAGAGAAGAGAAGAGAAAAAGAAAGAAGAGAAAAAGAAAGAAGGAAAGAAAGAAAGACAGAAAGAAAGAAAGAGAAGAAAGAAAAAAGAAAGAAAGAAAGAAAAAGAAAGAAAGAAAGAAAGAGAGAGAGAGAGAGAAANAAGAAGGAAAGAAGGAAGGAAGGAAGGAAGGAAGGAAGGAAGGAAGGAAGGAAGGAAGGGAAAGAAAGAAAGAAAGAAAGAAAGAAAGAAAGAAAGAAAGAAAGAAAGAGAAAGAAAAGAGAGAGAGAGAAAGAAAGAAAAGAAATAAAAAGAAAAAAGAAAAGAGAAGGCTATCAATAAAGTAAACAGACAACCTACAGAATGAGGGAAAATATTAGCAGCCCATGCATCCAACAAAGGTCTAATATTGAACATCTATAAGGCACTTAAACAAATGTAAAAGAGAAAATCAACCCCATTACAAAATGGGCAAAGGACATGAACAGACATTTCTCAAAAGAAGACACACATGCAGCTAACAATCATATGAAAAAAGGTCAATATCACTGATCATTAGAAAAATGCAAAACAAAACCACAATAAGATACCATCTTGCATAATGGTTATTATCAAAAAGTCAAAAAATATCCGTGTATAAGGGAATGCTAATACATTGTTGGTGGGAGTGTAAATTAGTTCAACCATTCTGAAAAGCTCTCCACATAATAAAAGCCATATATGAAGACCCACAGTTAGTATCAAACTGATTGGAGAAAAACTGAAAGACTTTCCTCTAAGATTTGGAACATGACAAGGATGCCCACTATCAACACCTTCATTCAGCACAGTACTAGAAGTCCTGGCTAGAGCAAAAAGGCAAGAGAACAATATAAAGGGCATCCAAGCTGGAAAGGAAGAAGAAAAAATTATCCTTGTTTGCAGATGATTGATCTTCTATTTGGAAAAACCTAAAGCTACAACAAGAAAACTATTAGAAGGGACTTAAGAATTATCAGTGTTGCAAGATACAAAATCAACATACAAAACCAGTATTATTCCTAGGCCAGGCATGATGGCTTATGCCTGTAATTCCAGCACTTTGGGAGGCTGAGGCATATGGATCACTTGAGGCCAACAGTTTCAGACCAGCCTGCCCAACATGGTGAAATCCTGTCTCCAATTAAAAAAAAAAATTGCTGGATGTTGTAACACACACCTGTTATCCTGGCTACTCAGGACATTGAGGCATCAGAATTACTTAAACCTGGAAGGCAGAGGTTGCAGTAAGCTGAGATCATGCCACTGCACTCCAGCCTGAATGAATAAATGAGACTTTGTCTCAAAAAAAAAAAAAAAAGTCAGTGTTATTGCTATATGCCCACAGTGACAAATATGAAAAAGAAATTTAAAAAGCAATTCCATTTAAAGTAACCACACATAACATTAAATACCCAGGAATTTAAAAAGTGAAGGATCTCTTATAATAAAAACTGTAAAACAATGATGACAGAAAATTGGAGGAGGACACCAAAGGAAAAAAAGGAAAAAAATTCCATGTTCATGGATTGGAAGAAAAATTATTGTTAAAATGTCCATACTATCCAAAGCAATCTACAGCTTCAATGCAACCCCTATTAGAAAAACAGTGACATTATTCAATAAATAGAAAAAAAATCCTAAAATGTATATGGAACCACAGAAGACCCAGGATAGCCAAAGCTATCCTGAGCAAAAAGAACAAAACTGGAGGAATCACAATATCTGGCTTCAAATTAGACTACAGAGCTATAGGAACCAAAACAGGATGTTACTGGCATAAAAACAGACACATAGACAAATGGACAGAATAGAGACCCCAAAACCAAATCCACACACCTACAGTGAAATCATTTTTGACAAAGTTTCCAAGAATGTGTTATAAATTTTTCATCTCTAAAATGGGAATAATATTGATAATCGGGTTTCTGTCAGGATTAAAGTGCTCACCTTTGGAAGGTGCTTAGCAAAGCATTTGGCACATAATAAGCAGATGTGTGTGAATGTGGACTTTGTAAACCTTAAAAATAATTCTACAGCATTCCAAATATTTGGTTGAACCACATGAAATTGTTAATGTTTGACAATCCTCAACCCACAAAATGGCAATTTTCTATGGTTTAACTTAATATAAAACCATAAAACTGATATTTGGTATTTCCATAAATAAATAACAATAGAATCTTATTATAAAACCTCAACTGTGGAAAAGTCATCTTCATTCAACGAATAAAAGAACTGGGTCTCAGAGTGGACTCTAAAACCTATACTATGTCTTCTTTTCAATACTGACCTTTCACTCATCCATCTAGCAACCAAGACCAAAAATTACTGGAGATGTTACTAAGCACTTCTATACCATCATAAACAATTTTCTAGGATGAGATCATTGCTGCTATAGAACTATAAGGTGTAATCATGTCATTTTACATGTATAATAAAGGCCTTTTACATGTATAATAAAATCACACAATAAGCATCTCCAACGGCAGGAAAGTAGTCAACTATTTACTGGCAAAATTCCCTAACTCTTACTATGTATAGAAAGCAGTTTATTTCCAGAAATCTACTTTTGAAAAAATCCTTGTGTGTGTTTAAAAAATCATATAAGTTTTTGAAATTCAAAATGTCATATGTCTCTTATTTCTTTTACCATATGGTATGTAACATTTATCTTTTGGCAGTTCTCTTCACCTGGGCACCATCCACTAAAGGAAGAGCAGGCACATGTCATTCAAACAGATTCCTTGAGACTGGAGCAGAGTCAAGACTTGGGGAAAAATTAACACCTTTTCTGACCTGGGTCATCAGTACTATCAGTCTGGATCTTGAGGCTGTCTCCATTCAATGTTTATATTAACTGGCATCTGACCAAGCATTAGATGTTAAAAATGACAGCCACAGTTAGGATTTAGACGATGCTATTGACCAGAAAACTCCTTAAAGAAAGACTAAACTTTCTTGTCAAGAAATTCAAACCCAAACTGAAGCTGATTTGTTTTGAAATCCAAAACAAAAAGTTAATTCTTTCTGTAACTGTCATCATTACAGAGGTCTTAGTTCATCTGTATGAGTTTTTATTTCTCTGTCAATCTAAGTTGTAAAATATCCTTTCTCTCTTCCGTTTTGGGTGTCAGGATGTTGCAAGCAATTCAATTACAATGTACTACTCTTGAAAAAAAGTAAAATAAGGTACATATGGAGATCTACAATTATAATCCAATCCCTAAATGTCAACAACAAAAAAGTGATAATCTTAATAGACTTGTTTTAATCCCCTTCAGCCTGACAAGTGCTAGTGAAGAAAGTTCAGTGTGACTTTTAAAATCAGAGACATTTTAATGACATATATGGATTGTTTCTGGTTGAGCTTAGCTTAGAAAAATATTCTGAGTTTTCAAGGAAATACAGAATATATTTTTATACACATTGCTTTCTTTAATTCAGAATCAATGTAGATGCATAGTTTTATTGTGGATTACCAATTATTATGTGAATAAATGTTATGGTAAAACTTGGTTTTCATTTTTGTCAATACATTGTCATTACATTTCAACTACAAACTAAATAATATGTAATAAAATTTGTATTTTCAAGAAAATATTTTGTATCAAATGTTCTATAAATTCTATTAAATGACTATAATTTATAACAGTCTACCTAGAATTCTGGAAAAAAAAACATTGTATTCTAATGTAAATTAAAAGAAAAGAGATACAGAAAAATGCCAATAGCCCATATTTATAACATTAAAAGAGTTTATACATATTAATTTAGTAATGAGGTAAATATGCATCTTTGTCTTATATTTACTGAAATGAGGTGTATCTATGAAATTTCTGGAAAACTATTTAGAATTACATATATACAGACTATAGTTCTAAAAACACACAGCTCAAATTTAATGAGCTTAAAATTTGTCAACATGTATACCCTTTAATGTTTCCTGTTTTATGGATTCCTAGAAAACATCAGCAACCCAATTGTATGACAAAACTAAATAAGCTCAATTTTCCACTGCTTATTAAAAATTCCATTTTTAAAAAGGCCTCAGATTTCAATGCTTATACTGTACCATGAAGCAGAAAAACAAATGGAACTGAATTAAAGTGGATGTTCTTTCAGTGTTCCTTCTAAGTGAATGATGGTATTAAAATTGTTTCTTACATCTTATATTGAACTCCAACATTCATTGGAATTTGCATGTGCTTTAGGGAGCTTTTGATCTTTTATAAACACATCTCAAAGCACCAAAAGATAGAATTGTTTCCTCTTTCATTTAGTACATGAAGCAAAATTACAAATGCTTTTAAATAGCAGTTTGCCATAACATCAAGAGAAACATGGGCCTCGACTACTAATGTAAGCTTTTCGCAAACTTATTTTCTGTGTTCACAATTGTGGAATGCGGGATATAATATCTTGGGTTAGAAGAGTGAAGAATAAAAAACTCCTATCCTTGAGGCTTTTATAATTAAAATGTAACAAAACCATCAATAAATAATAGGGTATCCATCCATGAAAACGTACAAGAAATCAGGTAATACAAATATATTATATTTAAAATAAAATAGAAAACAAATAAAAAATAAGCAGAGATAATGCAAAATAGGATTGGATGAGGCAAGAAATTTTTCTCAGAGATACTGAGTATTAAACTATGATTTGAACTATACTTTGATCTTTAAAACTGTATTAGCAGAGAATATCTGGCATATAAAAGAAAAATGTTTTTGTGTAGTTTATACCTAGTAGAATATAAAAGAGAAATAGAAAAATGACCTAGTTTGTCCTCAAGTTTCATCATGTTGTTGCATATGGCAGGATTTACTTCTTTATTAAGGCTGAATAATATTCCAGTCTGTGTGTATCACATTTTTTGTATTCATTTGTCCGTATGGACATTTAGATTATTTCAACATCTTAGGTGTTGCAAATAGTGCTGTAATCAACATGAAAGTCTCAGTATCTCTTCAGGTTTCCAACGTCAAATCTTTTTTGTTAACTTTTTTATTTGAATAGGTTTTTGGGGAACAGGTAGTGTCTGGTTATATTGATAAGCTCTTTAGTGGTGATTTTTGAGATTTTGGTGCACCCATCACCCAAGGAGTGTACACTGTATACAATGGGTACTCCTTTATCCCTTAACTTCCTCCCACCCTTTTAGAGGAGTACCCAAAGTCCACTGAATCATTCTGATGTCTTCGCATCCTCAAAGCTTAGCTCCCACTCAAGAGTGAGAACATACTATGTTTGTTTTTCCATTCTTCAATTACTACATTTAGAGTAATGGCATCCAACTCCAACCAGGTTGCGGCAAATGCCATTATTTTGTTCCCTTTTATGGCTGAAGAGTATTCCATTTACACACACACACATACGCACACACAAACACACACAAACACACACACACCACACTACATTTTCTTTATCCATTCATTGATCAATGGGCATTTGGGTTGGTTCCATATTTTTGTTATAAACATGCATGTGTTAGTGCCCTTTTTTTTTGATGGAGTCTGGCTCTATCAACATGCTGGAGTGCAGCGGCGCGATCCTGGCTCACTGCAATCTCCACCTCCTGGGTTCAAGCCATTTTTCTACCTCACTCTCCTGAGTATCTGGGATTACAGGCATGCACCATCATGCCCACCTAATTTTTGTATTTTTAGTAGAGATGGGGTTTCATCATGTTGGCCAGGATGGTCTAGATCTCTTGACCTTGTCATCCACCTGCCTTGGCCTCCCAAAGTGCCAGGATTACAGGCATGAGCCACCACGCCCAGCCTAGTATCTTTTTAATATAATGACTTCTTTCCCTCTAGGTAGATACCCAGGAGTGGGATTGCTGGATCAAATTGTAGTTCCTTAAGGAATTTTCCATAGTGGTTGTAGTAGTTTACGTTCCCACCAGCAGTGTAAAAGTGTTCCTTTTCCCACATCCACACCCAACATCTATTATTTTTTAAATTTTTCTGATTATGGCTTCCTTGAAGGAGTACGGTGGTGTCACGCTGTAGTTTTAATTTGCATTTCCTTGATAATTATGCTGAGCATTTTTTCATGTGTTTGTTGCCCATTTGTATATCCTCTTTTTGTGGGGCAGGGAATAACCATCCCTTTATTTGTCACAATGTTTCACACAGTGACAGGCACATAGTAGGAACCCAACAAATATTTGTTAAATGAGTGGATGAATAAATACATGAACAGAAAAATAAAAAAACAAGAGTCAAATCAGTAAGTATTATTGTGTTCCCCTACTTCTTTTGAGAATTGTCTATTTATGTCCTTAACCCGCTTTATGATAGGATTGTTTTTTGTTACTGATTTAAGTTCCTTGTAGATTCTGGATATTAGTCCCTCATCAGATGCACAATTTGTGAAGGTTTTCTCCCACTCTGCAGGGTGTCTCCTTATCCTGCTGATTAATTATGTTGCTGTGCAGAAGCCCTTTCATTTAATTAAGTCTAATCTATTTATCATTGTTTTTGTTTCCTTTGCTTTTGTGTTCTTAGTCAAGAAGTTTCTGCCTAAGCCAATATGTAGGAGGCTTTTTCAACGTTTTCATTTAGGATTTTTATGGTTTCAGGTCTTAGATTTACATCTTTGATCCATCTTGAGTTAATTTTTATATAAGGTAAGAGATGCAGATCCTTCTATATTCTTCTAAATGTGGCTTTCCAACTATCCTAGCACCATTTGTTGAATAAGGTATCCTTTCCCCACTTTACGTTTTTGTTTGCTTTGTCAAAGTTCAGTTGGAGGTATGAATTTGGCTTTATTCTTGGATTCTTTATTCTGTTCCATTGGTCTATGCGCCTTATACTAGTACCACAGTGTTTTGGTGACTAGAGCTATATAGTGTAGTTTGAAGCTGGGTAAGGTGATACCTCCAGATTTTTTTTCTATTTGTTTCATCTTGCTTTGACTATCTAGGCTCTCTTGTAGTTTCATATGAATTTTAAGATTATTTTTTTCCAGTTTTATGAAGAATGATGATAGCATTTTGACGGGAAGGGAATTGCATTGAATTTGTAGACTGCTTTTGACATCACAGTAATTTTTACAATATTGATTCTATCCATCATGAGCATGTTTCCATTTGTGCCATCTAAAATTATGTTTTAGAATAATTTCTAATTTTGATAATGTAATTTAAAAATAAGTCAATGACTATTAAATTTTGTTTTTTATCCATAAAAGAAATCTGAGAGTGAATTGTCTCTAGGTCAATAAATAAAAAACGGGCAATCATTTATAAAAGAATTATTTCCAGATATTGGTTCATGGTACAGGTATTGCTTGACTTACAACCTATGCAACTTACGACCATTCGACTTTATGACCACAATCGCTAGCCACGACTGCTCTGTGTCTGGCAAAGCAAACGTTGCCCAGCTGGGCATACGACAGTGCGGACCAGCTTCCGGCAGCACTACCATCTCCGCGTGCACCATTTCAACTGTTAGCCCAGAATCAGTATAGCAATTTGCCTTTTGCGTCTTGGATATTTTTCATCAAACCCCTCCCAATAAACTTCTTATACATTTCGAAGCAACGGACCCAAACATTGAATGATTTGCAAGGATTGAACGGATGGCGCATGATGTGTTTCATCCATATCGTGAAATTTATGAAGAAAAAAAGAAACATACAATTCAGACAAAGCTCACCATGTTTATGAAAAAACCAACTCCGGTAACCCCAACTACTGCCTCAGATGACGACATCAACGATCCGCAGCCAAGCACCAGCAGCCAATAAAATGTTTCGTACATGTTTATATATTTTGAAATGTTTTGCAATTGGGAAAATGTTTTGCAACTGGGAAAATGTTTCCTATGGTATTTTTTACATCTGTATTTTGTATTTTTGTATGCACCTGTATTTTGTATTTTTGTATGCACCTGTATTTTGTAATTTTGTATGTTTTGCAAATATTAAACCAGTTGTACTGGTAATGCAGTGTTTTACTTAAACCTGACAAATGTAAAAATAAGAAACAAAATGGTGTAGAGATGACACAAATGGCATAAAATGAACAAAGAAAATTATGATATATAACAATAATGAAAGAAAATTATGATAAAATATGACTTAAAGATTTTTATAACATCATTTCACAGTACTGTACATATAGCCTACTCAACTTACGACCAAATTGTGTCATGACCGGTCTGTTGGAGCCAATCATGGTCATAAGTCGAACACTAGCTGTAGTTAATTGCTTTAAGGTCTGACAGACAAAACAACAAATAAGGTGAGCCATAGTAGCATCATTAACTTTCTTCTTGGGGTCACTTTCTGAACTGCAGGGAAAACTCAAATTGTTCCTAAGGATTTTACTATATAAGGAGACAAGAGATTGAGTTTGGGGCTACTAAGCAGCTCAAATTTGTAAGATGATGTCAAAGAGAAGGGTGCTGTGCAGAGAAGCAGCTCAAAGAAACTACACAGAGACCCTGCCTTGAGTCTGTAACAGAATACTTTAGTGGGAATGCATTAAGCCAAATACCATGACTACAGATCAAAAGCACTACCACATAATGAACTACAAGGGAACTGAGAAATGAATAACACCTCAAGCTTGCACAGGGTTGTGAGATATCAGAGTTCCTTAAAATCAGCGTGTTAAGTATTAAAACCCAGGACATTCAGTAGAAAACCTAGAAAGGCCATGCTAAAGGATGCTATATCTGTCCTAACAGAGTTTAACAACAAGGCTTGAAAGGATGAAACTGCCCTTCAAGTAAATAAACAAAATATTGAAATAAAATTGAATAATCTATGCAGAAATACAACAGCATCTCAACAAAAACATAACATCTATAAAGATAAACATACAATCAAACTGTATTACACATAAAAAAGACAAGCAAATGTAACCTATAGCAAGGATAATAGACAAGAGATTAAAAAAAGAGAGAAAATTAAATTAGCAGACAATATTTTAAATTAGCCATTTTAACGTATTTAAATATTTAAAGAAACTCAGAAACAAAATAGAGAATAAACACTGACAAACAGAAGAGAATTGGAAATGTAAAAAGACTGAATGTTGAGAAATGAAAAAGACATCTTAGGAAGTAAAACATCACTGACTGCATTTAGCAGTAAATTAAGCACTGAAGAAGAAAGTGTTCACGAAATTGAAAGCAGGGCAATAGAAGATATCCAAACTGAATCACAAGTAGGAAAAACAATTGGAAATAAAAACTACATAAATAATCTATGTAAAAACATGAAGTGGCCTATGGGAAAATATCAAGTTGGAAAAAATATGTGTAACTGGTTTATAAGAAGGGGTAAGAGGGTTAGAAAAATATATTTTTTAATAATGAAAAAATTTCAGATTTGGAGAACAATATAAGCCCACAGATCCAAGAAACTCATTAAGGCACTACAAGGAAGCATACTAGCGCACATCATAATCAAATTCCTAAAAATAAAGAAAAAAATTAAAAAGAAAAACTTAGAAGCAATCAGAAAAAGGAAAACCATTACATACAGGGGAGGAATGACAAGAACGTTCTCTGACTTCTCTGGAAACACAATGTAAGACAGGACAGAGTGAAACAAAATTTTATTGTACAGAAAGAAAAAATAAGTAAAAATAGGTCATTACATTTAAAAGTATCTCAAAAAAATGAAAAAAAATAGATAAATCATGCAGTCATGATGAATTCTTTTGTTATATTACCTTTTTAATAGAATATTTAGCATTTTTAATACAAACATATTTTCTACAAATAAAACAGTTGTATTACCAACACTAGCAAAAAACAATTGGAAATGAAATTTACAATGTACAACTCTAGAATAAATATAAAATAGTTACAGATGAATCTAACCAAACATGCAATATATTTATATGGTAAAGACTACAAAATATTTATAAGAAAAATCGAAATGAAATAAGTAAATGGAGTGATATGCAATATTCCTAGATTGAAGAGCTCTATGTTTGAGATCTCAATTTTCCCTAATTTGACCCATAGTTTCAATAAAATTGCAGTGAATATTCTAGCAGGCTTTTTTTTAAAATAGAAATTAACATTAAAACATATATGGAAATAAAAATAACCCAACAGCATAAACAATTATTTAAAAAATATTACACATTGCATCCCTGTATCAAAACATTCCACATACTCCAGAAATATATACACCTACTAGGTACTCACAAAAATTAAAAATAAAAAAAAGAACTAAAGGACTCAAAATATCTAATATCAGACCTACAATGAAACTACAGTAATTGAGGTGGCGTAATATTAGAGCAAAGATATCAAATAGATGAATGAAAAACATTACAAAGACCAACGTTAGGTATAAATATATCATCAACTGATTTTCAACAAAGATGCTAAGTTAACCACAATTTATTAAAAAAAGGAGTCTTTTAAACAAATTTACATCCATATGGAAAATTAAAAACATGTTAACCCACAACCCAGACCTTATGGAAAATCAACCTGACGTTATCACAGTTCTAAATGTCAACTTAAATTAAAAAATCTAGAGACAACAGCTGCTGGAGAGCATGTGGAGAAACAGTAACACTTTTACAGTGATGGTAGGAGTGTAAATTAGTTCAAGTACTGTGGAAGACAATGTGGTGCTTCATCAAGGTCCTAGAAATAGAAATTGCATTTGACCCAGCAATCCCATTACTGGGTACATATCCAAAGAATTATAAATCATTCTATTATAAAGACACATGCACACGAATGTTCATTGCAGCACTGTTTACAATAGCAAAAACCTAGAACCAACCCAAATGCCCATCAATGATAGAGTGGACAAGAAAAATGTGGCACATATACACCATGGAATACTATGCAGCCATAAAAAATGATGAGTTCATCATGTCCTTTGCAGGGACATGGATGAATCTGGAAACCATCATTCTCAGCAAACTGACATAAGAACAGAAAATCAAATATCGCATGTTCTCACTTACAGGCGGGTGTTGAACAAAGAGAACACGTGGACACAGGGAGGGGAGCATCACACACTGGGATCTGTTGGGGGAGACTAGGAGAGGGACAGTGGTGGGTAGGGAGATCGGGGAGGGATAACATGGGGAGAAATGCCAGATATAGGTGACAAGGGGATGGAGGCAGCAAACCACATTGCCTTGTATATACCTATGCAACAATACTGCATGATCTGCACATGTACCCCAGAACCTAAAGTACAATTAAAAAATTACAATATCTAGAAGAAAATACAAAAAAAAGTATTTGTGATCTTGGGTTAAACAAAAACGTCTTAGGCAGGGGACATAAAGTTTGTGCTACAGAAATTGGTAAATTGAACTTCATCAAAATTAAAAACTTCTGTTCTTTGAAAGATAATGCTAGGCAAATAAAATGATATGCCACAGTTCAATGGCAAGGTAAGCCCACTACAGATTATCTCTTACATTGATCACAACTAAAAACTCTGAAAAAAATGCAACTTCTAGAAGGCTAAAAATTTAACAAAAGCAGGCATATTGTGAAGAGAAATCAAAACTTGGAGAATGACTCATAAGTAGTTGAATACTTCATTTTTGTTTTTCACTTCTCTTTTTTCTAAAGACTTTACTCAACAGCAGGACCCATTCATAGTGTAAATGAGCAGAGAAGTGGTGCAGAAAGTCAAATTCAGAATGTAACTTCACATTTCTGGCAAAGGATTCAAGAAAAGGAGTCAGTACAGACCGTAATATGTGGTCAGCATCCCAAAAAGAAAAAAGCTAAAAAGTAACATTCCCTAATTCTTTACATGAACATACATGATTCTTGGACTCACTACTGAGGTGCGTATGGGTTGGACAAACCAACCACAAAAGAAAAATAGAAATTCCACTCTAAATTTAACCAGGGTAAACTTCTATGAAAACAAGCACAACAAAAAAAAGTATTCTTCACAGATTTATAACAAGACTCAAGGATCAAACAACATGTTATCTTAAATGGCCCAGACACAATCCAATTTTTTTCAAAATTTAAGAATATAGGAGATAACTCATATATTGGAAATATCAGACAATGACTTTAAAGTAACTATTACAATTCCACTCTATGAGGTAAAAGCAAACCTATTTGAAATAAATGGAAAGGTAGTTCAAAGGAAAATAGAGTTTGGTTTTTTTTAATAATACTTTAGGTTCTAGGGTACATATGAAGATCATGCAGGATTGTTGCATAGGTACACACAAGGCAATGTGGTTTGCTGCCTCCATCCCTCCATCACCTACATCTGGCATTTCTCCCCATGTTATCACTCCCCGACCTCCGCACTACTCTGCTGTCCCTCCCTTGCTCCCCCAACAGACCCCAGTGTGTGATGCTCCCCTCCCTGTGTGCATGTGTTCTCATTGTTCAACACTTGCCTATGAGTGAGAACATGCACTGTTTGATTTTCTGTTCTTGTGTCAGTTTGCTGAGAATGGTGGTTTCCAGATTTATTCATGTCCCTACAAAGGACAGGAACACATCATTTTTTTTATGGCTGCATAGTATTCCATGGTGTAGATGTGCCACATTTTCCTTGTCCTGTCTATCATCGATGGGCATTTGAATTGGTTCCAGGTCTGTGCTGTTGTAAAGAGTGCCGCTATAAACATATGTGTGTATGTGTCTTTATAACAGAATAATTTATAATCATTTGGGTAAATACCCAGTAATGGGATTGCTGGGTCAAATGGAATTACTATTTCTAGGTCCTTGAGGAAGTGCCATACTGTTTTCCACAATGGTTGAACTAGTTTACACTACCACCAACAGTGTAAGAGCATTCCTATTTATCCACATCCTCTCCAGCATCTGTTGTCTCCAGATTTTGTAATAATCGCTATTCTAACTGGTGTGAGGTGGTATCTCAACGTGTTTTTGATTTGCATTTCTCTAATAATCAGTGATGATGAGCATTTTTTCGTGTGTCTGTTGGTCTTATATATGTCTTCTTTTGTAAAGCGTCTGTTCATATCCTTCTAACACTTTTGGATGGTTTTGTTGGTTTTTTTCTTGTAAATCTGTTTTAGTTCTTTGTAGATTCTGGATATTAGACCTTTGTCAGATGGGTAGACTGCAAAAATGTTTTCCCATTCTGTTGGTTGCCGGTTCACTCTAATGATTGTTTCCTTTGCTGTACATAGCTCTGGAGTTTAATTAGGTCCCATTTGTCTATTTTGGCTTTTGTTGCCAATGCTTTTGTTGTTTGTCATGAAGTACTTGCCTATGCCTATGTCCTAAATGGTTTTGCCTAGGTTTTCTTGTAGGGTTTTTATGGTGTTAGGTCTTATGTTTAAGTCTTTAATCCATCTGTAGTTAATTTAAGCGTAAGGAAGGAGTTCAGTTTCTGCTTACTGTACACTGCTAGCCAGTTTTCCCAATGTCATTTATTAAACAGGGAGTCCTTTCCCCATTGCTTGTAAAAAGTCTCAATAAACTAGGTATCAAAGAAACATATCTCAAAATAATAAAAGCTATTTATGACAAACATACAGCCAATATCATAATGAATGGGCAAAAACTGAAAGCATTCCCTTTGAAATCTGGCACTAGACAAGGATGCCCTCTGTCACTACTCCTATTGGAAATTCTACCCAGAGCAATTAGGCAAGAAAAAAAAAATTAAGGATATTCAATTAGGAAAAGAGGAAGTCAAATATCTCTATTTTCAGATGACATGATTGTATATTTAGAACACCCTATCTTCTCACCCCAAAATCTCCTTAAACTGATAAGCAAATTCAACAAAGTCTCAGGATACAAAAATCAATGTGCAGAAGTCAAAAGCATTTCTATACACCAATAACAGACTGACAGAGAGCCAAATCATGAGCAAACTCCCATTCACAATTGCTACAAAGAAAATAAAATACCTAAGAATACATCTAACAAAGGACGTAAAGGACCTCTTCAAGGAGAACCACAAATCACTGCTCAAGGAAATAAGAGAGGACATAAACAGATAGAGAAACATTCCATGCTCATGGTTAGGAAGAATCAGTATCATGAAAATGGCCATACTGCCCAAAGTAATTTACCGATTCAACGCTATCCCCATCAAGCTACAAATGACATTCTTCACAGAACTGGAAAAAAACACCTTAAACTTCATAGGAACCAAAAGAGAGCCTGCATAGCCAAGACAATCCTAAGCAAAAAGAACAAAACTGGACGTATCACGCTACCTGGTTTAAAACTATACTACAAAGCTACATGGTACCAGTACCACGTAATCAAAACAGCATGGTACTGGTACCAAAACAGAGATATAGAAGAATGGAACAGAACAAAGACCTTGGAGGCAATGCCACACATCTACAACCATCTGATCTTTGAATATATAGTTTGTATAAGAGAACTATAAATCATTAAAAAAGAACCAACTGGGTATTTTATAACTGAAAATACAATGTTTGAAATAAAAACTCACAGGATGGACTCAGTAGCTGAATGGAGATCAAAGAGTGAAGTTGAAAGAGATCAACTGAAATTACCTAATCTGAAGAACAGAGAGAAAAATGATTGTGAAAAAAAATGTATACTCAGAAACCCATCAGTAAGATCAGTAATTCTAAGATGTATCTGTAGAGACACAGGATAGGTAAAAGAGATTAGAGTAGAAAAAAATAATTGAAGCAATAATGGCTGAAAACTATCCACATATAATGAAAATGACAAAAGTACTGGTTGATGAAGTCTGGCAGACTCAAAACAAGACAAAAGAAATTATGCAAAGACACATCATAATCTAGGGGCAAAAAATATTTGTAAAAATCTTGAAAGTGGCTGCGAAAAAAATTGGCACATCCAATATTATTCAATACTGCTCAACAATGGAGAGAAGAAGCTGTTGATACATGGAGCAGCATGCATAAATCTCAAAGGCACTATGAAATAGAAACCATTCAAAAACAAAATTATAGGATCAATACTCTACAAAGCAATCTATATATTCAATACAATCTCTATCGAAATCTCAACATGTTTTCTGCAGGAAAAAATTGTATTCTAAGACTCAAATAAAATCTCAAGGAACCAAAAGCAGTGAAAACATTTTTGAAAAGTTGGAGGTCTCACACTTTCTCATTTCAAAGCTCACCATAAAGCTACAGTAATCAAAACAGTGTGATGCTGGCATTAAAAAATACATAGAGAGTCAAGTCCAGAAATAAGGTTCTGCACATGGGATCAAATGATTTTTGACAAGGTAACCAAGACCATTCAATGGGGAGAAGACATTCTTTTCGAAAAATGATGTGGGAAAACTGGTTAGCCACATGCAAAAGAATCAATCTGGACGCTTATCTTACACCATATATAAAAATTAATTCAAAATATATCAAAGGCTTAAATATAAGGACTATAAAATTGTTAGAAGAAAACATAGGGGAAAGCTTCAGAGCATTGCATTTGGCAATAGGATTTCTTGGATATGAAACCAAAAGCACAGGCAATTTAAAAAAAGCAAGATAAAGTGTGCTTAATCAAAATAAAAAGTATTGTTTACTAAAGTATATTATCAACAGACTGCAAAGGTAACCCAAGGAATGAGAGAAAATTAGGAGATAATTATATAGACTACATAAAATATCCTCCAATTCAACAACAAAAATCAGTACAATAAAATATGAGCAATGGACTTGAAAAGACATTTCTTCAAAACAGATATACAAATGGAGTTAAGAGTATGAAAAGATTTTCAACATCTCTAATCACTTAGGTAGATGCAAATCAAAACTACAATATGAAACCACTTCACATCACTTCATCTTTTAGGATAGACAGTATATTTTTAAAATACAGAAAATAACAAGTGTTGATAAGAATGTAGAGAAATTAGAACACCGTGCATTGTTGATGGGAATATAAAATGGTGTATTCATTATGGAAAACTGTATTGCAGTTCCTCAAAAAATAAATAAATAAAATAGAATTACTATATGATTAAGTAATTCCACTTCTGGATATATATCTAAAAGAATTAAAAGGAGGGCCTCAAAAAGATAATTGTACACCCATGCTCACTGCAGCATTATTCATAATAGCCAGAAGATGGATGAAATGAGTGTTCATCAATGGATGAATGAATAAACAAAATATGGTATACACATAATGGGATAAAATTCTGCTTTAAAAGGGAAAGAATCCTGATATGTGCCACAAGGATGAACCTTGAAAGCATCATGCTAAGTGAAATAAGCCAGCCACAAAATGAAAAACTATACAATATTACACTTACATGAGATGCCTAGAACAGTCAAATCCATAGAGAAAAGTAGAATGGTGATTGCCAGGGAGTAAGTAGAATGGTGATTGCCAGGGAGTAAATAGAAGGAAATAGGGATTTAGTGTGTAACGGGAATGGAGTTTCAATTTGGGAAAATGAAAAATTTCTGGAGATTATAGCATAAAAATGTGCCTTCTCCAAGATGATAAAGAAAATAAGCATGATAGGGCCAGGCACGGTGGCTCATGCCTGGGAGGCCGAAGTGGGTAAATCACGAAGTCAGGAGATTGAGACAATCCTGGCTAACACAGGAAAACCCTGTCTCTACTAAAAATACAAAAAATTAGTCAAGTGTAGTGGTGTGCACTTGTAATTCCAACTACTTGAGAGGCTGAGGCAGAAGAATGGCATGAACCCAGGAGGCGGAGGTTGCAGTCAGCCAAGATCGCGCCACTACACTCCAGCCTGGCTACAGAGCAAGGCCCTGTCTCAAAAGAAAAAAAAAAAAAAAAAGCATGATTATTTATGTCATGCCCTATCCTGCGTTTTTATGGTAACACTTTTTTCAATCCTCAGAAGCAATGTCTTTCCAGTTTCTTTGTACCATTGTTTCTTTACTACTATTTCACTCCTTGACCTGGAGAGAACCAAAGACCAGATTACATTCTATACTTGATTGACTCTCTCAGCCCTATTGGACATCCTTTATATCTAGAGGCTGGCAATTCTTTTTACAATTGTTTTATGGTTCAGTTAAGATCAACATATCTAGAAGGGGAAACAACAGAGAGACCCAGAAAGTTTTTTTTTTTTTTTTTTTTTTTTGTCCTAGACAAAATAATGTAAAATAGAAAACATTCAGCAGATCATGGGAATTATGGATTATGGTAAGAACCTGTGAATGTGAAAATATCCTTCCCTAATTCCCTGAAAATATCCCTAAGGGGGAAAACAAAATCAGGCAACAGCTGCAGGGACAAGAGAGCACAGAGTGTGGTTTCAATCAGACAGTGCAGGGTATGAATTCATACATAACCATTATTAGTGCTTTACACTCACTTCAAGCAACAGTTCTTCAGTGAGGAACATTTAGTCCTATGGCAATCTACTTATGCCATTTCATATATATATATATATATATATATATATATATATAT
>NW_016107522.1:2551175-2615091 GCF_001604975.1 Cebus imitator | reverse complement strand
TGTGTGTGTGTGTGTGTGTGTGTGTGTGTGTGTGTATATACACACACATATTTTTTTTTTCCAGAGTATCGCTATTGTTGTCCAGGCTGGAGTGCAGTGGCACAATCTAGGCTCACTGCAACCTCTGCCTTCCAGGTTCAAGCCATTCTTCTGCCACAGCCAAGTAGCTGGGATTACAGGGGTCATGGCCCGCTAATATCTGTATTTTTTGTAGAGATGGGGGTTTTACCATTTTGGCCAGGCTGGTCTCGAACTCCTGACCTCAAGTGATCCCCCCCGCCTTGGTCTCTGCAAGTGCCGGGATTACAGGCATCAGCCACCACACACGGCCCTCATTCCATACATTTCTGTGTCCTACGTGGCAGTGGTCATCTTTCTCCATTATGCAGTAAGATCTTCAAGCTTTTACTTTTCACATCACATATCTCTGTAATTTTAGTATATCAAAAAAAAAACTGTACCAGTATACTGCATTGTGTGATTTTAAATACATATCTTAATAAAGTGATAACAATACCTACATAGCATAGATGTTAGGAGGATTGGTGATAAGTTAAACACCTGACACAATGATTGGCTCACATAAGGTTCTCAATGAAATAAAGGCAATTATGACCATCCTTCATCTTCAAAGCTTTGTGACTTAATTAGAAGCTTCACTTATGTATGTGAAAGTTAGCCAATTTTTAATTGTCTTGGTGAAATCTGTATTTTTTGCTACATAATGGTTAAATAATATCAATAATAATGACATGATTTTTATGGAATTTATTTTAAAACAAGCTATTGTTAAATGTCTTTAATGAACTAAATTAATGTATATTCCTGGAACCACCATGATTTAAAGACCAAAAAAATGGTTACAAAATCCTGACTGCAATGAGTATAAAAATCTACTTGCAAGCTTATAAATTGCAGCAAAATCTCTGACATATGCTGTTCTACATTTGTAGTTTAAATGCCTTTATAGATCCATGACTCAAATATCAAAACTATTTGTTATCTCCATACTTCAATGTTATATAAAATACTCTTGTGTAATTAATGGTTGTAATAAATATGAAATTAAAATTATATGTGACAGCATCATAATCTATATGTTTTATCTAATTAAAATTTCAACTATAAAACTTTCGTCTATCTTTTCTTTTAAGGAAATTTCCACTTATAGGGGAAAACAATTTTGTTTGGAAAGTTAGCATATTCATACATGCTCTTAAATTTCACTTTCAGGTGTTTAACGACATTGAAGTCAAATTTTGAGAGAGGTTAAAAATACTAGGTTTAAAAATCAGGCAGACTTCAGTTTCAGTACAGGCACTATATTAACTAGACATGTAATAAGGGCAGGTTAAGAAATAAAGCCACACACATACAACCATGTGATCTTTGACAAAATCGACAATAACACAAAATGGGGAAAGTACACCTTATTCAATAAATGGTGCTGAGATAACTGGCTAGCCATATGCAGAAGACTGAAACTAGACCCATTCCTTTCGTCATATAAAATTTAACTCAAGATTGATTAAAGACTTAAATGTAAAACCTACAAGTATAAAAACTCTGGAAGATAACTTACGAAATACCATTCTGGACATAGGTCCTGGCAAAGATCTTATGATGAAGACTCCAAAAGCAATTGCAGTAAAAACAAAAATTGACAAATGGACCTAATTATACTAAAGAGCTTCTACACAGCAAAGAAAATAACAGAATAAATAGACAACCTACAGAATTACACTATTCAGGTGCCTACTTTTAGAAATATTACTTGTACTTGGCAATTTTTAAAAAATGAGAATTGCTGTATATACTTTTGATTGACATTTTGTAGAGAGACTATTTTAGGGCTAAATTCCCTAGGAAGCAAATATGCCCTGGATGTGTTGGGAGCATAAAGCTGAATGAAATATCATACCTATGGTCCTTTCTCTTGAAGTATCTTTACCAACCCAAATGCCCATCAATAATAGACTGGATAAAGATAATGTGGCACATATACACCACGGAATACTAGGCAGCCACAAAAAGGGATGAGTTCATATCCTTTGCAGGGACATGGATGGAGCTGGAGACCATCATTCTCAGCAAAATGACACAAGAACAGAGAACCAAACACCATATGTTCTCACCCATAAGTGGGTGTTGAACAATGAGAACACATGGACACAGAGAGGGGACCATCTCATACCAGGGCCTGTTGGAGGGTGAAGGCTAGGGGAAGGATATCAGGGGGTGGGAGGTTAGGGGAGGGGCAGCAACTGGAGAAATACCTAACATAGATGACGGGGTGATGGATGCAGCAAACCACCATGGCACGTGTATACCTGTGTAACAAACCTGTATGTTCTGCACATGTACCCCAGAACTTAAAGTATAATAAAAAAAATCATCCTCAGAATTCTGTAGAAATATTATGTAAAAATCAAGATATTAAATATTTCCTTCTGTATGTATTTTCTACAACTTTGTTTTTGATTCATTATTTTTGTAGTGGCAGTGATTTCTGTTGGAAATATTGAGAAAAAAAGACAATAAATTATTTAAGCAAAGTTAAAGGCAGAAGAGAGAAAACTGGAGCTGAGGCAAAGCTAGTTCAGATCTTAAATTTGTCTCCTAGAACCTGTCCAGTAGAAGGGAGAGAGTTAAGTCATATTTTAGAAGGGCTGTCTGCATATGCTTTGGCATGAAGTTATTGTGGCATAACCAAGTCTTAATAATCTTGTGTACTGAAGAGAAAATTTGAGACATACATACTCAGCTATGCCAAGGGGGTTATATAAAGGTTACTGAAAGTGTTTTGCATTGCAAGCATCCAAGGTACTCAGTGTATTTGGGATCATAGGGGCACCCTAGAGATAAGAGTTAATATCCCTGAGTCATAAAATATGAAAGACATTGAATATGTAAATGGAGGAAAAATCACAGTGGTAAAATGCTTTCTTATATGTAACAAACAAAATGAATTAACAAGCATCTAGTTAAAACTAAAGGCAAGAGTGCTAATACAGAGAATGAAAGTATTAGCGAAAACCAACATTGTTAGTTAACAAAGGATGTAGAGGTAGAAGTTAATTGCATAGTACAAATTTAAGACATAAAATATAATATGATCATTGTCTTAATATGAAATCTTCATGCTTTGGCATTTGCTCTTTTATTATTTTGCTTTTGGAAATGAAAAACCGGCTTTAGGTTACCTTCTTAATCAGATTCCCCACTGTTATACTTCATACCTTCTTAAGTTAACCAATTTCAAATATTCACATAGCAATGAGCAAAAATATCTCCAGCTAGTGAGGAAGGGCAACTTATTGCCTAATAGTTCACTGGAATAAGGGTAACTATATTTTAATCTACAGAGAATAGAGAAAGAATAATGTTAACTATAGTCTAATGTAGGGAAAATAGAGAAAGAATTATTGAGATATGTTTTGTACAGAAGGTAATAACTTTGAAAAGTCAAGTATCATAAACGAGGGATAGTCTTACAAGTTGATAATATTTATTAGTCATTGGATTGTTACATCCCTTAATTCTAAATCCCAAACTGAATAGGGTCAGGAAAGAAATATAAACTGAGGCTGAGAACACACTATAAAGAATTTGGATAATTCTAAAAGCTGAAACAGTAGTGATATACCATAAGAGAAGAATGCAGAACATTCTATTCCCTGTACTAAATAGGCTAGAAAAAATTTTAACAGGACATAAAATACTGGGACTTCTAAAAGGATCCTATCAATCTATTAAAATCCTGGAATTTCTCATTTTAACTGGCTGAAATTGCCACCTGTATTAGAGAAAGATTAAATGAGCTGGTCTTGTGGTCTCAACATAATTTGGATTAATAAGTAAAAATCAATTTTTGACAAAACAAGGTAGAAATCTGAAAGGAAAGTGACTATGTAAATCATCTAAAATGTTTAAATTAGAAAAATAAATGTCAGTTTACTATATTGGAAGTACTTATTTAAAAAAGCAGGATAGGAAAAATGAACAACCATAGTCAGATAATGGGAGAGACAAGAAGTAGAATTTCTAGCATTTAAAAAAAGGTGATGTCAAAGTAAAACAAGAAATACTTAAATGAAAAAAAACACACAAGGGCTAATGAGCATATTTTTAAGAAGGAAAGGACACGTTGGCAAGGGAAAATAGAGTGACACAAATGTTTAATGATAGTATCAAGAAAACTAAAGCCTGGAATAAACTGAATTTCTCAAATTTGCTATGGAGAGCAAACAAGGAGCTTTAAAAACTATGTTTAAAATAAGATTATTGATAGTGGGAAGATTATACAATACTAATATGATACAAAAAGTTTAAATTTTTAAAATTCTGTTTTTATTTTGCATTCTGCATCAAAATGAAAGAGCATAAGATAACAGATAACTGAACAAGACATTTTAGCATTTTACTCTCCCTGACAAAAGTTGCGGGAAAATATGAACAAAGCCTCTAACCATTGCAAATAATTTCAGGTCTCCTGTGATCAGACCTTGCAAATAAAACAAAAATAAATAAATAAAATTATTAATATTAAATAAATTAAGGAGACTATTAGAGGTACAGAGATATATCCATAGGCAAAGGATGCTAATAACTAATGTACTATTAATTTTGAGATAGATGTCCACTGGATATAAAAAATAAGTAACAATATATTTTGCAATAATCATTTTTTTAAACCAAAAATACTAACAGCCAATGTGGAATAAGTTACGTCTTGCAATAGAAACCTCCTTCATTTATATTAGTTTTAGATTGGCACAGAAAGCTTTTAATGTCGATATAAGTATATCTTGTATACTTATATCCAAGTATAGCAACATAAGTATTACAAAGCAATGGACATATTTTCTCCTTATATGCACTAAGGACAAATGCAGGCTGAATATTATATTTCAGTAAAATTTTAGCAACTCTGTGCAAATAGCACTGCTTAATGTTTTCATTTCAACCTAAGGGGTAGTCCCTATCTGATTAGTGGAAAACTATGAAAGATAGCTTAGTTAATAGATTTCAAATGTATGATTCAAATTCATCCTGACAACATATTATATTTCTGACAACATGTTATATTTCTCATAATAATGAATAGAAAACAACACACAGTAAGCATTACATGGACAGACGTTAAGTTCTACATTTGGTCTCATAAATGGAAGCACAAATATATTATGAGCAAAATCTGGCCTCATTATAACTTTCATATAAAACAAAGACACAGGTGATTGTTTTTTTAACCATAAATTTAGTGTAAACCAAGCGAGTTAAAATAATAGTGGCAGTATTGTAAACCTATCTAGAACCAAAACATGTTCATTGTTGACTGTTCCTGGTTACTGCCAGACTATATTTTCAGTTTTGCATTTAGTTGTTGAGTAGGCATTCTAAGAAGGATTTTCTTAAGCTTAGAAATGAGAAGCCAGATGGTAAGGGATTAAATAGATCAATTGTCATGAGGAAGCTGTCCCATTAAGTGAGGAAACAATAAGTTTAAGTGAACATATGATCCTTATGTCTAAAGCAGGTTCTCCTATTGCTACAGAAGACACAACTACAAAGGATAGTTAAGTTATAAGTTGTATTTGACTTGAAATAAATACTGTCTTCATAAGAGCCCTCTCATAATGGAATTGACTTCTTCTATCACTGACTTCCTTTTGCTAAGATATAATACTCAAAATGGATATCAATTAGTATTATATAATATATCCTGATCCAAAAAGTTTTATAGAACACTTTATTACAGGGAATTTCAGAATATTTATAGTATACTTACCATTATCTCTTACAAGAGCAAAAGATTGCATGCAGAGTTCCATACATTATGAAATTTTTCAAGTCTGGGGTGCTGTGGAAACATTCTTTAAAAAGTAGTCACTATGCTATATGATTTCAGCTTCTTGGTTAATAACAATTTAATCTCTCAATATATCCCCTTTAGTATCTGAAGCTTTTGGAAACAATTTGGTTCAAAAACACAGCAAAGGATTTTACATAAGAGATACTTTGAGAAAGATTTTGTGATATATTTTCTCCAAAGTTATTTTCAGTTATGAGATTTTTATTATTCTATTTCTAATAGGTAGCCAGGACTATAAATCAATGAACACAAAAAATAATCAAACTGGCAAAACAGGATGTACAGCCCAGGTGGCTTCAAAGTTTAAGAACTCTAAAACAGCCAGACAGGACAGTTATTGCTAAATAGTAAAGATTAAAACACAAAAATAAAACCAGTCATAGTTTTCAATGAATTGCATTCCTTGTTTGCTCACTCTGTACGAGGTACTTTGCTAAATATTATATATATATATATACATATACACACACACATACATATATCATGTAATATTCAAAAGAACTCCCATTATCCCCTATTAGATAAGAAACTTGATGCTTAAAAAAATTAGATAACATGCCCAAGGTCACAGGTAACAAATGGTGGCAAGTGTGAAAACATAGTTGTAACCATCATTCTACTGCCTATTGAGATCTTCAGACTTCCTGTTTCTTCATCAGGGAACATATCATTATGGAATTGGGTGAAACAACCTTTTAGGAGAACTGTAAAGTTGTTGAGGAGTGCTGCAACAACTCAAATTTGAAGAATGAAGCAATGTGTTGACTCAGGACTTCCTGTCACCCACCCTCTACATAGAAGGCAATGGTAATGAGAACAAAGAAGAGAAGAACAGAGAACTATGGAGTAAATTAGTGCATTTAAACACCTCAGGAAGAAGGCTACCATCACAGGGTAGGTTGAAGCATGACAGAAAGGCTGTAGTGGAAAGCGCTAAAGACTCCCAGGTGGAAATCAGACAGACATGAATGAGGTGAGGTTTCCAGAGACAACCTAAGTGAAATATTTAGTAGGCAACAGGATCTTGTTAATGTGAGATTTCTCTTAACCCTCTGAACATTAACTTCACCCTAAAACACTTTAATATTAAAAAAAATAAAGAACTTGAAAATTGCCATCTAAGGACCCTGAAGTAGCAGAGGCTACCAGAAAACAGGAAAGGAAACAAGAAAGGCAATACAGTGCCAACCAAAAAGACAACTCCTTACATTAAAATCTGATTAAGGAAGTGGTAGTGGTAACTGTCCTCCAAGCTACATAATGCTAAACTATGTTCTTTATTTTTTATTTTTATATTTTAGAGACAAGATATGACTATCAATCATGCTAGACAGCAATGGTGAAATCATAGCTCACAGTAACCTGGAACTCCTGGGCTCAAGTGATCCTCCCACGCAGTCTCTCTGTGCACCACCACATCTAACTAATTTGTTTTTAATTGTGTTGTTTTTGTAGAGATAGTGTTTGCTATGTTGCCCAGGATGGTCTTGAACTCCTGGCCTCAAGTGGTCATCCTGCCTTGATCTCCCAAAGCACAAAGATTACAAGTGTGAGCTACTATACTGTCACTCAGCCAAAAAATCTTATTTAAGATACTATGTTCTATGAAGACACAGACTAAGTATGTTTCGTCACAAAGCAACATCATAATGAGGTTATTATGATTATTCCCATTATATATATATTTGCATAAGACAGAGAGAACACACTTGAAAAATCCTTTCATCTTTCTTCAGCAGTAAACATTTCCTTAACTGATTATTATTAACACTAATTTTGATAAGCATAAACTCCATTTACCAATATTTAGCAAGCAAAAGAGAAAATTAAAAAAACTGAAAAAGGAGCAATAATAAGAGAGAAAATGTAGGGTAAAACCATGACGCAGAAGGAACAGAACAAGAATGGTATAGGCAGAGTGGTTTTCATTTAGTTAGTGCTGAATAGATAGAAATTAAAGCATATTACATATATATAATAAATTCAGAAAGATTTAGAAATTTTCCCTGTTAGACACACAACATAAGAGACAGGGTTAGGAACCTAACCTTACCAACCCAACACAGTATTTAGAGTACGAAATTTGCATTGGGGTCAAATGTTTTTTAGCTCAGTCACTTCTTCTTTTACTTTGGACAAGTCACTTAACTTTTCTACGCCTCAGTTTCCTTATCATTAAAGAGGTAATGGATGGTAATTAAAGGATGGGCAATATTTAAAACATGTTCAGAATAATGTATGGCAGTTAGCAAGTGCTATATATAAAACTTTGGTTAAAAAATTAAAATGAAAAAAAAAAATGGAAGTGATAACAGGCTGAATAGCCTTTGCTTCTAACTACTGTAGACTACAATGCCATGCTCTTCCTATTCTGGTTATTGATTCCTCTCAATGCCTGGTGAGGGCAGATATACAAAGTATTTATTGTCATGCTGTTCCAAATATAAAGAAATGGGAAACAAACCAAGGAAAGTATTACATATAGCTTTACTTAATTACTTTTTAAAGGTACCTATCAAATGTGAATCTTATATCTAGTAAAATTTGGGTTATACAATCATTGCAAAAGGAAAACAAAAGTTAGCAGTAGGTTTCTTAGATAATAAATTGACTTTATAATTACATTAATCTATACTTTAAAAAAAAAGAAAGAAATCATGAAGCTTAAAACTAACGGAAGGAAACAAATATGCTCTAGAGTTTAAATCTATGCCCAAGTGATTTTTTTTTGAAATGTGCTGCCTTGCAAGGTACTACTTCATCAGAAAATGCCCTGAATTTGTGGTTATTCATTCAATATGATACAGAAAAATGACATCAGATATAACCCAGAATGGGCTATAAGAGAGCAAACAAGTTATTTGTGTAATTATTCTCTATAGCTGATTTATTAAACATTCAACAAATATTTATTGCTTGTTAAATCAACTTAACAAACAAATGTCTTTTGAACTTAAAAATAAAACAAAGCAAAACTGAATGACCTTTTGATTTTAGTTACACTTTAGCAAAGACAAAGAAAAAAGCAAAGTAAAACAAAAACTGAAAGAGAATATAAATTTGTTGTGAAGATCATGAAATAAGTTTTTACAGTCCTTCATGAGCAGGGCTTGTAAGAGCAGAAGAAAAATAACTCTGTTGGCATGCCATCAAATGAAACAACCTGTGGAAACATATCAACAAATCACAGGCACACAGAACTATTGTTTTAACCTAGATATAAATATAAAGGCTGGGGAGAAAAAAAATGTAACTGGAGTAAAGCAGCAATCAGATCTCAAAGAATGGGAATTAAGAATGAAGAAAGCATCACACTGGAAAGGCATCTAAATTCTGAAAATCCAAATCACCGCTTTTGCAGAATCACAGTACTAGAGGATTGCATTTGCATGGGTCAGACAGAGCACACTTGAAAACTCCTTTAGTCTTTATTCAGCAGTAAGCATTTCTTTAATTGATTACTATTAACATTAGTTTTGATAAGTATAAACTCCCTTTACCACTATTTCAGGAGCAAAGTAGAAAATACAAAAACTAGAAAAGGAACAGTTAGAGAGAAACTGTAGTGTAAAACCATGAGGCAGAAGGAATAGAACAAGTATGGTATAGGGCAGAGTAGTTTTCATTTAGTCAGTGCTGAATAGATTGAAATTAAAGCTACCAAATGAAAATCTGGAGAACTGATTTTTCAATTTAATAATTTGTTTAGAAAACGAAAATTAGCATGTGGAGCAGCATGACTAGCCACACTAGTAAAAATATATTATATTTCATGTTTGTAAATTAGAAAATGAAATGTCTTAAACCTGAAAAAGTCTGCCAACACACATTTATTCTTAAGAAATTATTCTACTCTTTGACTTGAATAAACGTTGAGTCATAACTTACATTAACATTGATAGCAGTCATCTATATTTTTCAGTAACTAAGAGCACAACATTTCTTAACAATATCCTCAGCTTCAGTTCTCAAAATGTGTTTCATTCATATACGTTTTGATATATGTATACACAGATGCCAACTAAGTGTTTCTCAAATCAAAATTATAATTAATCTTTTATTAAGATTATAGTACTAGTCTATTCTGAACATTATTAAGCCAGATAGACAAAAATAAACATGGGGCTTCTGTGACTAGCAAAAAGCAATTTGTCCCATTATCTTAAAGAACATTTCCCTAACTACTTGTATTAGAATTACCTGTGATATTAAGAAGCACCAATTCCTAGGTTCTAGGATGAATTTTCTGAACAATTTATTAGAAGGCCCAGGAAACTGCTTAAGTGCTTTAGAGTAATTATTTCATTAAATCATGGTATCGCACCTATGAAGTAGGAAGCACTACACTAAATCTCCATTTTACAAAGGACCTTGTTACACAACTGAAAGTAAAAGATCTAGAGTACAAATCCAGATATGACTTTCATCATTCAACTACTAAACCACAGCATGATTCTGTCTTCTTCCTAATTTGGGCATATACAGAGGCCATTTTTGACAGGAAAAAAAAAAATGCTATAGTAGATGTGCTCTGTGAATAAGCTAGAAGACAAGCACCACAGAATTTCTTTCTCACATTTGATTCCTTCTTTCTACTTAAGGTATATTGAAAAGGAAACCAAGAACAAATGGTGAAAAATAAAAGGATATAATTTTAGCTTAACTTGTCTTTCTATAAATCAATCACATAATATGCATAAACAAAAAGGAAAAAATAAGAACTCATAGATCAAAGGAGAAAATGTCTCCTAAAAGGAATATGGCTTTCCTATAAGTCAGTGATTCCTATAAAATATAGATATTTGTAGACATTGTGATACTGATATCTAAAATATACACAGTTTCAGCTATTAAAGGTATCATGAAACTCTGATAGATTCTCAGTCTTTATATACTAGCTTACTGAAAGTAGGCCAATATTAAACATTCCATTCTAAAGGTAAGAAGCCTATGGAAAATACTTTCAAAATAATGGGCATAATAGGGTTAAAAGAAATCCTTGCTTTTATCTTACTTTTAAGGAGCTCCACTGCCTACAGGTCTTCTCCAAGAACAGATAAGCACTGAAAGATAAGCAAAGCATACCTACCAAAAATGAAAGGACATACGGTCTTTTACCAAAGCCACCCTGTGGTGAGTATTTTTAAAAGTTCAGAATAATAGAAGATGAAAAGAACAAGCAAACGCTCAGCAGATGAAGTCAGACTATGCTTTGTGTTTACATATTTCATAGTAAGAAAAATAGTTTATTAATTCTATGTGCCAACCATTGTCATAAACAACTTACAAACACTAACTCATTTTCTTCTTACAATAATTTTATGATGTTTGAACAGTCACAAATTACAGGAAAATGTAAGAAACTATGATAGAGTAAATGACCTGCCCAAAGTCACACAACTTTAAATTTTCATAGCTGGGATGGAAACACAGCTTTATGAACTCTAAAGTTCATACTGGAAAGTAAAAAATGCATTTAAGCCATTTTAACCAGAAATTGTACTTTGGATTAATTTGTAAGCGGCTGTACCAGTTTTGACATAAGCATCTAGGTACAAGAGATACACTGGCCAAAAGCCACTTGTGAACATCATTTCCACAACCTTCCAGGATGGCAATAAAAGGATCAGCAAGATCCTGCTGTTCTCATCCCACACAGTAGTCTGTCCTCAGACATTTGCAGGCTATTGTTTCTAGAAGACGTCTCAGTAATATTAACTCACTTTAAGAAGTCCCATAGTAGGTATCATAAGTCCTTTATCTTGTACCTTGATACTTCATTTTAATCTCTAAGAACTTCATCATCTACCTGGTGTACAATCTTTTCTATGGAAATGTCTTCATTACTCTAGAAGAATTCAAATAGGAAAAATTCAAAAACCTAATTTAGACTCTTTCCTGTAATAAAACTGTATAATTAAGTAATAAATTTGATTTAATTACGAATTCTTACTTTTTCAAATACATTTCTAGGATAAAAATTTTAGAGAATTCAATTCATGACAAAGGTATCTTTCAAAAATAAAACCTAGATTATTCTATAAAAAACTAGTTGAAATTTTAAGGAAAAATGAGAAAGTGATTAAGATTTTAATTCTTATTTTCTTTTGGAAAAATTGGACAATGAAGTGCTGTGACCATCAATTTAAAAAAGGAGTAAGGATATTTTGGCATTGTGTTCCTAGAAAGACATGTGACTGTCCTGTGATTGAATTAAGCAGACAGTAAAAGGAACACCTATTCTAATGATTTTATTATGTTTTACATTATTCACCAAAATGAAAAACCGTGCAGGTATTTTGCACTAGTTTAAACCTCTGATATTTTCAGTTTTCCATTTCACAGGGGATAATGTAAAATACAATAAAGTCATTAGGACAGGTTTCCCCTTTACTGTCCGCTTCAAAACAATCATTAAGGGATTTTAGGCAATAAAGACCTATGACATCTTCCAATGAATTGATATAGAATCTGACCCTGAGCTCCACATAAACTCCTTTATATCTCATACCAAGCATCCATCTCTTCTTAGAGAGTGCTTCTCTAGCCTGCTTGACCATATCAAATTCCCACTTTTAAGAGCCATTCTTACTCTGAATACCTCTCTTCTGTAACACTCACCAAAATTAAGATTTAGCATTTATGTATATGATTATTTTATTAATGTCTAATTTTCCAACTAAATTATAGGTTCATTGTGAAATGCCAAGTGCTCAGAAATCCAGAGTACCTGCTCCATAGGAAGCACTCAACATAGTCAGCTAAATGAATAAGCAGGTGAATGAGTAAATGTGATAACTCGATAGAAAGAACTCGAGTACAAGGTCAACTACATAGGTTGTATTGTTTGTTTTGGTTTTTATTACTCAATTAAAAATTCACTCACCTAATTATTTTCAAACCTAGATCACAGGTACTCCCTTTTCCATACAAAATTTATTGTAGTACCATGTCAGTTAAATGTAAGAATTGGTTCCTAAATCGATCTATGTTATCATTATCAGAGCTACAGGATTCAAAATTAATATTTGGCAGTCTGGTTCACTCATTTTTCAAAAATTCATCTTATATTACATTCTCTAAGCTGTAGAGAGTCACTATCCTATCTAACTCAACAGGAAGCAACAAAATGTCCGTTGGTAAGTGAAAAAGGGATAAATGATACCACTGGAAATTTCTAGATGTTTGCTCTCTTAAGAAAGACAAAAACGATGATAAAAATAATAGCAGCCTATCATCAGCCAATTGGTTACTGTGTATCACAGCCTAAACTAAGATATAAAATCATTTATTCTCCACAATAATCCTGTGAAATGGTTATCACCCTCCTCCAATTATTAGAAAAGAAGAAACTAAAGACTGAAGAAGTACTATATCTAAATTTGGGGGTCCACATCAATGAATGAATGAATGAGTGAACAAATGAAGGAGAACCTCTAATAGTTTCGCCCTGAATAGAGGACAATATCAAGAAATAGCTTAGAAGATATGCTTTAATTCATAGAAGCCCTATCAAGCTAAATACTACTCTAATACTAATAACAGCTAACATTGCTCTAACACTTAGTTTGTCCCAAATGCTTTGCATACAGGGTCCATCATTAAGTTTATGAGATAAATATAGTAGTATAAGTACAATTAGATAAATGCTTATCTACAATCATCAACAAGGAAATTGAGACTCAAAGACGTTGAGTAATTTGCACAATTAACATATATCTGTTAACTCTAGTTGTGTCTATGATTCGTGTGCTTTGCCTCTACACTACTTATTCCTGTTAGTAGTTCCAACTCTGCCTTACCATAGCCAAGCGCATTTGTGCCCCTTGAGTCAACAGAGGCTTGCACTTTTTTTTTTTTTTTTTTTTTCTGGAGGATATAAAGAGAGCCCAGTGAAAAAAGGTGGGAAAGGATGCCGTGCCTGTTTAACCTTACCTCCTCATTGCCTAATTAGACCGTAGGGAGAGCAGGAAAACATGTGAGACAAAACAAAAAAGTAAACAAAAAGTAGACCATTTAGGACAGGACAGACTCTGAACTTCTATGGTTAGAGAACATATCTGTTGATATTTTTCTTATGAGGACTTCTTGTGAGGAATATGAATTAGAATAATAATTTGAGTGGAACATATGTTTCTCTTCAATTACTTATCTTAGAAATTTCTATGAAATAGAACCCCAAATTTTCAGTATGACTGAACAATTTATTATAAGAAACATACTACTCTTTACCAAGGTATTTTCTTTTTGGTCTTAACTAATGCATGTTGTGTGATACTGTCAAATATATATATATATCTGGAAACCTGGGCATTAGTCTTAGTTCTGGCATTATGAGTTGGACCTGAGTAAGGCTTATCCCCTCTGCCCCTCAATTCTACCCTTATGATATTAAAAAATTTGGCAACTTCCCTATAAACATGTTTCTGTGTAAAATATATAATTTATTTAATGTTCTTTTAGAAAAGTGAGAGGTGAAAAAAATGGAAAGTATCAACAAGGAAATACCATTTAATTTTAGTGAAATTACACTCACTATTTTTTGCAGTATTTATTAATGTATTTCCAAACAAAAGTATCTTCTCAGACACTGATAAAAATATATGTATTCATCATTTGTGCTACACCTTATAGAGTGCTCTTTATATGCTAAATCTCGTCTCAGAGGTTTCAAATACCACTGTTACTACTTTCACTGTTATATTCAGCATTTACTTTGGGGAAGCTGTTAGTTGAATAATTAAGAGTAGTGATTTTTGTTATTTTTTATTTTTATTATTATTATTTTTTGAGATGGAGTTTCACTCTGTCGCCCAGGCTAGAGAGCAATGGCATGATCTCGGCTCACTGCAACCTCTGCATCCTGGGTTCAAGTGATTCTCCTGCCTCAGCCTCCTGCGTAGCTGGATTACCAGGCACCTGCCACCACATCACACTAATTTTTTTATTTTCAGTTGACATAGGGTTTCATCATGTTGGCCAGGCTGGTCTCAAACTCCTGACCTCAGGTGATCCACCCGCCTCGGCCTCCCAAAGTATTAGAATTACAGATGTGAGCCACCACGCTCAGACCAAGCAGTGATCTTTTTAAGGTTACATAGAGTTAAATCCTAGTTCCACTGCCTCCCTGGTGACCTGGGTATGTTCTAGAAGACTCAGTTTCTCACCTGTGATATGGCAGTAATGGTGTTTAGCTTGTGAAGAGTTAAACATTAAATGAGATAAATTTTGCAGAGTTCTTTAAACCAGAGCTGGTACACATTAAGCTCCTAGTAAATGGCAGCTATTGATGTTGATATTGATTTATCTATATTTTCATTGAAACTGCATTATACAGTTGAGGGAACAGAAGCTCAAAGAGACTGGATAACTTTCCCATGAGTGTGCACAATTAGCAAGTAATGAAACTAGAATGTAAAGTTGGTTCTATTGGATTCTAAAGCCTGAGAATTTTCCCACAGACCACACTGTTTCCCAAGACTGGGACTCTCTCACTCATAGACCTGTATACGAAATGTCTTCTCTCTTAATCTTTTAATGTTTTGTCCCTGTCTTTAATTAGATTGGAAATTACTCAAGTGTCTTCTGTTTGTAACTCATATTTATATAATGCTCAACATAAGGTTTTGACCAGGTAGGATGCTAAGAAAATAGAAAAATTAGCCCTCATTCTTTGGGAAAAAATGGAAGCTCGTACTGCCTGGATTTATATCCTAGCTCTACAACTTACTAGCCCTGGGATCCTGGAAATATTCTTTAACTTTTCTATAAATCTATGTCCTTCTTTATAAGTGAGCACAATAATTATACCTACCTCATAAATACTAAGTGTATGGGTTAAATGAGATAAGTTATGTGCTGGCACATGTTAAGTACTCAATGAATAAAAGACCTTTTAAATATATTATCAATACTTAAATTTATTTTTATTCATTCTGATTTATGTTTTCATCCATATAACAGGTGGCCTATGTCAAAGGGTTGCTGTGAGGATTAGATGAGAAATGTATTTACAGTCCTTGGAAGAGTGCTGTCTCATAGCAAAAATGGATAATGTGTTCCTTTTATTAATGTGATAATGAGTGCAATATTGTTTTCAAGCTCACAAAGATGGACCACACCTAGGGGCACTTGAGTCCCCCATCTTCCTATGATCCATGCCATCTAGGCTTGGTTATCTAAGGACCTAGTGTCCAAAGCAAATACACAACTCTCTACTGATGGTAAAACCAGTGCTGCTCACTTCTTCTATCAGAGAACATACACACACTGTGGCCAAGGCTTACACTAAAAAGTTGACTCTGAGTACAGCATAAAGTTATGACTATAAAGGCATCTATGAGTCAGAGGATCACTCTTTACACTGTAGATACCATGCTGCACTGGCCTCTTAAGTGCCATGCAAATCTTGATTTCTTCAATGCCCAGTGATTACTATGATCACACTGTAATTTTGTAACATCTTCTACTTGGAAAGATGGTAGGAAATATAATTTTTTAGTTTGCTGGGTAAAATGAGTGAAAATAGTACCTATGCAGACTATTCTTTTCCTTGGCAAATATGTTACACTATAGATATAACTTCAAATATGATTCTAAGATAATCCTTTTAAATACATGGTCCTTCAATTTAAAATGAATATAGTTGTGCTTATCTGAAAAAAATATTTTGGAATATGCAGTGCTGACAATATAGGAGAAAGACTCATGAAACAGTGAAATAATTCTTTCATCAATCTAAAATCCAAGTAAAATGTTTCTATCAACAATATTAACATATGCCTTTCAGTTAAACTTAGCTGATTTAAATATTGAAATATGTACTTCTGATATCATAGCAAATTATTTTTATAAAATGCTTCCTTCTCTGTGTGTTTTAATTATCACCCTCCAAAAAACAGATCCAGGACTTAGACAGTCAACTTATTCATTATTGGAAGTAGTCTGACATGTCCCTAAAACTTTTAGTCTCTTCATGTTTGAAATATGCTAAACATCAAAAGTATTCATAAAGCAATTATAATGAGTACATTTTTACTATAGGCATAAAACAGCACTAAATTCATTGGGTTTACACTTTGGTGTGCTCTATTTATATTAATATGTCATCAATATGATATTATTTATAGCAGTACAGTATTATGATTAGATAGTATCATTATACACTAACATATCTCTTAGGACAGAGCACAATACTTTTGGTTGAACCATAATACGTTAATTTGTCAAGTGAACAATCATAGCAATTCAAAGTTTTTGAGGCAATTCCAACAGCTATGTAGTAGTAGCAATAGTATTACTCTCTTTAATATCCTTCCAAACTGCTCCAAGATCTTTTCATAAATAATTACATAAACTAAAAGGCAGAGCAAGGAAACAATGCTTATAAAGGTCTATTTTAATATGATAGAACATTTTAAATAATTTCTTCAACCAAATAAACTCCAAAGTTTATATAATCTCATTATCCCTTCTGCTTATTTCCCTAGTTTTGGAGGTCTTAGGCTTAATGATCATTTTGATCATACTACAATTTTATAACATCTTCTAACTGAAAAGGTGGTAGGAAATATAATTTGGTACATAAATAGAACTCAGTAAATATTTGTTTCATGAGTTAGTGAGTAAATGACAGCTTTGCTTATTGGTTTTTAATCTGCTTGGTCTTCTTATAAGAAGTTTCATAAGCAAACTAGTTCCAAGAATGTCAATCATTATCTGATGATTCCTATGGTGGTGCATGGAATGATGTGTAAACTCTATAAAAAAACAGAATTTTCTCTTTTGTTGACTGCTATATCTACATACCTATATCAGGTTCTAGCACATGGTGGTTCTTGATATTTGTTGAATAAATATTAAATAACATATAATTCTTGCCCTCTTTTCATACTGAAACAAAATAGAAAATAACAAAACCTGTTATATTAAATTACACTCTCTCAAGATATGTTAATTGTAACTTAATTATATATTGCAATGGAATTGAATATGGGAGATGTTTCTTGTTTATTGGATATATATTATGATTGATATGTAGAGAGATTCTGCTCTCATATCTTTGCTAATATAACCCTTGTCTAGTATTCATCACAATGTATTTTAATAATATATGTCATTCCTGATACAGATCATGCTTTTTCATTATAACATTTCATCTGTCCTCAAAATCCATTATTCCACCACCCAACTCCATACAGTATAAAGTCCTGCCCAAATGTTCTTCTCTGAAATATTCCTTCCTCAGTTTCCCTTCATTATCAGTCTTGCAGGGTCTCCTTTTCAAGAAACCTCTGAGCAACTGTCATTTAGGTCTATGTCCATGTCTGTCCCTGTCATCTCTCTAAGCCTCCTAAGAGACTTTTTGTAATTCATTTGTGTATCTCAAGGGCTTAATACACTTACTGGCACAGATCAAGTCCTAAATTGCTGAAACTGAAAGAACTAATTAATTTAGCAAAATATGTTCTCATAAGACTTAAGAAAACACATTTTAGTAATTATAATAAAGAAAACCAATTTTTATTATGATTCGTTTAGTTAACCTAAAGTAACAACCCAGAAATTTCAGGGGTGGGAAGAAATGGGTAATCATACAACATTTAATGGAACCTAAAGTCAGAATTTTAGTAAATTTATTATTCATTTGTCCCTGATTTGATTACTCAATGTCACTACATTATATATTTGCTAAGTAGGAATAATATCAACATTTTCTATTATGGTATGTATATCTAGGAGTAACTTACTATCGTTTGATGCTTACTTTTCAGTAATTATTGTCTTGAGATTATCTTACACAAGAAACATCAGCTGATTATAATTCCTACATGCACAGTTATTTATATTTCTCTCCGGATTAAAAGAATATACATGAAACACAAATTCTTCTGAGCCCAGTTAAGGCAATCATGAAAATGAAATAAGATTTTCATCTTTTCTTTTTTTCCCCCCTCTAAACTAAAACACAACATTTCCCAACGCCCCTCTCCACCCAAACCCCAGGAATCGCATAAATTTTTTTTAATTTTTCATTTTTTAAAAATTTCTATTTGTCTAGCCTTCCTGTTAACAGTCATGATATTGGTTGAAATTTAGATTCCTGATAATTTAAAATTACAGTTCCAAATCTGACATCTCTTGGGAAATTATCAAAGGATTAGTATAAGGAAAAAGTACAAGCTACAAATGAATGCTCTATTTTGACACTGAAATAGTTATTCATTTTACTTTATGCTTCTCAGTTGTGTCATGGACCACCATGGAAACACTGACTCTTCCCATGTTTAGATTTACAGACATTATTTTCAAAATAAAATATTGTGGGTACTAGGAAGAGGAGAATTACAATACAAATAGTAATATTTTGAACAAAGTATATTTTTGCTAAACATTTACAAGGGTAAAATATCAGAATGTGTTTTATTTAAACTTAAAAGTCAGATGAGCGTAAAACAGCTCTCAGCCAGCACGCGTTACCAACATGCTCCAGGGAGCCTTTTAAGATGTTACCCTAAGACTGCAAATCCAGGCACCTGAGAAATGAAGCCTCCTTTGCAGTTCATGAAGTGAAGATCCTCTGCTCTCAGTCACCAGATACTTTACTGGAATTGGATAATGTCTATCTTGGCTACAGGACAGTCCAAGAAATTACTGATCTCACCAAATCACAGAATAGTATCTTTAGCAACAAAATAATTTTAACTCTGAATTCTATGTTGGACTCATTCACCTTGCCCATGAGTTAAGTAACCATGTAGGTTACATAAAGTCTACAAAGTTATATTAGACCCCACAGACATGACAAGGAGATTAAATACACGTAATATTTTTTAGATTCTATTTTCTATTATTAAAAGTTATAGCCATCCTTCATACACAAAACTACAAGGAAGTAATAAACTACAGCTGATTATGTGTTCCTAAACAGATACTCTAGTTAGTTATGTGGTAGTCCAACTGTTGATGACTACAAAAAAAGTAATAAAGAAGAATGATGATCATACAGATGAATTGAGTAGTCATTATATTTCAGCCACTTTGCTAGAATCTGTGCCTAAGTTGTATTATTTAATAACATTCCTATAAAATAGGTACTAATGATATTTTAATTATACAGATGAGGAAACTTAGGCTTAGACAGACTGAGTAATATGTCAAAAGCCTTGGAACTCTAAGAGTTGGAGTCAGGGCACAGATCAAAGTGTGCTGGGCTCCAAAGCTGGTGTTCCTAAACACTGTTGTGTTCCAAGCACAACACAATCAATTAGTAAGATCTAAGACAAAGGCTACCGTATCTTTTAATATTCTATACACCAAAAAATTTCCCAGATACTCATAAAAATGTTGTAGACATAAACCAATTATTGGCTGTAAAACAGGGAAAACCAAGTACAAAATCTAATTTGTTAATACTTAACTATAAAATGTACTATTATGCTCACTCATCAGGTTCAACTAACTCAACTCATAGCAACATATAAACCATAATTAATACAGATGTAATGTATTTTACGATTTATTACACGATTCAAGTACAGTCTTCAAAAGTAAAGCAGTCTTTACTTGAAAGATTTTAAAGCATACATGTTTGTGACTCTGGAATTTCCTTAACAAAGGCTGACAACAGAACATTTTTGTTAGCATTTACAGTTCAAAGACATCTGTAAGTTTTCTCTGGAGCTAACAACAAAGGGATATTTAACAGTGGCACAGTGGTCTGAGAGACTGTTATAATATCCATTCTTTTGCATTTGCTGAGGAGTGATTTACTTCCAATTATGTGGTCAATTTTAGAGTAGGTGCCATGTGGTACTGAGAAGAATGTATATTCTGTGGATTAGGGGTGGAGATTTCTGTAGATGTCTATTAGGTTCACTTGGTCCAGATCTGAGTTCAAGTCCTGGATATCCTATTTAATTTTCTGTATCATTGATCTCTCTAATATTGACAATGGAGTGTTAAAGTCTCCCACTCTTATTGTGTGGGAGTCTAAGTCTCTTTGTAGCTCATTAAGAACTTGCTTTGTGTACCTGGGTGCTTCTGTATTGGGTGCGTATATATTTAGGATCGTTAGTTCTTGATGCATTGATCTCTTTACTATTATGTAATGCCCTTCTTTGTCTCTTTTGATCTTTGTTGGTTTAAAGTCCATTTTATCAGAGACTAGGATTGCAACTCCTCCTTTTTTTTCTCTCCATTTGCTTGATAAATCAATCAGTCTCTCACCACAGTGCAATAGAATTAGAACTCAGAATTAAGAAACTAACTCAGAACCACACAACTTCTTGGAAACTCAACAACTGGCTCCTGAATATTGACCAGATAAACAATGAAATGAAGGCAGAAATAAAGATGTTCTTCGAAACCAAAGAGAATGAAGACACAACATACCAGAATCTCTGTGACACATTTAAAGTAGTGTCTACAGGGAAATTTATAGCAATAAATGCCCATCAGAGAAGCAAAGAAAGATCTAAAATCGATAACCTATTGTCAATATTGAAACAGCTAGAGGAGAAAGATCAAAAAAATTCAAAAGCTAACAGAAGACAAGAAATAACTAAGATCAGAGCAGAACAGAAGGAGATAGAGACATAAAAATTCCTTCAAAAAATTCAATAAATCCAGGAGCTGGTTTTTTGAGAAAAGATAAACAAAATAGACCACTAGCCAGATTAATAAAAATGAAAAGAGAGAAGAATCAAATAGATGCAATATAAAACAATAAAGGGGATATCACCACTGACTCCACATAAATAAAAATTATAATCAGAGATTACTACAAACAACTCTATGCACATAAACCAGTAAACCTGGAAGAAATGGATAAATTCCTAGACAGTTGCACCCTCCCAAGCCTAAGCCAGGAGGAAGTTGAAACCTTGAATAGACAAATAACAAGGGCTGAAGTTGAGGTAGCAATTAATAGCCCACCAACCAAAAAAAGTCCAGGTCCAGATGGGTTCTCAGCTGAACTCTACGAGACATAAAAAAGGAGAAGGTACCATTCCTTCTGAAGCTATTCCAAACAATTCAAAAAGAGGGAATCCTTCCCAAAACATTTTATGAGACCAACATCATCCTGATACCAAAATGCAGCAGAAAATCAACAAAAAAAGAAAACTTCAGGCCTATCTCCATGATGAACACGGATGCAAAAATCTTCAATAAAATACTGGCAAGCCAATTGGAACAGCACATCCAAAAGCTTATCCATCACAATCAAGTAGGCTTCATCCCAGGGATCAAGGCTGGTTCAACATACGCAAGTATATAAACGTAATCCACCACATAAACAGAGCCAAAGCCAAAACCACATGATTATCTCAATAGATGCAGAGAAGGCCTTCGACAAAATTCAACAGCCTTTTATGCTAAAAAGTTTCAATAAACTAGGTATCAAAGGAACATATCTGAAAATAATAAAAGCTATTTATGACAAATATACAGCCAATATCATACTGTATAGTCAAAAACTGAAAGCATTCCCTTTGAAATCCGGCACTAGACAAGGATGCCCTCTCTCACCACTCCTATTCAATACGGTATTTGAAGTTCTAGCCAGAGCAATTAGGCAAGAGAAAAAAATAAAGGATATTCAATTAGGAAAACAGGAAGTCAATCTGTCTCTTTTTACAGATGACATGCTTGTATATTTAGAAGACCCTATCATCTCACCCCAAAATCTCCTTAAACTGATAAGCAAATTCAACAAAGTCTCAGGATACAAAATCAATGTGCAGAAATCAAAAACATTTCTATACACCAATAACAGACTGACAGAGCGCCAAATCATGAGCAAACTCCCATTCACAATTGCTACAAAGGGAATAAAATACCTATGAATACAACTAACAAAGGATGTAAAGGACATCTTCAAGGAGAACTACAAACCACTGCTCAAGGAAATAAGAGAGGACACAAACAGAGGGAGAAACATTCCAAGCTCATGATTAGGAAGAATCAATATTGCGAAAATGGCCATACTGCCCAAAGTAACTTACAGATTCAACGCCATCCCCATCAAGCTACTAATGACGTTCTTCACAGAACTGGAAAAAAACCACCTTAAACTTCATATGGAACCAAAAGAGAGCCTGCATAGCCAAGATAATCCTAAGCAAAAAGAACAAATCTGGAGGCATTGCGCTACTTGATTTCAAACTATACAACAAAGCTACAGTAATCAAAACAGCATGGTACTGGTACCAAAACAAAGATATAGAACAATGAAACAGAACAGAGGCCTTGGAGGCAATGCCACACATCTACAACCAACTGATCTTTGACAAACCTGACAAAAAAAGCAATGGGGAAAGGGTTCCCTATTTAAATAAATGGCGTTGGGAAAACTGGCTAGCAGTGTGCAGAAAGCAGAAGCTGGACCCTTCCTGACACCTTACACTAAAATTAACTCCAGATGAATTAAAGACTTAAGCTTAAGACCTAACAGCATAAAAACAGTAGAAGAAAACCTAGGCAATACCATTCAGGACATAGGCATAGGCAAGGACTAAAACAACAAAAGCATTGGCAACAAAAGCCAAAATAGACAAATGGGACCTAATTAAACTCCAGAGCTTCTGTACAGTAAAAGAAACAATTATTAGAATGAACTGGCAACCAACAGAATGGGAAAAAATTTTTGGAACTACCCATCTGACAAAGGGCTAATATCCAGAATCTACAAAGAACTAAAACAGATTTACAAGAAAAAAACAAACAAACCCATCCAAAAGTGGGTGATGGATATGAACAGATACTTTTCAAAAGAAGACATATATGAGGCCAACAAACATATGAAAAAAATGCTCATCATCACTGATTATTAGAGAAATACAAATCAAAACCACATAGAGATACCACCTCATGCCAGTTAGAATGGCGATCATTAAAAAATCTGGAGACAACAGATGCTAGAGAGGATGTGGAGAAATAGGAACACTTTTACACTGTTGGTGGGAGTGTAAATTAGTTCAACCATTGTGGAAGACAGTGTGGTTCTTCCTCAAGGATCTAGAAATAGAAATTCCATTTAACCCAGCAATCCCATTAGTGGGTATATACCCAGACAATTATAAATCATTCTATTATAAAGACATATGCACACATATGTTCATAGCGGCACTGTTTACAATAGCAAAGACCTGGAACCAACCCAAATGCCCATCGATGATAGACTGGACAAGGAAAATGTGGCACATATACACCATGGAATACTATGCAGTCATAAAAAACGTTGAGTTCGTGTCCTTTGTAGGGACATGAATCTGGAAATCATCATTCTCAGCAAACTGACACAAGAACAGAAAATCAAACACCACATGTTCTCACTCACAGGCAGGTGCTGAACAATGAGAACACATGGACACAGGGAGAGGAGCATCATGTACTGGGTTCTGTTGCAGGGGCGCAAGGGAGAGATGGCGGGGTGGTGGGGAGGTCAGGGAGTGAAAACATGGTGAGAAATGCCAGATGTAGGTGATGGGATGATGGAGGCAGCAAACCACATTGACATGTGTGTACCTATTTAACAAGCCTGCATGATCTGCACAGGTACCCCAGAATCTAAAGTACAATAAAAAAAATAATGTCACAGACAGATGAAAAATATCTATACAGTAAGTTCTAGATTAGAATACCTTTATTAACATTTTTACACATGAACATAATTCAGTATTTAAAAACAAACTTGAAAAAGATGTTTATTTTAATATTATGGTGGATATGTAATAACCTATTCTATGAAAAATTATTTCAGAAAAAAGCCATAAGATATGCCATAATTTTTTACAAAAAACTCAAAATCCTCTAGGAATTATTAACATATATAACAATGTTATTGATATACATGTACATATATATATGTATATATGTACACATTATGTATATATACACATACATATATAGAGAGAGTGAGAGAGAGGGACAGAGAGACATGAATATTGATATCTATCTTTGTTTATATTTGTTTGTAAACATTTTTCTTCTTGGCAACAATGACAAACAAAAATATAGGACAATTATTTCCCATAGAAATAATTTATATAATTTGCATTAAAAGTAAATCATTATAATTAATTCATCATTATCACGATAATTTTTTTAAGAATTGAGTACGGTAATTCAAAAACCTTTTTTTATACCTGATTAAGATGCCAGCATCAAGTAAACATATCTGATGTCCTATATTAATTTGTTTTATCATTATTATTATTACACATAGTAATTAAGATATATATATAACATTTTAAATCATTTTGAAATTTAATAAATATTTTCACATATACTATTCTCTTTTAACTATTCTATTTTATAATTTACCAATTTTCATACAAAATTTTAACAAATTTTTTTCTACTTAAAATAAATTAGCCTGTCATTTCCCCACATTATATATAATATAAAATTAGTATCTAAATAGTCCCACTTAGATTATAAATAATAAAATACTATTCCTCTCCTACCTTCAAATATCTTTATAATAGCAAATGTAATTGTTTTGTTAGGGAATCTAGCAGCTGGCACAGAATTTAAAAGTCATCTCTGTGATTTTCATCTTTAGGTAGAATAAAGGTCTCCTGAATTTTAAAAAGAACATTAATATATACATAAATGAGAAAGGAAGAAAATAGTGGAAATTCATCTTTAGTTATAAGAATAGTCAAACACAACGGGAATCTTCCCTGCCATAGAGAACAATTTGAGTATGTTAAAATATAAAATAAGCAACATTTTTTGCAAGTTATATCCAACTTTGATGAACTTGATTTATTGACTTTTCAAATTACTTTGCTTTAAAAAAACTGCATATTTTAATTTTAAATATATTTTTGAAATCAGAACAATTTTCTGTATTGGAAGGCCATCTATATAATCTAGTTTCTGAAGCACATGCACTACCTGAGTATCCAGGTATCTGAGTAAACTGACATAGTGTCAAATAAAATATTTTGTCATTAAAATGTGTCCTTAAAAAACAAAAAGTCTAGAAAATTATGTGAAATAATAAAACCCTTTAATCATCTAGAGCCAAAATTATACTTCGCTCTGACTTAGAAGAACAGAAGTGACTGAATCCTCCTTATAAATAAAAGGCATTTTATGATGATGTACAGAGTACTGCAGTATTCTAACAAGCTATCATGTTTCATTACACAAACCCTACCAAGAAGACATTTTATGTCCTTTCCTTAAGCAGCATGATATAAATTTCTAGAGTAACAAAATTTAACATCGGAAATAACAGCATAAACAATTCATATAACTCAGGTCTTTTACAAATGAAGAAACCGAATCAAAGAAGAATGAAGTGGGTATTTAAATCTCACAGCTAGCATATCCAGTCCTTTTTCTATACCTGTCCTGTCTAGCACAGTAGGTACCAGCCACATGTACTGTTAATTACTTGAAGTGTGGTTAACTGGAATTCAGATGTGCTGTAAGTATAAACTATATACTGGATTTTAATGGCGGACTATGGAAAGTAACACAAAATATCTCACCAATAATTTTATTCTAATTCTATGTTGAAAGATAATATTTTGGATATGTTAGATCAAAATTATATTATTAAAATAAATTTCACTTGTTTCCTTTTACCCTAATGTGTCTACTAGACATTTTTAAATTACATTCATGGCTCACATTATATTTCTATCTGACAGCACTGTTCTAGACCATTACATTTTATATTCTTTTAGGTGTATCTCTTTTTGAGATTCTAAGTACATACAGTAATTTCTTATATGAAATTCATATCTTTATATTTAATCAACTAAAAATATTCTCCTTTTTCATTCAAGATTCTATGCTTACATAATCTAAATACCATGCCAATTAACAAATGCCAAATGAGTATCAGAAATGTTTACAACTTCATCATAACTCTGTCTTTCATAAGGAGTACTTTTCTTTGTTTATACTCATTAATTTTACTATTCTAAGATATGTTCCCTAAACTCCACAGTCATCCAAAATGTATTCTATACTTTGATAAATGCTTGCAAGGCAAAGGACTAAAAGGAAAAAGAGGGTATTGAATTTTCATTGCACAGGAGAATAACCAAAGATAATTCCAATAAGAGTGAATTTTTTATTAAATTATGGCAATAGCTAACAGGATTTCTCGAACAATAATTGTGTTTATATAATAAGTCAAACTTTAAGTGTTTTCTGCCTCAAAGCTGACAGTTGGTAAATTTGAAGGTGTCAGGATAAGGAGAATAACAAGCAAAAAAAATACAACCAAACACCTAAAACACAAGAGGTTAGCCTTAACTCAAAGTCATTTTTATCTGACAACAGGGTATCTTTATGTCCTCACTCAACCAATATTTTGAAAGCAAGAACCATTTCATAGGGGCAGGTAATAAATATTTCCCCAAAAACTATTCTTCTGTCTTAAATCCCTAGTATAATTGAGGCTTTTACAATAAGTGAATTCATGAAGGCTGTATGCTCTTTAAGGACTGGAAGATAGTATTTGGTATATTGTCAAGTGTTGGGATTAGGGGGCCTTCATACAAATCAGAGGGACTCTACTTCTCCCGATGCAGAATTGGTGTCCTGACAGACACTCCTGACCGACATTGATTCATTAAATAGAAGTAACAGTGTTTCTTTAGTAGAATAGTCCCTTTTCCATTTTCTAGTACCTAAGAACTGCTGAGAGCTTGTGAAGATGTGGGACATGTTGGAGTGGTACCAAGGAACAGGAGCTGAGAAGTGTCTGACAGTGATTACCTCTTAGAAAGAGGATCATGTTAGATTTCTCTCAGTCATGGAAATTCCTAGTCCAGGAGCTCTTTTCAGAAGCCCGGTGATGTTACTGTTGACAGGATGAGGTTGGATTTTTATTTGTGTAATGCATATTTTAGGACATGGAAGATAGCATGATTTTCTTTTTTTAAAGGAAGGATTTAGAAGACAGGCAGAGTCTGCTCTGCTACAGTGACTCCCTGAACCTGAATACAAATACTCAAAGAATAAAATTAGATGGTGTCTACATTCTTTCTTTCTTTATTTTTTTATTCTGTGATGGAGTCTTACTCTGTTACCTAGGCTGGAGTGCAGTGGTGACAGTCTGTCTTACTGCAACCTCTACCTCCTAGGCTCAAGCATTTCTCATGCCTCAGCCTCTTGAGTTGCTGGGATTACAGGTGCCCACCATTAGGCCTGACTAATTTTTACATTTTTAGTAGAAACAGGTTTCACCATGTTGGCCAGGCTTGTCTGGAATTCCTGACACCAAGAGTTCCAACTGCCTTGACCTCCCAAAGTGCTAGGATTACAGGCATGAACCACCATGGCCGGCTTCTACATTCTTTAAAACTCACATTTCCTAAATGGGGATTTGTGAACCTGTAAAAGATTATGAGACTGTTCCATCTAGATCCTGCCATAAAAAGACTAACTAGTCTGTTTCCATTTTTATTTTTAATCAAAAATAAGATATTATTTAACATTTGGTTTTCCACTTTCTACAAAACACTCCAACTGCATCTCAGGTGATTACATGTAGGCAATAATGGTTATTGAATGAACTTGTTCATTTTGTCCTTTCATAGTCACCAAAATATACCTGGAAATGAGATTTTTTTCACCATTATACTGATTTTACTTTTTTAATGTTAATCATATATTTTAAAATTTAATTTTTAAGATTTATCTTCAAAATGAATTCTACACATACACAGAAAACATAAGAAACTCTTATGGAATTTTTATAAGTTTGTGAGAATCATAATATGGTATTTTGCAAATTCCCAAGATAGCAGCATCCTGAGGTATCTATAGCATAGAAACTGATATCAAACACTCATATTTTAAAATATATATTTAATAAGAATAAAATCTGTTCTGGCTTTTCATATATAATTACAAAGTTCATATACATTCTAAATGTATCATACTTTACAGAGGTTTTTGTAAACAACATCATAAAGCAATCTCCCTTATCTCATCATTGATAAGCAAAACAGAACATATACATAAATTAGTGTGCTATCTCAGTAGAAATGGAAGAATAAAGTCGTTTTCATCTGTTTTTGATCATATGAAGTCTACTAAAATTCTGTCTGTATTTTACTATATTTTGGCTCCTAAATCAAATTTCATATGCCATCTTTGAATCTTTCCTTAAAAATGTATGCCCCTTCTCCTATAAGTCATTAAAAGTAAGTTAAACAATACTGTAATTAGAAAATATTGACATTCTCTATGCCACAGGTATTAACAAAATGGTATTAAAATTAATACTGTTATACCAATCAAAATAATTTTACTTAAAATACTGTTTATCATATGATGTGAAAAAATAACCAAAATTTTGTTTCTACTTCCTAAACAGGTGGGCAATTTTTCTTGTGCTTTAAAAGAATTGGTAAGAATCACTTCGTAGTATTTATTAAAAACAACAACAACAACAACAACAAAAAACAAACCATCAATGCATGCCCCTTTACTACAGATTATAATTCAGCAGGATACACTTCCAGAATTTTTATTATTAACAAAAATACTATGACAGCTAATCTGATTTAGGAGGAATGTAGCCTGTAGATACAGATCAGGTCAATGCTAATAATCCTCAACTATTTGACCTGTATCCTAATAATTATAATCACTAATACACTGGAAAGATTATGGTATGTTCATGACAATGTATCTAAACCCAAAAGAGGAAAGTACTACCTAAATAAAACACAGGGATTTATTTTATTTATGTATAAATGCTAGACCTAATGTAATGCTGGATCATAACAGATAAGTTATAACTGATGAAGGAACAAAATATCTATGATCTATATAAGTTATCTAGCATAGACGCAGGGTACAAAATTCACTGTAGATACATGGATTTGTTTTTACAAATGGTAGTTAAATACTATAGAGTAATTATTTAAACATTTATTCATTCACTTGTCAAATAGTAATTGAGCATCTAACCAGCACTGGGGCAATAGTAGTGATATGAAAACCACCACTCCTGGATTTCTATCCGTGTAAATGAAATCAAGCACTGCTTATATTTTATTTAACGAAAATTATGAATATGTAAACACACACACACACACACACACACATGCACACATCAATGAAGGGTATCAAGAGGTAGAGAAGTAGACAAACTCTCAGCTTCTCAGCAGAAGCAACAGTATGTGGGAGTCACTGAGACATGAAAAACTGAAGAAGGTACTAGAAGGCCATTGTGGATGGTGTGTGCACTATAAGTGGGGAGTGGCATTAGCTGAAGCAGGGAAATAGGCACAGCTAGGTCATATAAAAACTTATAATTCATGATACTGCTGATAATGTACTTTATATTTGGGGCAATAAAAAGCGTTTGATACTTTTTATGAGGATAATTCCATTTTCAAAATCATATTTGCATTTTTTAAAATGTCTGTTGTTTCTGTGTTAAAATGAGTGTAGTAGGACAAAAGCTAAATAAAGACCAGTTAAGATGCAACTGCAAGAAAAAAAAAATCCTAGACTTTATATGGAACCACAAAAGACCTAGAATAGTCAAAGCTATCCTAAGCGAAAAAACAAAACTGGACGCGTCACATTATGTGACTTCAAATTATGCTACAGAGCTAGAATAACCAAAATATTATAGTACTGACTAAAAACAGATGCATAGACCAGTGGAACAGAATAGAGAACAGAAAAAAAATCCATATATCTACAGTGAATTCATTTTAGACAAAGATTCCAATTGTATACCTTGAGGAAAAGATAGTCTCTTCAATAGATGGTGCTGAGAAAACTAAATATCCTTATGTAGAAAAATGAAACTAGACCCCTATATCTCTCACCATCTGCGGGGGAAATCAAAATGGATTAAAGACTTAACGCTAAGACTTCAAACTATGAAACTACAACAAAAAAACACTAGGGAAACTCTCCAGGATGTTGGACTAGGCAAAGGTTTAGTGAGCAATATCCTACAGACACAGGCAACCAAAGCCAAAATGGACAAATGAGATCACATCGAGTTAAAATGCTTCTGCAAAGCAAAATAAACAATCAACATAGTGAAGATACAACCCATAGAATGGGAGAAAATTTCTGCATAGTACCCATCTGACAAGGGATTAATAACCAGAATAGATAAGGAGATCAAAAAACTCTATAGGAAAAAATGTAATAATCCAATTTAACAATGAGGAAAAGGTCTGAGTAGACATTTCTCAAAAGAAGACATACTAGTAGCAAACAGGTATATGAAAAGATGCTCAACATCACTGATCATCAGATTATGCAAATCAAACTAAAATGAGATATCATTTCACCCAGTTAATATGGCTTATATATCCAAAAGACAGGAATAGCATATACTGGAAAGGAGGTGGAGAAAAGGCCACCCTTATAAACTGTGGGTGGAAATGTAAATTATTACAACCACTATGGGGAACATTTTGGAAGTTACTTCAAAAACTAAATAGAGTTATCATACAATCCAGAAATCCCACTGCTAGGTATAGATGCAAAAGAAAGGAAATTAGTATATTGAAGAGAAATCTGCACTCCCATATTCACTGCAGCACTATTCACAACAGCCAAGATTTGGAAACAACCTAGGTGTCCATCAGCGGAAGACTGGATAAAGAAAATGTACATAGACGAAAGTACTATTCAGCCATAAAAAAAAAGAATGAGATTCTGTCATTTGCAACAATATAGATGGAACTGGAGATGACAATAGTAAGCAAAATAAGTCAGGCACATCAAGACAGACATCACATATTCTCACTTATCTGTGGGATCTAAAAATTAAAACAGTTGAACTCATGGATATAGAGAATAGAAGGATGGTTACCAAAGGCTGAGAAGAGGGGTCTGTGTGGGAAGACACTATACAGGGAGAGGGAAAGCCATTGTAACTGGAGGAATGGTTAATAGCTACAAAAGGCGGGGCATGGTGGCTCTTGTCTGTAATCTCAGCATTTTGGGAGGCCAAGGATGGGCAAATCACCTCAGCTTAGGAGTTTGAAACCAGCCTGGCGAACATGGTGAAACCCCAGTCTCTACTGAAAATACAAAAATTAGCCAGGCGTGGTGGCAGACACCTGTCATCCCAGCTACTCAGGAGGCTGAGGCAGAAGGATTACTTGAACCCAGGAGGCAGAGTTTTCAGTGAGCCCAGATCATGTCTGCCCTACAGCCTCAACAACAGAATAAGACTCCATCTAAAAAAAAAAAATAGCTACAAAAAATAGTTAGAAAGAATAAATGAGATCTAGTATTTACTAATACAACAGGGTGATCATAGTATAAAAATAATTTAGTTGTTCATTTAAAAATAACTGAAAGTATATTTGGATTGTTTAAAATACAAAGGATAAATGTTTGAGGTGATGGATACTCTTTTTACCCTAATGTGATTATTATGCATTGCATGACTGTATCAAAATATTTCATGTAATCCATATATATATATAATTATATATATATATATATATATATATATATATATATATATATACACACACATACTATGTACCCACAAAATTTAAAAATTAAAAAAGAAGAAAATGTGAAGGAAAAAAGGAAGTAACTGGTATAATGCAAGCAGAGGACAAAGGTGTCATGTACTAAGGTGGTAGCAGTGGGAATGGAGAAGTGAAAATGACAAGGCTCCAGTTCATAAATAGCATTATTTCCCCAGAATTTTTAGCATTCTTGTTAGTAGACTATGCTTACATTATTTATTTCTTGCAATATTCTCTTTATGATAAAAAGATGTCATAACTTTAGCAAGGTCATTTCATTTCTTAGGGGTTAGAAAAATGCACTTTATAGGATGAGAGTGTTGACACTTGGAAAGGAGTAATACAGCATTTATACCACCTTTAGTGGAATTAATCCAAGGCACTATTAAGTCTGACAGTAACAAAGCAGGGGAGTAACTACAACCTATATTACCTAAAGTAAATGAAGATGGGTTGTGTAAATAAGGAAATATTCAATGTAGAGTAAATCTACAGAAAGAGAGTCATAACAGGAATCATAGACATACAAATTTAATTCCCACATTCAGAAAATTCAACAAAATTGTCAGTAGATTAGCCTGAATCTATTTTGTGGGAATGAGATAAAAAATATACCTTGAGACAACATGGTATATGTGAAGGCCAGTAACTTATTGGATATGTTAAACGCTGGTTCCTTGTATCAAAAATATTTTTTGGTTAAACCAGCTTCCCTAGTGTTTTACAATAATATTTAAGTCATGGGTGATTTCTCAGAGATGAAACTATCACATAGAGTGGGGTTTGCATGTTTGCATATGTTTGTTAATATCTGCAGCTTTTTAAAAAAATAAATAAAATCTGTTTGCATAATTTTAGCTCTCTCCAGAAACAGAATAATGGGAACAGGCATATAAAAGAGAAGATAGTTCTAAATGCATTTTTCACTTGTCAAGGATTTGTATTCCTTCAAAAACAAGAACACATGGTGCTCATAAGAATAATGAGGTGTGATTTTCATTTAATTGAAAGTTACTCAAAGTATAGGATTTGTGTTTATGTCTTAAACTGAAGGAAGGCAATTTGTGCAAGTGTATGTGTTCCAGGAGACCATGCTAGGGTCTGAAGAGAATAGTGACTACAGCATCCCTTTAGAGCATTTGGTATTGTGTGCTATTTTTACATAGTAAAATAAATAATAGTGTTTTGTCAGTGTAATAATATTGTTTTGCATAATAAAATATATCGACTATCAAACATTATATCTAGAAATACACTTAGACATTTACATGTTACATTAAAGTTTTAAATCTAACACAGGATGTCTAGAAAGCATCCTCTCTACTTCCACAATCTCCAATGAAAGGAAGAAAAATGCCAAATCGAAAAGCAACATGTATTATTTCTATATATTTGTTTGATTTAACAATTTGTCAAACAAGCTGAAGATGAACATGATAATAAGCTAAAACAACACATAACCAAATCTTCAACAGTACTTGAAGAAACAAAAGAATATTAAGGCAAACAGAAATGAATTTCTATATAGAAAACTATATCACTATAACTTCAACTTTTTATGACTGCTACTATAATTCTATTCACAGCACCACCACTGGCCCAAAAGAGATTCTAAAGATCAACTCAGAAAAGAGTTGTGTTGCTTTTTTAAAGCATCACAGAAGATAAAAATATTGAGTTAGTTTATAACTATCTTTTCACCAAGGTCTGAACTTGTATCAAGTTACAAAGAACTACAATAGCTAGAAAATTTTACCAGAAAAACACACTTGTTAGTCTACAGTGATATCAATAATGGACTTTAAGACTGAGTTTTTGAAGAAATGATGAAACAGTATTTATTTTTAGTCTTCCATGATCAAAATTTCTTCATTTTAATAGTTTTAACTTATTGGTAAGTGATCATTTATTTTACCCAATGCTAATCTATAGTAAAATAATAATTTATGTTCTACATTTATCTTTTATAAGTTTACATTTTATTTAATATTTGCTAAGTTTATAATATTTCTTCTTTAAATGTATTACATATTTATTTTAAATCTACTTATGTTATGTATTTAAATATTTTTGGTGAAATTACAGCATTACTATGTAGAACAAATATCAAATATTAATACTTTATTTCCTCCCAGTATTAAAAATAAGTAGTTCACATGTAGGTTCTTGTCCTCAAGATTACCGTTCCTAGTCAATACCAATATTCAGAAGTAGGGGAAGTATGTGAAACATAGGTCAGCCCCACACTTCATGGTCAATTTTAAATTTTAAAAATGGCCATAATGAAGACAATAACACAATAATACCAAATTATAGTAGAGACAGAGGCAAGAAAATTATGAAACAAGAATTGGATTCAAATCCCATCTTTAACTTTTGATAGCTGCACCTCTTGGATAAGTAATGTAACCTTTCTGAGCTTAATTTCTCTAAATTTGAAGAAGAGCAGCTATCCACTCAGTTAATAGGATTACATTAGCTTGTGCATATAAGGTGCTTAATATAGTACCTGACACATAGTCAGTGCTCAATAAAACTAGGCAAAAATTTTCTGCTGTAACACAAAATAAGAAAAAGAAAGGGCTAGTTTAATTATTTAAATTGTGACACCTGAAATAACATACACTGGGTGAATGACAGTAAAGATCTGATATGGTTTGGATCTTTGTCCCCACCTAAATCTCATGTTGAATTGTAATAGCCAGTATTGGGGGAGGGACTGGATCATGGAGTGTAATAGGCAGTGTGGTGGGAGGTGACTGGATCATGGAGTGGATTTCCCCTTTGCAGTTCTCAAAATAGTGAGTTCTCAGGAGATCTTGTTGTTTAAAAGTGTATAGCACTTCCCCTTCACTCTCACTCTTGCTCCGCCATGGTAAGACAGAGGAGAGAGAGTGCTTGCTTCTCCTTCACCTTCCACCACAATGGTAAGATTCCTGAGACCTCCCATCCATGCTTCCTGTACAGCCTGCAGAACTGTGAGTCAATTAAACCTCTTTTCTTTATAAATTATCCAGTCTCAGGTAGTTCTTTATAGCAGTGTGAGAATGGACTAACACAAGACCTGGAATATAATCAGAGAATAATGGTTTATTGCTTGGGGAGATAAAATACCAAAGAAGAATGTCTCTGGGAGTCAAAATTCATAGCAAACTTTTAAATTCACTTATCTTGCAGTTATGTTCTTTATTTGAAAACTTATTCAACTTATTTTCTCCTGTTATAATATTGTAGATTAGTATTCTACATCTTAAAAAGTTCTATCATATAAAATCCATAACCATTTGCAGACCTACTTTCAAATGCTAATAATCTTATGAAGGTCAAATATATTGAAAGCAATTTTCCTTTAAAGATAATCTAAATTTATGTAAGAAATACCATGAAGATTACAAAATGTTGTGTCAAAAGGGATCTTCTAGGTTTACAGTCTCATTCTGCATATGGACAAGTGGGACTCTGGAACACATGTGTTCTCTTTAGTCACAGTGTAAGGTAGTGATAGAGCTATGAATATAAACCAGATCTTTTGTACTCTAAACCCAAACACCCTGTACTTTTTTTGGTATACTAAAAAAATGCAGCTGAGCATGGACCTAATTCATCAAATCATCATCGTTTTATTCCACAAATATTTGAACACCAAGAGTAAATGAACTAAGTATGAGGAGTTTCTGCATTACAGAATAAAAATAAAACAAATGGTAAATAACATGTTTGAGAAATATTTATCCTCATTATCAATCCATAATTTAAATTGTCAAGTCAGTTTAAGCCAATCAAGATGCAACAAAGCAGAACAAGCTCATTGGCATTGTAGAAATGCTCAGGGAAGGTTTCTGAATGTATGCTCATGTGACAAAGAAAGATGAATTTGTCTATATAACCTCAACCTTATCTATATGCAATTAAAAATGTGGCTTATGTGATGAATTCTTAAAAATTCAGTCATCAGAAAGTAAAGTACCAAGATATGAGTGCTTTACTAAGACCCTAAAGATAGACCCTGTCCTTTGTTACACAGATTTTGTCTAATCCCCTTCCCTGGAGTGTGGGAAGGACTTGTGACCTTGACGAGGTATCACTCTCATGATTAAGTTACCAATCAATTGATTTTGAGCTAATCATAGGGAGATTGTCTCTTTAGTGGTAGGCCTGACTTAATGCATTCGTGCCTTTAATATAAGGTAAAATATTAGCAAGACTTTCTCCTACTGTCCTGGAAGAAAGCAAACAGTCATGTTATGTACTACCTGTGGAGAATGCCATGTGGCTGGGACACAAGGACAACATCTAGGATCTGAGACTGGCCCCTTGCCTCATAGTCCTACCTGAGGGAAACAGCACAAAAAACAGAGAAGTCCTACATCTATAGTGAAATATATTATGTCAACAGTCTGAAAGAACTTAGAAGCAGCTCTTTCCCAAGTCAAACCATCACATGAGGACACACACAAACTGACAGCTTTTATTTGATCTTTACAAAGACCTGAGCAAGAGGTCTGCTAAAAACATGCCAGAACCATGGAAAATGTGATATTAAATTTCTGTTTCTTTTAGCATCTCATTTCTTTAGCAATTTGTTATGCAGCAATAGAAAACTAATACAGGAAGGACCAAGTTTTTATACTTCGTATATTCTCAAGATTCAAAATTCAATAGTATAGTAGGTATATGGGTACCTAATATATTCTTGAGTGATTTTTCTTAATTGGAAATGGTATGCTTGACTCAGCATAGTGCTAGGAAACTGCCAGAAAATAATCCTGCTGTCATTTATGTTTGGGGAGACTCTCAGTTTTTAAACATATTCTCATTTAGTACTGTGAATTATATATGGCATAGATATCATCTCCATTTCACAGATGAGAAATGGAATCTATGAGTTAAAGTTCCAGAAATCATGTTACTAACTCATTTTCTTTCAACTGTGCTATAGCATAAGGCATATGGGAACACACTGAATTCTCTTATAAATAGAAGGTGTTGTGATAAACCAAGAATGAAGGTTATTACTATGTTTATTTCATTCTGCCCTTGATTTCCTGCAGAGACATTGTCAAGCACCTTTCAGATGTTAACCATGTATCTGCTAGCTGACTGAATACAGGCAACATCAGCCAACCACAGAGTTTATTATATTTCTTCTAATCTAAGCAAAATAATATACATAATAATTGTATTAATAACTACTAATTAAGCCCCTGTGACATCAGGCATCCTTTATAAACTTACTTTGATACTTACTTTGATTAAATAAAACTTACTTTGATTTAAACATCACGGAAGTTTAAATTTTTCATTACAAATGAGGAAACTGAATTTTGGAAGGATTAAGTGATTTGATGAAGGTACATACCTATTAAATGATGGATACAGATACAAATTCAGGTCTGTTTTCTCTAAAGCTTGAATTATTTCAATAATTTCAAGTTATTGTGACAAGGGGACTTTGGAGAAAAGTGGCAAACAATACCAATAAATAACAAAGAGTTTTGAAGACTTAGGGTCTTTCCTCTCATTATTTACCTAGACTTTCCTTTAGCCAGTATTTATTCTATACTTACAAGCTGGACAGTAGATGTTTTAATTAAAATAATTTCTATATACCTTTGATTTTATTTGCTTCCTAGAAACAAATAGGAATTAGAGAGCTTTATTTGCCTGTTATCACAATATTACGGATGAATTCTTATCATGTAATGTACTTAGCACAGTTCCTAGCAGGCTACCAATGCATGTTCTTTTCTCACTTCTGTTTCCTACACATTCTTCTGACATTTTTGAAAGCCACATAGGAAATTGGAGGCTATAAGAAAGCAAGCAAAGCAACCCATCATCTCATGAGTGTGCATTTTATAGTCAATCACTTGGCCATATATAACTTATCTGTACGAGAATGGGAAAGTGTTAGATTCCTGTTAGAAATCAGTTCCTGGATGGCATTTCAGCACTTAAAATTTGAAAAAAAAATTTGGGAGAAGAATCCTAGTGACAATATCTCATTCAACTGCTCAGCGAACCAACAGACATTTCCTGGAATGTAGGGAGTAATTCATTTCGTATATTTTCTTTCAGATCTGCTTAAATAATTAATGTACAAATTGCAGTGTGTATGTTGCAGATGTGTCATTTTATTCTAGATTCTGAGAGAATTTGAAGAGTAAACATTGAACTGCTCTTAATTATCTTTGTAAAACAGATATTGTATAACCACTTCATTAAATTGCTACATTCAGATGTCGCTTAGGTTGTTTTTCGATTCTTTTTTGTAAATTATGAGATACAGTTTGCACTGCCAGTGTTGTAGCCCCTCACTCTTTTTTGTACTTGTGCAAATACTTCTTTTCAGTGAAACTGCTAAGCCGATGAATAAACATATTCGTTGTTTAAAAAAAAAAAAAAGAGTTTTGAACTAGACAATGCTTTATACTTCTGGGCAAAACCCCTTGAATCTATACCACAAACATTATTTTCAGATTATAAAATGCTTTTACATGAAATACTGTCTTAATCACTAATTGCTTTATATATGTATGTAGCTACACCTGAATAAAATTAAACCCAGGTCTCAGAAAAAGGATCTTTGAGGAAGAAAAAATAATAAACCCTGTTCTGGCAAGGAAAATTTATGTTTATTGTAAAAATTCACAGAACTATCCAATCATACTTACAAATTCAGATTACAATGTACCTAAATGTGCTTTTGTAACAAATGATTTTTCTCTATATTACATAAGTAAATGAAAAATAATATTTTTGTATTTTGAATTCAACATGGTTTCTACATTCAGTATTATAAATTGTATGAATTTAAGAAGGCTCTTATTAAGCAATTTGGTTCAGAGTTTTAGTCAAAGCTTTGGAGTCACCTTGGAGTGCATCTCTTCAGAATGTTTCTCTCCCTGTTTTCTCCAGAATATAAAAGGCTATCAAAGTTTCTCAGGCATTTAAAAGCCCAAAATGATTGTCTTTAAATTTTTTTTTTCTTCATGAAACAATTCAAGCTTTCAAAGTCTCACACATCTTGACTAGGTAGCTATTGCTTTATATTTAGAAAAAAATGTTAATTCTCAAACTGAATGATAATCTTGAAGAAAAGGGCAGTTATCCAAGGATGACTGCATCTTTCTTTTGTTCCTTTGGCAGTCTCCATTTGCCAATAGTTCATCACAAGCAGCCAGCTTTATAGCACATCATATAAGTCTAAATCATTGCAATGTTAATCTCTTTATGTCACATTAAATCTGCCATGACTCTTCTAATAAGTCGAATAACCTTTACCTCTCTTTTTCACCCCCTCCTTATGCCCTGCTCTTCTAGCCACCTAAAAAGAAAATACTGAGAGATTATTCTATGATTGAAAAGAAACATTAAAGCTTCCTTAAATGAAAAACATAGGCAGCTGCATGCAAAATTATTGTCTATGGATAACACTAGCACCTGAGAACTATAAAGGCTCAGGGAAGGCACTGCAAAACTGAATATGTTTGTCAGTTTCTGAATAATTAGACAAGGAATTCTTGCTTCTATTCCAATAGTCACTGCTGCAACAGCCACACAGCATCAGCTATTCATTTATATACTACATTATTTCATTGCTCAATCTGGAGAAAACACACCTGCAAAGATAAGGTTGACATGACATATACAAGAGATACATCTCAGATTGGAAGAAAATGATGAATCAAGCAATTAGTAACTGGAAGACTAGATAACTAGAATATAGAAACTTTCCATTTGTTTAGTTATAAAAATAAGCATGTTCTAAGTATTAAAATAAATCAGTGTGGGCTTAAAAAACTCATAACAATAGATTCAGAAACTTTAAGTCACTGGGCCTAAAGGAAATATAGCAATTTACCTCCAAATACTATCATTTACAAGGATTCAATAAGTTCTCAATAATGTAGACTAACAGCAAGGAGCAATGATGCTACCAATTAAAAGCATATTTCTATTTGGCCATGAATGCATTGCATTATACATTAGTACCTATGCTAATTATACATTACTTTGGTAAATATTAAAATTAGATCTCGTTTCTTAAGCAGATATCAGCTGACAGGATAAGGTAGCATTTAGAGGTATGCATAGATGCAAAGGGAAACATTCTAGAAGTAAAAACACAATGATAATGCAGAGTTAATTACATGAGCTTGACTACAGGAAGATGCTTGAACTCCTGTTAATTTAATGAAGTGGGCACCAACACTGTGTTGGGGGTTAGACAGGAAATGAAGCAGGTGACATAAATGTATACAAACTGGTAAAATGTGTGATTGCAAAGTCTGTTTATGAGATAAAATTTTTGTAAGCCTAATTATTTGAAAAGCTGCGCTCTGCACTTATTCTAGCTTCTTTTCTATCATTGACTTAGATGAAATTTACTTGCATAATAGCTAGAACCATTTTGCTAAAATATATAGCAATTTTCTATTTCAGTCTCATTTTTGATACAGAATTGAATGCAAATCTACATATTTATATATAAGCCATTAGTGTAGACTGAGTTTGCACATAAGCTTTTTCTACTTATTTTGCTTGCAATTTTTTAAGTCTGATGAATAAAAAGCAATTGCATAAAGTGCTTAGCTATATCAATTTATTTCCACCTGCATAATTTCCAAAGCTCAATTACATATTTCATCTGCTGAGATGTCCACCGTAGTCTTTGCTTCTTTACAAGGTAGACTGTTTCAATGACTGGCCATTATGGTGAAAATTCCTTATGTTAAATCTAAAGCTTTCTATGTATTCCAGCTCTCTTGACTTCACAAAAGAAGAAAAAATGATTTGCAAGATAAATGCAACGTATATTTATAAATCTCTTATGTTTTTCTAAAACTCCACCCAAACTGCATTATATTACATCCATGCAATTTGGGAAGCCAGATGAATTACATATATATGAGGAGATTTGCATAAGTATAGAACACTCTAGACATCTACACATTAATATTTGAGATGTCTTAAAGTCTATGGTCACATAAAACTCCATAACACCTGAATATTCTCACTTTTATGCTGTATATGGTATTAAAAGTGGATATAGCAGGAAAGTGGTCATTGAGCTTGGTTAGTGACCCTAGGTAGCCATATATCATTTTCATTTCACAACAAATTTGATTGTCTGTACCTTCTGCAACACATAGAGTTAATTTAGAAATTTATACATTAGAGAGGTATCAGGTAAGCTGGTGATTTTTAAAGATTCTTGGACATCCAAAACATGAATATCAATAATCTGCTGGAGTTAGGAATTAAAAAACAACTTGTTAACAGATCATGATCTTTCAGCAAATAGGCCAAGGTGCTATCCACTTCACTGAAGACTCTTCTATTCATAGGTCTAAAACAAAGGCCATTCCTTGTTCTAGATGAGAAGATACTTCCTATCAATAAAAAAATGGTGGATGTAGAAGAATTTAGGATTATCAGACACACTACCCAGGAAAACAAATTCAGTCATGATAAAACAAGAAACAATTCTCCGTGAAAGAACTATGCAGCGTTAGTGCTTGTATATGCAAGGCATGTGCATGTGAAATTGAGGAAATTGGGTACTTTAGAAATATTTAAACATGTAATTAGCCAATCATGTAACTGGCCCATCTAAGAAATCCTTATACACTGGTTGACTATGAATGTTCACAAAAAAATCTCTTGATAATTCTGGAAATGTCCATCTCCTGCCATAACGAATTTTCTCAGATATCTGTATGATTACAATTTTAATGGTAGAAACAGTACAATTAGTGGTCCCTGGAAGTTAGCTTTCAAAAAAATAACTTATTAAGCAAAGTCAAACAAATGTTTGCACACCGATTCTTCTTTCTTTTTTTGGAGAAGGAGTCACCAGGCTGGAGTGTACAGTGGCGCAGTATTGGCTCACTGCAATGTCCACCTCCCTGGTCCAAGTGATTCTCCTGCCTGAGCTTCCTGATTAGTTGGGACTACAGGCACCTGCCACCAGGCCTGGCTAGTTTTTGGTATTTTAGTAGAGACGGAGTTTCACTGTATTGGCCAGGATGATCTCAATCTCCTGATCTTGGGATCTGCTCGCCTTGGCCTCCCAAAGTGCTGGGATGATAGGCATGAGCCCGTGTCCGGCCTTGCACACTGATTCTTTTATATAATACCATAAAAGGAATCCTATTTAAGAAAACTTTATAGATATTTAAATGTTATTTTAGGAATGATCCTTTTATTAAAAAATCACTGTTTATCCATTTTACAAATAAAATTTCCTTAAAAAATAGAATGCATTTAAGCTTAGGTAACCTGTTTAGTGTTCTGTTGACACAATCATCAGCAGTATGTATGTCCATCACTGTACTATGTTTTAATTCAATATTCTCCTTGGCCAATTCTAAGTTAAACTGAGTTGCTCCTTCACTGAATAACAGGTTGTTATTCTAATATGACAGTTAATGCTTATGGCCCTTCTGTCACTCTAAATTCTTATGATATCTGCAGTCTCTCCACAAGTCCCTTTCTACCACTTCTAACTTCCTCTTCATTAAAAGCTGACACAAAAGTTGAGCTAGTCTGAAATATATATGTACAAGCATATACACACATATATATAATTCAACAAGAATAATTTTATACTTGCTGCTAAATTAAAAGTTTTTTAAAATGATAACCTATTTATACTTAATTTCCTCTCCCACAGAATAACAGGTGTGGCCTATATGAAAGACATTTTCTTCACAGTTTATTAGATTTTTTTGCCTAATTGATATTCTCAAATATTCTACCTACGTAGAATGACTAGATGTCCAGACATCTAATTAGTGAAGAAGAGAAATTTTGGGAGTTGGAAGGTGGTGTGGGCATAGTACTTAAAGTCCCATGGATATAGGTTAATTTCAGATTTAAACACATGTGTGTGTTTGTGTGTCCATGTATACGTATGTGTCTATGAACACATATACCTATATATGTGTGTATATATGGTATAATCTTTTAAAATAAAAGCAATTTATTTTAATGTAACTTTATCTTACTTTTTAAATATTGTATCTTTACTTCATATGCATGTGTGCATATGTATGATATCTATGATAGTGTATTTTTAGAACATGTATCTGAATTTATCTTTTAAAATATCATAGAAAATGAAATATAAAATATATCACTTCTCCCAAAGTGATGTCTATTTTTCAGAGAAAATATGCTCAATTATTTTTCATAATTGCTCAGAGCAATTCAAGAAGTTTGAACATTCTACTGTAGGGTTCATCAAAGTGTGACCCCAGAACCAGCAGCATGAGCATCACTTGTAAACTTGTTAGAGGTGTAATTTCTTGGCCTCCACCTAAGACCTGCTGATTCTGAAACTCTAGAGACTTGGCCCAGGAATCTGTTCTTGTGAGCTTTTCAGGTGATTCCAATGCACAGTCTAAAAACTACTGCCCTACCCCATCCATGATTAATAAATGAAGAATGAAAAATCCATGTGACCACTTGCTCCTGGCTTCAGCTGTTGGATTTCTGACTTCATTCTACCAAATTCAGCAGCCCTAAGGCATCTTATTCAAAAAGTTGTGCCACTTGTTACTTTACCTTTAGATTACATGATGAATAATAAAGAATTGTGCAAACTCTTGGCACATTCATAACCCAAAACATCCAAGTGCCAACTGTCAAAAACATATTGGAAAAATGCTACTCTACTCCCAATTAATAATCCCCATATCCACAGTTTGTATTCCTGTGAGAATATAATTGAATATTTTCTCTATACTTCTCCATGATAAATATCAAACTGTAAATAAGGCTGAAAGGAATCTCTAACATGGGAAGCTGATAAGAAAACACACTCATATCGTATTCACTCTGTACCAGGAATTATGCTATGATCTTTCTAAGTATTAACCCACTTAATATTCACGGAAAGCCTTTAAGGCAGATTGAATATTATCCCAATCCTACTCTCATTAAGTGACTTGCCCAAGATCTCACATTTAATAAGTAAAGGATTTGAATTTGAAGTGAAGCAGTAAAAGCTCTTAAAAACAGATTGTAAATGGCAAAGTATCATAATTCTCCAAGGAGAAAGTATAACTTGCAAATACAAAGAAACTTCAAAAAGTTCATGGAAAATACGTATCACGAATAAACCATGCATGGATTCCCATTTCTGCACAAAAATAAACTTGCACTAACTTATCATAACATGTCTGAATATGATCTACTTTTAGAAACTAAGAAGGATTAAGACATCAGTTTGAAAAAAGCCCTCATCAGAGCAAAATAAAATTGAAGCAAAGAACAAATATCAAATGTATAATGAAGCTTTAGGGGAAGAAAGGAAAAAACTTTGATGCTTTGCAAAAAAGTGTACAAGTATAATGGCCCTTAAAAATCAGAAGTTTACAAATCGATAACTGACTTTAAGAAGGGAACAGAAAGTGTTAAAGATGAAGCCAGCAGGGGAAGACCATCCATGTTCATTTTGGAGGAAAAAAATTCATCTTGTTTGTGCCCTAATTGAAGACTCCCGAGGATTCACAGAACAAACAATAGCCAACACCATAGACATCATAACTGGTTCAGCTTACAGAATTCTGACTGGAAAATTAAATTTGAGCAATCTTTTCATTTTATGGGTGCCAAAACTGTGGCACCCATGTCAGCAGCAGACAAGAGTAGAGGTCTCAATAGAAATTTTAAACAAGTGGGATAAAGATCTTGAAGCATTTCTACAAGGACTTGTAACAGACAATGAAACATGGCTTTACCAGTAGGATCCTCAAAGCAAAGCATAATGAAAGCAATGGTTCCCAGGCAGTGGAAGTGGTTGAGTCAAACCAAAGAAAACTGGTCGAGAGCAAAGGTCATAAAATATTTTTTTGAGATGCTCAAAGTATTTTGCTTGTTGACTTTTTAGATGGCCAAAGAAAAATAACATCTGCTTATTATGAGGGTAATCTGAGAAAATTTACCAAAGCAAAAAAAAAAAAAAAAAAAAAAAAAAAGGAAGCCAGGAAGGAATTCTTTTCTACCACAACAATGCTCCAGCTCATTCCTCTCAGCAAGCAAGCACAATTTGGGGAGATTTTCTAGGGGAAATCATTAGGCATCCCCTTTAAAGTCCTGATTTGGCTCCTTGTGACTTTTCTTAATCTTAAAAAAAAAAAATCTGCCAAGGACACCCATTTTTCTTCAGTTAATAATGTAAAAATAAAGATTATATTGACCTGATTAAATTCCCAGGACTCTCAGTTCTTTAAGGATGGACCAGCCATCCTTAAATACCACTTAGGCTGGTATTATCGCTTACAAAAGTATCTTGACCTTGATGAAACTTATGTTGAAAAATAAAATTTATATGATTTGTCTTTACCTTTTCATTTTATTTTCCTATAAACTTTATGAAGTTCTCAGGTATACCACCTCACTAATAATTAGACATTTTGTCTTTTAATCCATTAAATTGAAGCTAATACTCAACCTGAGTTAACATTCTAAAATACTGACAGTGGAGTATAAATTGCTAACCCATTTGGCAGACAACTTGCTAAAAACTACCAAATATAAAGAGAGAAAAAATGAGAAAATATAAGCAAAGTATAGAAAAAATATTATCTAACTTGCTCTCAATTCACTTATTTTTAGGTTTTTATTTTATTTAGACTATCAAGTCCACTAAGAAAAAATAAATAATATAATTGTTTATTTGTAATGATCTTTCTACATTTTTTGAAGCAGGTAAAATATTCAAAGAATATATTTATATTTAAAACAAAACATAAATCTTGACTTTACCAGTAGGTGTGACCTTCAGAAAACCACTCAAACTTCTGAATTTTAAATGGAGCTAGGAACATAATGTGATGTCTCCCACAGAAAGACTTGTTAAAATCCAAATAAATAAACTTGGTGTAAGCCAAAGGTTTAACTTAGCTTTATTAAATTTGTTTAATTTTTAAAGAAAAGATATGCAGTCTTTTTATAAAAAGGTTAACATTGTTAATATTTTATAGTAATTATTAGTAATATTATTGAAGAACTAAAACTATCATTACATTTAAAAGTATTTTTCTCATGATATGCAATTAAAGAATACTAATGCATGGATGCAAAAGCATGTAATACAAGCAATAAAATCAATTTTCTTGGAAACACACATTTTCAGAACACAGACACTTTTCCCCTGTCAGATTTTCACAATCACAGCCATAAATAATATATAGAAAAGTCCAAAGAATATAATACTCTATGCAAAAACTATTCTGGCCAATTGAGTTTTAAATATATATCACTTATTGTAGGATACCAAAAATGAAAACTAAATGTGCTAAAGTCATTTGTGGCTGAAATTATCCAAATCTAATTATTTGGGTTTTGACTGACATAGGAGTACTACAAAAAATTGGAAAAATTTGAGTAGAAATCAGAGGATAAGTTGGGCTATAATGAATGACTTAAGACACAAATATGGGATTTAATCATTACTGGAAGAGTGATTTAAATATATCTTTCCTGATAAGAGATAAATACAATAAAACATATTTTGATAATTTGTTTCTACCTAATAAACAGACTCTTAAGAAACATATTTGGCACATTTACAATCTATTAAAAATTCATAAAATATCCAAGGGTTGACTAGCAGAAAAAAGAATACTGATAAAATGCTTAGATTTATCATCACAAATCTTCTAACTGGTCAAGCATGTCTTTATTAAACAAATTTGTAAGGCAGTGAAGATATATGTTATTGTAAATATAAATTCCTCAATAAATATGGCATAAAATCCACATCATCTCTATTCACTTACACTCCCTTTCACCTTGTTTTTTAAAAATGAAATGTAAATAATAACTGCAAACAATATCCTTATCTCTTTTCATTCACTGCAAGGGCTGAGAAAAGACTCAACTTTACTCTAAAATGGTGATCAGATTAAATATTTTGGGTGTTCCCTAATTTTACTGCAATCTCTGTAGAAGAAGTACAATGAATTTCTTCTTCTCTATAAGGCAAATTACAGTATTTGAACTTTATGATAATGTTCAAAAAAAATAAAAACCAGAAACTTCAATGACAGTCTTGATGAAGCACTCGAATATTGCAGAAAACCAAAATCATCTTTTCCAGAATAAAATACACTGTTTCATTCACAGCACATCATTAAGTGGCTGTCATCATTGCTTAAACTGATTTACTCTCATCATTAAAATCTCTACCTATTTACAACAGGAAGGACAATCAATCCTACTGAATATTTTACATAAAGCCATGTCAACAGAAGAATGGAATAGATGTTGTCTAATGTTCTTTTAATTTGGGGGCACAGTATCACATATTAGAAAGGATGTGTGTTTTGGAGACATTTAGCAAGCTACCTAAAGTTTACTTCTCATCAAGAAAATGAGAGTAGTATCTCTTTTATAGGATTACTATGAGAATTGTGTAACACAATTATATAAAGTGGTATGGTATCTGGCACATAGTAGGAACTTCTCATAGGTCGAATTATCTGAAAGTATTTTGTAATAGTAATAACGTAAATGATTGTTGAGGTTGGCTCTCAGATAAAACCTATTGAAAGTAAAGGAAGCATGATAGGGCAGGGGAAAGCCTAGTCAAAGATGTGGACTCAGTTCAGTTGTTTGTTGGGAAATGGCCTTCAGGGTGAAGGAAAAAAGAAGCCCCGATTGTTAGTGTTTGTTCATTTCTATAGCGTAAACACATATTCCCACAATAGTCAATTTTATATTATCTACATAATGTCACTGAACAAAGTTTAATAGAAATGTTAAGTCAGCTTCAGTGAAAGCTGGCTCCAGCACAACACTTGTTTAGACTGATACTACAAGGATTTCTGTAATGTGAACAACATCACAGAATTATCCCACCTAGAGGCAAAGAGATTGGACTTTAATACACCAGAATCAGTCAGTCACTCACTGTGGGACACCTTGAGGGAAAGGCCATAACCTCCAGAGACTCCCACCAGCCAAGAGCAATTTTCAGAAGTGTTCAGCTATAAAATGCTAACAGCCAACATTCTACAGCAGGTGGAAAACGAGTGCTTCTGCCTGTTGAATGCAATTCTGGTGTGGCAGCAATGCCATCTAATATCATGTTCAAAATTGAAGATAAGTTAGTACTTCAAGTCTCTAAGTGATTCTTGCAGCCCCAACGTATCTTATTAAGATTTTGTTCTATCAACTTTATAACTAGACTGTATTTGAGCTTTCTTCAAAATAAAAGACAGTACTAATATTTAGTAGTCCAGTATCTTTTCCACTAGTGTACTGGAATGAACTAATTCTTCCTTCTCTCACATATTTCTAAATATCAGGACCTCAGATCTCTGCATAAAACCAGAAGCAGCAGGTTATCCATTTTGTCCCAGAATTTTCACTGTCAACATGAAAATTGCTGACCAACATCTCCATTGAGATGGCTACAAAACAAACATCAAAAAAATGCCTCTTACCTTTAGTAGAGATGTAGAGGGAAAGGGTGAGAGTTAGTTCATTGCTGTTGGTATTTGGGTTCCAAAGAAATTGATTTACCCTGTGGGCTATTTTGCATTCATTCAACACTGACTAATTATACTCTATACCTCACTTACCCTCTCATTTGACTGTTAGATCCCAACTAGATGATGTCAACAAACTATGAATTTAATGGGCAGTTAGGATTTCAATATTTGGTGATAATTAAAATGGTACCTGTAAAAACCGGCAAACTAGGTAACAAATGGATATTTTCTGAATCAAGAATCTGGCCACAGAGTGAAGTCAGCAAGGTGGCAGAATAGGAGGTCCCCAGTTCATATCCTCCCCACAAAACCAAGCACCTGGCAGCTGCCCATAGTCACAACTACCTTTTGTAGAAGCTTTAGAATCCAGAGAGGATGTTGTAGAATGCTGGTGAAGCCCAAGACCAAAAAGAGCCATTTTGAGAAGGCTTGTCCAAGGCCTGGTTGCAGGCTCCCTGAACATGGTCCAGGCTACAGATCAAAAGCAGGCCCAACCCGGACTCAGCTCCAGAGCCACTTCCTGGCTACTGTCCTGAAATCAGCCCCATCTGCCAAGGGACCTGAGAGGGTCCATGCTCACACCCTCTCCCCAATGAATGGACCACTGACCACAGATCCCAACTGTGGATATTGAAGCAGCCTATAACCTGGCTACAGGCCCACTTTATCCAGACTCTGAATTAGTCCTGCCTGCCCAAAGACCCAGTGGGAGACATGCCCATCGATGTCCCAGTAACAGGCCTGCTGACTTCAAACTCTACTGTGTATCCTAAATAAGTTCTATTACTTGACTGCAGTCCCATTTTATCATAGTCTGGAGTCAGTGCTGCTCATAAAACCCAGTAACTTATGTCATTATCTCTGATAGCAGAGATACCAACCTCAGTCCTGACTGTGGACTCTGAAGCCACACTATGACCTAGTACTAGCCTTGCTATATCATGGTTTGGAGGCAATCCTGATCCTGCAGTGGCCAGGGAAAGCCACACCAATCAGCATTCCCAATAATGGGCCTGCAAAAGAGACAAGTGGGATGATCGCATTAAACTAAAAAGCTTCTGCATGGCAAAGAAAACAATCAACAGAGTGAAGTGGCAGTCTATGGAATAGAAGAAATTATTTGCAAACCATATATGTGATAAAGGGTTAATATTCAAAATGTATAAGAAACTCAGCTCAAGAGCATACACACACACACACACATACACACACACACACCAGTTAAAAATGAGTTATCCAGCTTCACAGATATTATTCAGATAAACTGCTGGGAAAAGAAAAATCTCGACTGAATAGAAACTAACGAGATGATAATAGATTATACTTATATAACAGAAATACTAACGCATATGCAACGTAGGTCCATTAATGTAAAAATTGTTATGTCTCCTAATTGAGGCATATTGCAAACAGTTGTCGTCTTTGAGTTAAGCAGTAATTTATTTCAGCCACAATATTACCTTAATTACCTTATATTAAATCCTAGTTTTATTGCATATATATATATATATATATATATTTTTTTTTTTTTTTTGAGGTAGAGTTTCACTCTGTTTCCCAGGCCAGAGTGCAATGGCAGTCTTAGCTCACTGCAATCTCCACTTCCCAGGTTCAAGTGAATCCCCTGCCTCAGCCTCCCAAGTAGCTGGGATTACAGCTGTATGCCACCATGCCCAGCTAATGTTTGTATTTTTAGTAGAGATGGGGTTTCACCATATTGGCCAGGCTGGTCTTAAACTCCTGATATCCCATGATCTGCCTGCCTTGGCCCCTCAAAGTGCTTATAAAACTTTATACTTTGTTTTCAATCATAATAACTTTATGTTTACATGTATATTTTTAAGAACTACTTGAAAAAAACGTAAGCTTGAATCTAAGAAATGTAAGAGGTTGGACAGGGAGTTAGAGGTAGAATGAATACAAATTGTACAAATGGGATTGATTGAATCAGGTTGGAGTATTCTGTTTTGCTTTTTAGTCCTGTCATGACTTTGTCACAGGTAGAAAAAGCTTTTATACTCATGCATTTTGAAGGAGATTTGAGAAATACCAATATCCAAGGCTTGTTGCTTGGAGACATCCATGTTAGCCAGTCTATTTCCAGGATCACTGTGAGACCCTGACAGTAGGCATCAACTCTCAAACATAAATTCAACAAATTAAAAGAAAAGTGGCATTGAATAACTATATGAAACTACAAAAACACAACACCCATATATACATAAACATATTAATTTGAAAAATGAAAAGAATGTGTCATTAAAATTTGGGGGATGTATAACCTAAAATGAGTCTAAGGATGGTTAGTTTATGCTACCAATAAACACACAATTAAATTATGCAATCATTTTCACTTTATTCATCATATTGTATTACTGTTTTATTCTAGTAAATGGCTAAACAAAACTTATGAAGGCTAGAAATACTACTAACTGTGGCCCAACTCTATTTTCATTCCTTAAGGTCATAAGTTCCTCAAATAACCAATGCTCTAATTGAAGGGATTTTAATTAATAATCTTTCTACATACTATGCTTCTGAATAAAATTTTACACCCTGATGCTGAAAATATATTGTAAGTTGTTAGTTCAAATCTGTGCTTCTAAGAATAAAACAGTGCAAAAGAGCTTGGTCACTAAAGTCACACAAATGGACTTGAACCAGATCTTAAAATTAATTATGTGTGCAACTTTAATGTTCTAAGCTTTCATTTCCTCGTTCATAAAATGAAGTTCATTAGTAGAACTTGCATGATAGAGTTGTTGTAAGAATTATATAAGGTATCTAAAGCCGTTAGCACCATAAATGGCATATAATAAGTGGTCAGTAAATGTTGTCTATTACAATATGACTAAATCTTGACTACAAAATTTATGTCCAAAACCATGCAGAAGTGTCATAGTCTTCACCTGAAAACTGAGAACTGGATATACACATCCAAAAAAGGTCAATATACATCCTTAACCACTTAGATTTGGCAATAACTTAAACAATGTTTCCAGAACTCCAGAGGTTTACAACAAACTGAAAATATAAAGATACTTAAAGTAGTTGGGAATTAGATTTCTTGACTTACAGATGAGCAGAAGCTCCAATGTTGCAAGTATACAGTTCAATATACAGTAAGTCAAATGTATTTTGCTCAGTAGTGAGCCATACAAAGATTTATAATCAGTAAGTTTGCATGCTGCCAAAATTATATAATAACACTTATTTTAAAATTTCCAGGAAAATTATACATATCCTTACAAATGCCATATTTTTGAGCAATGAAGTCAGAAAATTAAATTAAGCAAAAGCGCTCATATTCTTCTAAGTCATCTCATTATCCAAGCAGATAAATTTATACCAAAGCAAACATTCACATTGGGGATAAGAGTGAAATCACAAAACATTTTGTGTCACTTTTTCCATTCTCAAATTTGCCCCCAAATTAAATAAATTAGAATACAGAAACAGAAAACCCAAAACACAATTGATAGGAGTTTAAAAATATTAGAGAAAAAGGAAATAGTAATAGCAAAGGGATAATATAAAATTTATCAGAAATTAAGACCAAAACTCTCCAGACAGAAGGGGCCCATATGATCATCAACAAAAGGAAACCCACATGAGGCACAGTGTCATGACATTTCAGAACTGCATCAGAGTTAGTTTCACTCCAGCATCCCCTCTAGTTATTAAGGAATCAAATGACATTTTGATCCTTGATTTTATGTGTGATTAACTTTTTTCTTAGTGGAGACATTTGAGATCTCTGCTAAACAGAGATTAAGAGGGGATCACAAATGGTTAAGGTTCAATCAAAATCTTATTTAATTTTATTGTGAATGTAATTGGTGGGGACAGGGAAGTTTATGAATATTATTTGGAAATATGAAGTAAATATCAGAAGAAAAGAGTTTAAAATGGAAACATAAGGGTAGAAACTGATGATAGAGGAAGGTCAATGTTTTTATGCTACTTTTTTTTTTAAAGAAGAAAAATACAGTTCTCTTAAGCAAAACTAACAAATTATAAACTTCATGAAAAGAATAATCTAAAGAAATTTAAAATATTCAGTAGTTATAATAACATATTTCATTCCTAAATCAGGAGAAACAAAATACACATATTCAATAGTTTGAACAATGCAAGGAAAACAAATCTCATTGTTTCAATACATTTTGGGATACTTCAAAAAGGTAATATCTCTAATGAAAGAGTATACAGTACATTTTTACTCTGGGTGATAAAATGCAAATCACATTGCATTGCATTTACTTGTGCAGATCTTAGTAAAAAAAATCATGCACTGACTTCGGCTGAGGCTTAGGCTCCAATAAGACTACACAATTAAACTCAATAGTACTTCATGAGGTAATTCATTGTCTTATAAGGCAGAAAGTAAAATGTGTAAGATGGTATCACATTCCGATAAAATGTGTAACATTTCATCAAATATGCTTTTCTAAGCATTTACTAAGATGCAATCATGTAAGTAAAAAAGATCATAATCTTTTTATTTGGTGTTCTTGAAGATTAAACGGCCTCAGATCTTTTTAAAATCTATATTTTTCTCATTCACCTGGAGAAAATTTCAAAGGTGACTTTGTCTGCTTGGAAAAAAGTAATAAGATAGAAATGATAGGAAAACACAATGGAGGCCGAGAAAGTGCTGTCATTCTTCTCCGTCCAAATACTATGACCAAACAGCTCAGGTTCAACACAGTACAAATGTTCTGACTATGGTAGGTCAATCAACAAATACATAAGTGACACTAATTTTGTGTCATATACTGGGACATAAGTGACCTACTTAATAGCCCAGTGTGTCTCAAACATAAAGGTACTTACGAATCACCTACAGATCTCCTTAAAATGTACACTGGCATTCAGCAGTTCTAGGAGTAGGTCCTGGGAATCTGCATTTACATTTCATTTCCAAGTGAAACCCATGCTGTTTCTCCATGAACCACACTTTAATCAGCAAGGGCTTGCAGTGTACAGTCATTCAATCCCACACAGGACGATGGTTAAGGTTTACAGCACAGGAGAAGGCAACATAGACTAAATTAATCATTTCTCACTAGACTACACCAGTTTTTAATTTATAATTGAAGAAACAGACAACTGGAATCAACCTAAGAAGTCATATTTGTTCTCTGGAACATTCCAGCAAGATAAGTACTACCTGCTACTTTCCTGCAATGTTAATTGCATACACTTAGATAAATACCAACTGAGTATCAACAACACACATGGGAACATTTATTGACAAAAGAACACTCCACACATTGACACTAGTTCAAAGCAGTAAAATATCAAAATTAGAGAAGCTAGGGATATTATTTCAAATGTAACTTCTAGTTCAAAATAGGCTAATGAACTATGTATTACCCTAAGGCTTTAATAAACTTTTAAATAAACTATTCCTATCCCAAATCCTATTTGATTAGTAAAAAAAGAAAAAATAAAAAAAAATTCTAGATAGTCAAGAGATAAACAAGACTCTCTCAGGCTGATAAATTGATTATCAAAACCTTACATAATAGATTTTTACAAGTCTGTATTTCTGATTAAAGATATATGAAGAATGTAAAACAAATTTATATTTTAATGTCTTATGATTTCACGTTTTATTCTACAATGTATTCATACCAGTTAACTGCAATACAATAACAACAAACATAAAACTAATATAATAAAACTTAAATATTTATAAAATTCAGAACAAATATTAACCATTTTCCCAAGAATTAAAGTGGCGTTCTGTTATCTTGTATTCTATTTCAAATAGGAACATAAATGAGATACATGTGTTGTTGTTCTTGCTTAAGTAAAAATAGCCATTATTTAAATAAAACATTTTTAAAGATCCAATTTCTATTTCACCAAAAGTCACATTAGCTAAATAACAAAGCTGGAAGGATCACACTACCTGACTTCAAACTATACTACAAGACTACAGTAACCAAACAGCATGATACTGGTACCAAAAACAGATACACGGACAAACAGAACAAAACAGAGGCCTCAGAAATAACACCATACATCTACAACCATCTGATCTTTGATAAACCTGACAAAAACAAGCAATGGGGAAAGGATTCCTTATTTAATAAATGGTGCTGGGATTACTAGCTAGCCATAAGCAGAAAACTGAAACTGGACCCCCTCCTTACACCTTAATACAAAAAATTAACCCAAGATGGATTAAAGACTTAAATGTAAAATGTAAAACCATAAAAACCCTAAAGAAAACCTAGGCAATACCATTCAGGACATAAGCATGGGCAAAGACTTCATGACTAAAACACCAAAAACAATGTTAACAAAAGCCAAAATTAATAAATGGGATCTAATTAAACTTAAGAGCTTCTACACAGCAAAAGAAACTATCATCACAGTGAACAGGCAACCTACAGAATGGAAGAAAATGTTTGCAATCTATCGATCTGACCAAGGCCTAATATCCAGAATCTACCAGGAACTTAAACAAATTTACAAGAAAAAAACAACCCCATCAAAAAATGGATAAAGGATACAAACAGACACTTCTCAAAACAAGATATTTATGCTGCCAACAAACATATGGAAAAAAGCTCATCATCACTGGTCATTAGAGAAACATAAATCAAAACCAGAATGAGATACCACCTCATGCCAATTATAATGGTGATTATTAAAAAGTCGGGAAACAACAGATGCTGGTGAGGCTGTGGAGAAATAGGAATGCTTTTTCACTTTTGGTGAGAAGGTAAATTAGTTCAACCATTGTGGAAGGCAGTGTGGCAATTCCTCAAGGATCTAGAACCAGAAATACCATTTGACCCCGCAATCCCATTACTGGGTATATACCTAAAGGATTATAAATCATTCTACTATGAAGACACAAGCACATGTAAGTTTAATGCAGCATTATTTACAATAGCAAAAACTTGGAACCAATCCAAATGCCCATCAATGACAGACTGGATAAAGAAAATGTGGCATATATACACCATGGAATACTATGCAGTCATAAAAAAGGATGAGTTCATATCCTTTGCAGGGACATGGATGAAGCTCGAAAACCATCATTTTAGGAAAACTAACACAGGAACAGAAAACCGAACACTGCATGTTCTCACTCATAAGTGGAAGTTGAACATTGAGAACACATGGACACAGGGAGGGGAATATCATACATGGAGGCCTGTCTGGATGGGAGGAAATGGTGGGAGAGCATTAGGACAAATACCTAATGTATGCAGGGCTTAAAACCTAGATGATGGATTGATAGGTGCAGCAAACCACCATGGCACATGCATACCTATGTAATAAACCTGTACGTTCTGCACATGTATCCCAGAACACCAAATGAAATTTAGAAATATATAAAATATACATACATATATGAATCATAGTTTAATAACCAATTAAAGATTAAAATAGTTTAGAATAACTCATTGTCTGACACACTTTGATAAGTCCACAGCTAAAGTGTTAACACAAATATTTATATATTTTATTTGAATATCTGTTACTGTTCACCTTATTGATTTTGCTTATGGGTGAAATGATGTTCAGCTATACCAAGAGCAACCAATAAATATAACACTTACTGACAATTTAACATTCTGTGAAAAAGCTTACAGATACTAGGTGAAAATAAATCACTAAATAAATTAAAGTGTGGAAGACTATAAATGAAATGCAGAATAATGTAGAATTAATAAAGTATCTTTAGGACATTTAATTCCTATATCTTCATGAACATATGGTTTGTTTCAGAACTAGTAAAATTATTGCCAAAGTTTATTTTGAGATGTTCATTCTAAATGTGGTAACAGAAGGGATCTGTACTCATATTTACTTATAAATAATCAAGTAAAATATAAAAATCAATCTCACTAGCTTTTGAACAAATATAAAAAACACTTATTTGTCTGACTCAATTATTTCTGATTTAAATGGTAAAAACCAAATATATTACTAGTAGAAATCTGTTTAAATAAAATTATTTGAGGCACACCATTATTTTTGCAACTACTTTACATCTTTTTTTTAATCTTTCTTTTGAGACAGAGTCTGGCTCTGTCGCCAGGCGCCAGGCTGGAGTTCAGTGGCATGATCTTAGCTCACTGCAACCTCCACCTCCCAGATTCAAGCAATTCTCCTGCCTCAGCCTCCCAAGTAGCTGGGACTACTGGTACGCACCACCATGCCCAGCTAATTTTTGTATTTTTTAGTAGAGACAGGGTTTCACCACGTTGGCCAGGATGGTCTCCATCTCTTGATATTGTGATCCACCCGCCTTGGCTTCCCAAAGTGCTGGGATTACAGGCGTGAGCCACCGTGCCCGGCCTACATCTTTTAAAATAAGCCCCCTCCCCCTCTCATCCCATGCCCTTGGGCTCTTTTAATCTATCAACCACTTCCAAATATGCTGCTAATAACTAATTAGTGGGAAAATGGTTTCAAAAGAAAATAATAAGGAAATAATATATAATTGATTAACCAGACAATATGCTTAAGTGTTACATCCTCTGATTTAAATCATGGCTCTTCTACTAACCAGATGTGTGACCCTGAAAATGTCACTTAACCTTCCTAGATCAGAGTTTCCTCATCATGTCTACAATAGGGTTCATGTGATATATTATAAATAAAGCCTGTATGGCAGTGTGTGACACACAAAGAATGATAAATTAACCTTACTTATGATGCTAAGTAAGCTTTTTAGGGTATTTATGAAATTAATATCAATAAAGAAATATTTATAAAATATTTCCTTCATTTAAAAATATGTAAATGCAAATACATTGATCTTAAATACCATATAAATGAGTTCATGTAGAATCATATGTGCTATTTCTTGTGCAAATATTTCTATATTCTCAAATCTTCAATGCTTTCATGATTTATGTAAGGCTTAATGGTCATTTAATTGTAACTTAGACAATATGGGAAAGGGAAAAGGAAAAAGACAGAACTTGGCAAATACGTTAAGTGCTTCTTCAAACTGAAAGCTGCTGGAAATACAAGATTTTGCACTTCCTTCTGAGGCAGAATACTGTCTAGTGGCAGGGAACCTAAGGTTCACTGACTTCCTAGAACTGAATCAAAAAGAAAACCACAACTTTCCATGCCCAAGTAACAAAAGGATCAGAAGCTAATCCCTTTGTACCTGCTCCCACCCCTTTCCCTGCAGCAGATGAAAAATGGGAAGTACCTCTGATTGGTCCCTCCCAGAACCAATCAGGCTGGTCATAGGCCTAGTCTTCATTTGCATAGAGGTGTATTTTTGTAACGTCACTTCAACCTTTGGTTGGTCACTTTCTATGACCAATCAGAGTGGTCTTGGGCTCTACTTCATTTACATAGGGTATAACAAAGTAACCACTGGGAAACCTCTAGAGAATATTTAAGCCCCAGAATATTCTGTAACCAGTGCTCGTAAGCCACTTGCTCAAGCATGTTCCCACTCTGTGAAGTGTACTTTTGTTTCCAGAATTCTGTGTTTTAATTGCTTCACTTTTTCATTGCTTTGTTTGTGCGTTTTCTCCAATTCTTTGTTCAAATTTCCAAGAGCCTGGATGACCTGTAGTCAAGAACCTCCACTGGCAAAATATTCTGGTGAACTGGCCAGAAGGTAGGCCCAGAGTTTGGGATTTATTTTTATTTTCTTATTGTTTCCCCTTTTTCTCTCTGCTCCATACAGGGGAACTCTTTTCTCTTTGTCTTTTTCTCTTTCCAGCTAGGGACCCACAGTAGACAGCACTTAAGCATGATGGCTGCTGCTGGTTTCTGGCCAGCACTACTCTCCAGTGAAACTGAAAGGTTTTCATGTGGAAGCACCTAACCACCATCATCAGGTTCAGATGAGGGACCTGAGTCTTTTTCCTTTTTCATTTTTCCTTAGTAATTGAGGCAAATGGCCGGGGCCACTCTCTGGTGTTACCTGAAGGCCACAAAGTACATGAGGACAGCTGCCCTGCCTGGAAATGGGAAGGAGGCTTTTCTGTCTTTCCTGGTTATAGTCCCTGAGCACTATGCATGATGCAATTGGCAGTGGCAACTCATCCAGGGTGAACTCACATATATTTCAGGCAAATTAAACTCTCTTTTTCTATGCTAAATTTTCCTATAAAGTTAATCCATAATGGCAAAAGATAATTTAACTCAGCCGACTTGACCTCCCTTCTCCTACTCAATCCATTCAATTGGCTAAGGAGAAAAGAAACCCACCCAGCCTTTGGATCCTATGACTAAAGTCCATGGCTGTCACTATGATGGAAGGGGAAGCATGGAAAAGCATGGCTTTATCAAATTATAAGGATGCCACAAGTCGAGGTCTTCATCCAGGGACAAAAGAAAAGCTCATAGTAGGCCATTGTCTCTGGAGGGAAAACAGACAAAGTGGCACTGGTGCCCACCTAAGGTCAGAGATATCTAACATTCTAAGATTAAACCCCAAAGAGAGACACCCTAGATGATCCAACTCTAGACCTTAATATCCCCAAGGGGATACACTAGGTGGAGGTTCTGAGGTCTAGTACCAAGCCCTCCTTAGAATTTTCTCTCTCTTTTCAGCAAAGTCTTAGGATACAAAATCAATGCAAAAATCACAAGCATTCCTATACACAAATAACAGACAAACAGCCAAATTATGAGTGAACTCCCATTCACAACTGCTACAAAGAGAATAAAATACGTAGGAATGCAACTAACAAAGAATGTAAAGGACCTCTTCAAGGAGAACTATAAACCACTGCTCAAGGAAATAAGAGATGACACAAACAGATGGAAAAACATCCCATGCTCATGGTTAGGAAGAATCAATATCGTGAAAATTGCCATACTGCCCAAAGTAATTTACAGATTCAATGCTATCCCCATCAAGCTACCATTGACCTTCACAGACCAGGAAAAAACCACTGTAGACTTCATCTGGAACCAAAAGAAAGCCCAAGTAGCCCAGACAGTCCTAAGCAAAAAGTACAAAGTTGGAGGCCTCACACTACCAGACTTCAAATTATGCTACAAGGCTACAGTAATCAAAACAGCACGGTGCTGGTACCAAAACAGAGATCTAGACCAATGGAACAGAACAGAGTTCCTGGAAGCAATGCCACACATCTACAACCATCTGATCTTTGACAAAACTGACAAAAACAGGCAAAGTGGAAAGGATTCCCTGTTCAATAAATGGTGTTGGGAAAACTGGCTAGCCATGTGCAGAAAGCCGAAACTGGACCCCTTCCTGACACCTTACACTAAAATTAACTCCAAGTGGATCAAAGATTTAGACGTAAGACCTAACACCATAAAAACCTAGGAGAAAAGCTAGGCTATACCCTTCAGGACTTAGGCACAGGAAAAGACTTTAGGACTAAAACGCCAAAAGCAATGGCAACAAAAGCTAAAATAGACAAATGGAATCTAATTAAACACAAGAGTTTCTGCACAGCAATAAGAAACAATCATTAGAGTCAACTGGCAACTAACAAAATGGGAAAAATTTTTTGCAATCTACCCATCTGACAAAGGGCTAATATCCAGACTCTACAAAGAACTAAAGCAGAGTTATAAGAAAAAACACACAATCCCATCAAAAAGTAGGCAAAGGATATGAACAGAGACTGTTCAAAAGAAGACATTTATGTGACCAACAAATGTATGAAAAAATGTTCATCATCACTGGACATTAGAGAAATGCAAATCAAAACCACACTGAGATACCATCTCACACCAGTTAGAATGGAGCTCCTTAAAAAATCTGAGACAACAGATGCTGGAGAGGATGGGCAGAAAAAGAAAAACTTTTATACTGTTGGTGGGAGTGTAAATTAATTCAACCATTGTGGAAGACAGTGTGACGATTCCTCAAGGCTTTAGAAATAGAAATTCCATGTGACCCAGCAATCCCATTACTGGGTATATATCCAAAGGATTATAAATTGTTCTGTTATAAAGACACATGCACACATATGCTCATTGTGGCACTGTTTACAATAGCAAAGACCTGGAACCAACCCAAATGCCCATCAATGATAGACTGGACAAAGAAAATGTGGCACATATACACCATGTAATATGCAGCCATAAAAAGTGATGAGTTTGTGTCCTTTGTAGGGACACAGATGAATCTGGAAACCATCATTCTCAGCAAACTGACACAAGATCAGAAAAGCAAACACCTCACTTTCTCACTCATAGGTGGGTGTTGAACAATGAGAAAACATGGGCATAGGAAGGGAAGCATCACACCCTGGGGTCTGTTGGGGGTGGAGAGCTAGAGGACAGTTTGGGGGCAGGGAGGCTGGGGAGGGAAAACATTGGGAGAAATGCCAGATGTAGGTGATAGAGGGACGGAGACTGTAAACAACCATGGCATGTGTGTGCCTACACAACAACCCTGTGGGATGTGCACATATATCCCAGAGCTTAAAGCACAAGAAAAAGAGAGAGAGAGAAAGGGAAAGAGAGAAAGAGAAAGAGAAAGAAAGAGAGAGAGAAGGAAGGAAGGAAGGAAGGAAGGAAGGAAGGAAGGAAGGAAGGAAGGAAGGAAGGAAGGAGGGAGGGAGGGNGGAGGGAGGGAGGGAGGGAGGGAGGGAGGGAGGGAAGGAAAATAAATAAATTAGGAAAATTAATTTTTAAAAATTCTCTCTTTTCCAGATCGCTATGAGAAACAATCCATCTATTCCACCTTACTCCCTCCTTGGCTGCATCCTCAATCATTGGAATCAATTTGGCCCTGATGACCTAAGGAGGAAATATTTGATATTCTTTTGCAATACTGTTTAGCCCAAATATTGTTTGGAATCTGGAGTCTGTTGTTGAATGGCAAAGTGGGATGAAGTTGCATGTATACAGGCTTTTGTGATGCTTTTCTAATCAGGGTATGACCTGGTTAGCATGTGATACTCTCATTTGGTGCTGTTTGGCCCCAGTGTTCTTCGGAGCTTAAAAATCAAACTGTCAAGGAAATTGTTTTACCCAAAATTTTGGTTCACAGTATTCATTGGGTTACCCATTGGGAAAAGCAAAGTATAACCATATAAAACCAGTAAGCTTATATTGCTATCTCATAGCTAGAGTTTCAAGGTAAAAGCTATTGGATCTATATATGTGTGTATACATGTCTAGATGTGTTTATTTGTATACACACTTATTGTTATATGTTGTATCAACATAATTGGCTTATAACTAAAAGAGTAGCTGTGTTCTTATTTTCTCTTGGGAAGACTATACTAATCCTGAGACATCTAGTTGCCCTTTGGCTCCCAGGTACAAAAATACCACCTCTGGGTGGTTGTTGGTGAGCAGTAAGTGTAACTACCTCAACTGGGAAAACAGAACTTCTGGGGCAACTCCAGATATTTCCTAAGGTCTTTTCTAGCCCTTAACTGGGGTCACCTTAGCAGGGAGCTTAACCTCTTGGAAAATCAAAAACAAGATAACCCACTTGATCACCACAGAAAACAATTTTCTTCTTGAAAAACAGGGAACCATTTTGCTATGTGGGACCAGTTTCTATTTATGATTACCAGCCAATTGGACTGAAATCTGTACACTTATTTATTTGGTCTCTAAAATCAATATATCTCCCAACAACCAATCCCTCATTATACCTTTAACAGCTACTGCCAGGCACAAATGAGCCATCCAACTCATACACATTTTGGTAGGGCTAGGAGTGACAGTGAGAGTAGGAATAGGAGTTATTGAGCTTGCAACTTTCATATTCTATTACCGACGCTTTTCCAAGGATTTTATGAAAAGCTTTGATGGCATTGCCCAAAGTATCATCACCATAGAAAATAGAATGGAATCCTTGGCAGTGGTTGCTTTGTAAAATAGATAGGGACTAGATCTCCTAACTGCTAAAAAGAGGGGCCTATGTCTTTTTCCTACAGAAAGAATGCTGTTTTTATGTCAATCCATCAGGAATAGTAAGGGATGCTGCCCCAAAACCAGCTGATCAGACCTCTAAGACATGACAGCAGCTGTCTGAGTCATGGGGTTCCTGGTCAAAAATGCTAAGTTAGAGTTCACGGTTCCTTCCTCTGGCCAGCCCGTTATTAATTATTATACTTGCCTTGGTTTCTAGACCATACTTATTAAATCTTTTAGCCAAATTCATTTCTTCTCACCTAGAGACCATAAAGTTTCAGATGATCATGTGGCAAGGTTTCCAGTTCCAGGTGAAGACACCACTGCTGGCCATCAAGAAGCTACCTTGCATACACTAGACAGAGAAGGATGAGAGTCCCTTGATCCCCAATAGGTAGGGGGTATGTCACAAGTCAGCATGAAGCATTTACAGAAGAAAGACCTTCAGTCCCTCTGCCTCCCATAAAGATCAAAGGGTGTCATGCCTCTCAGTGGAGAAATGAGGCAGGAGAATAGAGTCTGGAGGCAGGGAACCTAAGAATGATTTGTGCTAACTTCCTAGAACCGAATCAAAAGGAAAACTCAAACTTTCCATGCCCATGCAGCAAAAGAATCAGAGGCTACTCCATTTGCAACCACTACCCCTTGCTATATAGCCAATGAAAAATGCAAAATGCCTCCTCTTATTGGTCCAACTTCTGTAACCAATCAGAGTTCTCCATAGGGTATAACATTGTAACTTCACTTCAGCCTCTGATTTATCACCTTCCACTACCAATAAGACTGGTTAGAGGTCACTCTTCGTTTACATAGGGTGTAAACAAGTAACCAATGGGAAACCTCTGGAGCATATTTAAGTCCTAGAAAATAATGTAATCAGTATTATTGAGCCACTTGCTGGAGCCTGCTCCCACTCTGTGGAGTGTATTTTCGTTTCAATAAATCTGTGCTTTCGTTGCTTCATTCTTTCATTGCTTTGTTTGTGTATTTTGTCCAATTCTCTGTTTGAAATGTCAAGAACCTGAAAAACTTGTAGTCAAGACACTCCACCTGTAACACTAGTTCAGATCTTCTCAGAATGGTAAGAACCAGCATTAGCCTAATGCCCTACACATAGTAGAATTTCAACAAATATGTATTGATTGAATCTATTGTGGTAAATTATCTAGCAA
>NW_016107522.1:2531384-2551114 GCF_001604975.1 Cebus imitator | reverse complement strand
TGTGCCACTGCACCTGGCTGAATTTTTAACTTTTTTACGAGATAAGGTCTTACTTTGTTGCCCAGGCTGGAGTCAAACTCCTGGGCTCAGGCAATCCTCCTGTCACAGCTTCCCTAAGATATAGGACTACAGGCACACACCACTATGCCTGATATAATTCTTTACTATTTCACAAATAGACTGTGTCAGTATCCTCCTACCTGGGGTTTTCTGCCTCCAACTTTTCATCACTTCTAGTCTATCAATAATGACACAGCCAAATTCACTTTCTTAAAATACTGATAAGTACTCAATAAGCATCTGCTTTATCTTCTATTGATAAAGACACAATAATGGTCACTTCTCCTTTGAAAGCATGTTTAGGCATAATAATAATAAATTATTCCATATCCATGCTAGAATTAAAAGCAAAGTGGTGGAGGGGTAGGGAGGGACTGGGATGCTCTGCTACTTTATTTCTCATATTATTTTATTTTATTATTTTTCTGACTGATCCATATAGTTATCAACTGATTTCTACACATAATGTTCATTATTATCACTAAACACCTTGTTCTCATATAGTCTCCTTAGAATATTAATTTGAAAATTATTTCATTTAGTCCTTAAAAGAATTATTAGAAATGAGGACATTCAGGACCAAATAACTTAAGCAACTTGCCTAGTGTCACACAGGTACCTGGTATTATGGTTGGGACTAGTGAATCCATTCCTGACCCCAATCCAACATTTTTTTTTGAATGCAAACTTTCAAAGAAACAATATAATCCTTACTAGTTCACATAACTGACACATTTATTTATTGGCAACAATAGTGAAACATCTGTCAGAAATAATTCTACATTAACTTTTACTTGCTAAAGAACACTCTAAGAAACTTTCTAATCCATCACTGTCAATCATAGTACCATTGCAACATGAATAGGTGTTTTTGTTTCTTTCAGTGAAAGAATTTTTTTAGAGCTCACATGTATCAACATCACACAAAAGCTTCATTTGGTCACCCTATGCAATGAGATTTATTTAATGGCCCATCTGCTAAATGTGTATGGTATGAAAAGACCTCTCTCTTTCCCTTACTAAACACACAGATATTTAGAGGGAAAGATCTGTTGCCATTAGAAGTAATAATATAAGGCCCTATACTTAATAGCTTTATTTGCTACAGTTTTCCACGCAGGTCATAAAATAGGAATGATGAGTTTATTGCTTTCTTTGATAACAATATAGTTTGAATCGACCTCTTATAATCTAAGAACTAAGAATACTGGCTTACTTATTTCATTAATGTGTCCAAGTTTGTAAAACCAAGTAAAGCTACATAAAATCCTTTGTGCTCCAACTAATATTCTTATTTGATATCAATTTTTCAGTAATAATAAAGGATACATTCACAGAAGACAGTCAAATAAATATATCTGATAAAAGCCATAACTGAATATGTCCTTGTCAATAATGCCTCACACATTATAATTACTTGCTCCTTAAAACTTTTTAAAATAAACATTTCTTTTCATTCAAAGAAATGCTTTCCATTGTCTAAAATTTGAAAAATACACAATTTTTCACAACTTGAGAAATAATTGTGTAATTTTAAAAATATTTTGTTGGTTTAATTTTCTGTATTTATATGGAACCACATAAATAATAGCCAATGACTAATAAAATTAGATGAAAGGAAAGCTGGATGAGTGGATGGAAAGACCAATTGATGAATTCACAGACATATTTTTTTCACTGAACATTGTATTATGAGAATGTCCAATGCCATTAAACATTCTTACAAAGTTATATCTGATGTTTTTATGATAAACCATTATTCATAATAATTTAGTCATTCTCTTATTGTATATTTTATAAAGGTGTTCAATTTGTAAATTATGGTATATAACACTGAGGTATATTCCTATTAATATAGTTTTATTTAATATAAATATATATGAGTTTGTGTGTGTGTGTGTATATATATACACACACATATATATATATATATATATATCTCCTGGAACTTACAATGTCAAAGTATAAATCTCTAAGAGATTTTGATTTATAACTATTAGGTCATCTTCCAGAAATGGTAAATTAATAGCATCCACTTACTTTTCCAATCATGATATATATTAAAGTTTAACCATAGCTTCGTTAACTGAATTTTTTTAGTTTTCTTTTTTCTAATCTGTCTGTATTTGATACGTTCTAATTTATTTACTGTTTTAGTTTGAACTTTTAAAACTATAGATAAAGGCAAATATATTTATAACCATATTGTTCTATTGGATTTATTTATGTTGTCTGCCTTTGGTAAGAAATCTTTGCAGTTGCCACTGTATATGTACATAGAAATAATTTTCATGTATTAATTGTTTCGGTGACTAACTTATTCCCTTTATATATAAAGAGAGGTAAATCTCATACTCTTTCTCAATATGGGAAAATAAAGCTTCCTCTCCACTCTAAAAAAAAAAAAAAATAGATTGTAGGGCCAGGTGTGGTGGCTCATGCCTGTAATCCCAGAACTTTGTGAGGCCAAGGAGGGCAGATCATGAGGTCAGGAGATGGAGACCATCCTGGCCAACATGATGAAACCCTATCTCTACTAAAAATACAAAAATTAGCTGGGCATGGTGGTGCATACCTGTATTCCCAGCTACTCAGGAGGCTGAAGCAGGAGAATCACTTGAAGCTAGGAGGTGGAGGTTGCCGTGAGCCAAGATAGTGCCACTGCATTGCAGCCTGGATGACAGAGAGAGACTCCCTTAAAAAAAAATAGAGATTGTCTTATAAACAGGTTCCAAAGGAAGCATACATTTAGACATTTAACTTCTTTTTAAATTCTAATAAAATGCACAGAGAAAAATTTGCCATCTCAACTATTTTTAAATCTACAGAATAACAGTGTTGTGTAACCAACCTCCAGAATTTTTATCTTGCAAAACTGAAACTCTATACACCCATTAAACAACTGCCCATTTTCCCCTCCCCCGAACTCCTAGCAACCACCATTCTGCTTTCTGTTTCTGTTAATTTGACTACTTTACACACATCACATAAGTGAGCTCATATAGTGTTTGTCTTTTTGCGACTGGCTTATTTCACTTAGCACAATGTCCTCAAGTTTCCTCCATATTGTAGCACTCATCAGGAATTCCTTCCTTTATAAAGCTTAGACATCTTTTAAAAGTCCCTTGGATAACCCAATATGGCTAGCTCACTACTGAAACAAACCTCTCCCAATTATCACAGCTCGAGATGCCTCTCACTTTCTAACCACTCCTTTCCCTATTCTGGCTGATACTTTGTTTCACTAGGAGTCATCACTTGTCCCACTCTCAAGTAAAATGCCTAAATTCATTTTTAACCCAAGATGGAAATTTGGCTAGACAGATAGCCATGGCTTGAATTTTACCATCATTAACAATTTTCAACTTCTTTCTGATGAGATTTTTCTCTTTATCATACATATTTGTCCAAATTTCCCTAATTCCACAAACTTAAAAGAAAAAAATTATCTTTCCAGGAATCTCTCTCTAGCTGCTACCCTATCTTCTTAAAAAATCTACATTTAAAAATTTAATTTATAAATGTTATCTATACCTCTTGATCTCCTATGCATTCCTTTTTTATCTGCCACACCTCAGAAATTATTTTTTCCAAAGTAACTAACATTTTATTTTATAAAATAAATTGATATTTAATCTTTTTATTACGTAACTCTCATGAGCATTTTAGATGTTTGCCTACAGCTTTCATCTTAAAATATTTCTTCATCATTGATTCCTGTAGCACTTCCTTCTGCTAGTTTTCCCCCTTTCTGGATGGTTCTTCTCAGTTTTATCTATGATCGCCTAATCCTCCATTTCTTAAATATTGCTGTTTTCCAGGTGTCAATCAACAAGCTGTTTGCCGTATCACCCCATATAGTCTTACATACTACTGCATGATAAAGTCCACAACCATGGCTTCAGATGTCGTTCAGTTTCAAATTCTCATCTCCATTCCATAAATGCAGCTGCTTACTTGATACCCATGTCACCTTGCCTGCCTTAAAATCATTTCAAACTCAAATGTACTGTACTGCATGTCACTTGTATGAACTCAAAGCTTATTCTGTGAATAAATGAGCGATGTAGTTATATACAGAGAGAGGTATCTATTTTACAATTCCAATTAGTGTATCACACTAAAACCATCTCTCATTGATTAGTCCTAGAAACTACATGCTAAGCCAGACTCCTCAAAAATACAACCAAAGATGCAGTATTGTAGAAAAGTTTTCCTCTATTTCTACTGTCTGATTCTAGTCCTGAATATTGTTTTATATCAGTCCCCTTCCCTTGATGTTTTCAGAAGGGTTCCGATGACACTGTAGTTTGAGACATCTGGACAGTATACCACCACTTAATCATGACTTTAAGTAGTGATTTTTCCCCTTTGGAATTTCCATTTCATCATCAGTAATTTGAGGAATGGATTAACTAAGCCCTAATTATTCTTTAAAATTTTACACTTTGTAAATCTTTTTATTTAACAGTTCACAAGGCAGTATCATATGCATCTCCCTGCCTGGGTCATAAAACATCTATTATCACATATATCTTGCCTTAAATTTAAATAAATCAAAGGTTCAAATAAGGTGTGTGTATAGGGGAGGAGAATAATTTGTAAGTAGATCACATTACTACTGCTCTAGATAAATTTCAGCCACAGGGACCAGAGAGATTAGATATTTCTTGGAGTAACTTCATGACAAATGTTAAGTACCTTTTATCCTCCAAAATAAATCGTTTCCCTTGCATTTATTCTACAACATAACAAAACAGTTAAGGGCATGGGCTCAAACTTGACCTGCAATTTGGCTGAGGATCTTTCAGACTGAATGCTGAGATTCTAAATTTTCATCAGTCTCCCTCTTATATAGTGGGATGAGACACTCCTGGTTTGAAAGTGGCACTTTTAGTACTAAGGCTCTAGAACCAAACAGTAGGCTCCCTTCCTGTGTTCTCAACATGTTAGTTATGTGATATGAGGCAAGGTATTGAAACTATCTGCATCTCAATTTTCTTATCTGTAAAATGGAGGAAATTATCATACAGGATTCATAGGACTGTTATGACGATAAAATTACATCATCATGTAAAGTGTCTCAATCAAACCTAGGAAATAATACATTCTTGGTAAATGTAATACTGTTTAGCACTGTGTGAGGTTTCTCTTTTTTTCTTAATCTAGTTCACAGCTCTATTTCTATAGTTTACTTATCGAAGCCACTTATGAATTATACTATTCTGTAATGCAAACATAGTCTTGTTCTGCTGCTGCAGTCTCAATCAAAGAGTATTACATGAAAATAAAAGTCTTTCAAAATTGGAAGCTATATATAATAATAGTAACATGGTAATACTTTATTGTATGATTATCACAGTAAATATGATAAATCTGCCTAAATTTCATAACAGCTACTTTGCTCGAAAACGTTTAAAAGTTCCCTCCTTCCTTATCACTGAAAAAAAATTGCAGAATACCTGTCCACACACTTAGATCCCAAAGCACATTTCTGACCTTGCCCACGTCATTGCCCTTTACTCACTATACAATCTAATTAAACAGAACTACTTGCAGTTTCACACACTCATCCTGTTTTCCTATATAGTTATTGAATAAAGAGTATGTATTTTATGTTCTTATTAAACATTTTCGCTTATTCTTTTATATTTGACACATATTTATTTCTCAAATACTGTGTATGAGGTAGTCATTTCAACACTCTACTCAACCATGAAACCCAGGTAAGTACATAGCACATTAGTAGTAGCAATCAGTCATTTGTATGATGCTTTAAAATTTAAAAGCTTCCTCAGGTATGGTAGGTACCCCTACCAGTTAGGCATCTTTACCTCCATTTTGCACATGAACAGTGTAAGCCTCAGTGTGGATAAATAATTCAGTATCATACAAACTTTGCTTTAGCACAACTAATGCGTCATATAGTTATTTTCAATATTGTTTAGATAATCCCAAATAACTAGACAAGTTCTATGATAGACAGCTTGTAACATGGCCACCATGATCTCCACCTGCTGTTATTCACACCCTTGAATAATCCCCTCCTGGGTATGAAACGGACCTAGAAACTTGCTAATAACAAATATAATACAGCAAAGTAATGGATATCACTTCTGGGATTAAGTTACTAAAAATTGTGATTTCTGTCTTGCTTGCACACTCTTTTGTTCACTCACTTGTTCACTTTAACAAAGCCAGCTGCTATTACATGAGCAGCCATTACGAAGAAGCTTATAAGGCAAGAAACTAAGGGGAACCTACAGCCAACATCAAGAAAGATACTTGGATCCTCAGCTCAACAGCCCATAAAGAACCAAATCCATCCAACAACCAGTGAGTTTGCAAGCAGATCATTCCTTAAACAGGCATTGAGATGTCTGAAGCCCTAGCCTATACCTTGATTATAGCTTTGTGATAAAACTGTAGCTAAATGACCCAGATATCCCATGCCCAGGTTCCTAGCTTGTGGAAACTCTAGGATAGTAAGTATAATGATTGAAACCACTTAGTTTTGTGGTAGTTTGTTATGCAGCAATAAATAATACAAGATCTAAACATTAATATATTTCTTTGGTTAAAGACAATGCTATATAAGATTATTTTCCATGTTTGTTACACTTAAAAAAATCAGGAAATTGAAATCTGGATAAGAAGATGACAAAATAAGAAGTCCTAGACTGTTGTTACCCAATGAAGATATCAGTTCAACAATATATGGATCAATTCCCTTTGGAGAAATTCAGAAGCCAGTTAAAAGGCTCTTGAACCCCAGGAAAGTACAAAACCAGATGCATCAAGCCAGTAGTAAACTGATGATACTTTATTAGTCAGAGTTTAGCACAGTACTGTTGGAAGGAAACTCCGAAGTCCTAGCTTCTATATGAGGAGTGAAAGAGATGGAACATGTGTTTAAAATTCTGGCTTCTAAGGGTGCTGCTCAAGGAAATAGTTTCTGTCTTGCCTGTGTGAGAAAACTGATCAGGTGGGGCCTGGGGACCACTAAGAACAAAAAATGCTGAGCAGTTGACATCAGATGGAGAGAACCTGCAGAGCTATAGACAGACAGTAGAGGGAGCAAGAGATTATGAGTTCTTGGAAAAAGCAGCTGCAAAAATCTGTTGAAATGTACATGCAAAAATCTAGAAAACATGCACCCACAGAAAAGGTTTGGGAGGTCCTCAGAATCTCCAGTGAGCTGCTTGGGGAAGGTGTTTCCTGTATGAAGACAGTTTGTAAAGATTAGAAGAGATGGCTGGCCGTGAGTGTGTGTGTGTGTGTGTGTGTGTGTGTGTGTGTGTGTATGTGTGTGTGTGAGAGAGAGAGAGAGAGAGAGAGAGAGAGAGAAACAGTCTCACTCTGCCGCCAGACTGGAGTGCAATGGTGCAATCTCGGCTCACTGCAACCTCGGCCTCCCAGGTTCAAGCAATTCTCCTGCCTCAGCCTCCCGAGTAGCTGAGACTATAGGCATGTTGTTACCACGCCCGGTTAATTTTTGTATTTTTACTAGAGATGGGGTCTCACCATGTAGGACAGGATGGTCTCCAACTCTTCACCTCGTGATCCACCCACCTGAGCTTCCCAAAGTTACAGGATTACAGACATGAGTCACCACATCTGGCCAAGAGGTGGCTATTTATTCAAATGTAAAGAATTAAACAAAGTAACATGTCACACAAAGAAATCAGGAAACATTAACTAATGGAACAAAATAAATCTCTAGATTTTAACCTTAAAAATGGGCATATATGAATTATCTAACAAGGATTGAAAATAGCTATCATAAAGACTCAGGAAACTCATGAAAATGATATAAGAAAAAAATGAGAATACAAACAGAGATAAGAAAAGAAATATTTAAAAGAACCAAATTTTGGAGCTGAAGAATTAATACCTGAATTTAAAATTTCAACAGAGGGATTTAACAGATTTGATCAAGCAGAATAAAGAAGCAGTGAACTCAAAGACAGGCCATTTGAAGTTATTTAAAGGAGCAAAAAGAAATTAAAAAATGAAGAGATCATAAGGAACATATAAAACGACATAAACTATACAAATGTACATATTATGGAAGTCTTAGAAAGAGAAGATAAAGGAGAAGAAAATTTATTTAAGGAAATAATGGGCAAAATTTCCCAAAACTGGGCAAGGAAACAGACGTCAGAAACAAGAAGCCCAACAGACCCTATCTAGAATGAAAGCAAACAAGACCACATCATGTCAAATTATAATCTAATAAATAAAAGAAAACGTGAGAATTTTTGAAAGCAGAAAGAGGAAAGTGACTCTTCACATATAAAGGAGGCGCTATAATAATTTTAGCAGAAGTATCAGCAGAAACAATGGAGGCCAAAGGTAGTAAAATGATACATTGAAAAGTGCTAAAAAAAGGACCTGCCAATGGAAAACACTCTACCCCAGAAACTGGCCCTTCAAAAATAAAAGTGAAATAAAGATGTTATCAGAAAAATATCTGTGAACATCTGTTGAAGAAGTTCATCATCACTAGTTTTGCCTTACAAAAAATCATAAAAGGAGTTCTTCATGTTGAAATGAAAGGATGCTAAATAGCAACACAAAAATATTTGAAGTATAGCTTACCAGCAAAAGTAAACATTTAGGCAAATAGAGAATCCTGTAATATTATAGCCGTAGTATGTAACTAACTTTTAACACTGGTATCACATTTAAAGACAAAAGTATATAAAAAACTATAACTATAAAATATGCTAATGGACACACTCTATACAAATATGTAATTTGTGCTATCAATAACATGAAGTGGGCAGAAACAAAAGAGAAGTGGTTGTATGTGATTGAAGTTAAATTGTTATCAGCTCAAAAGAGTTATAACTACAAGATGTTTTACGAAGTCTAACGGTAACTACAAAGAAAATACTACAGAGGATACACAAAAGAAGTAATAAGAAATGAATTGAAGCATATGACAGACAGCAAGAGAGGAAAAAGAAGGGCAAAAAGGAAAAAAAACAAAAAAAATTAACAATAGGGCAAGAATAAGTGTTTCCCTGTCAGTAAATTTATATTTACTTGAAATATAAATTGATTTTAAAATCCAATAAAAGGATATATAGAATGGAAGAATGGATGAAAATGTGAGTCCTAACAATATGCTGTCTACAGATAATCTCTTTAGATTTAAGGACACACATAGGCTAAAAGGAAAGGAATGGAAAAACATGTTCCATACAAATGTTAACAAAAATAGAACAGGAGTGATCTTGCTTATATCAGACAAAATAGCTTTTAGGTTAATTAAAAAAAACTGCCACAGGAAACAAATAAATAGATTATACTATGATAAAAATGTCAATTCAAAAGGAGCTATGGCTATATAACAATAAATGTATATGCACCCACTAGGAGAGCAACTGAATGTATGAAGCAAATATTGACAGAGCTGAAGGAGGAAAAGATGACAAATAATAGTATATTTCAATAACTAACTTTCAATAATGGATAGAAAAACTAGACAGAAAATTAGTGAGGAAATAGAATACCTGAAGAACATTCTAGACCAAATGAACCTAAGAAACATATACAGAATATTCCACCCAATGGCAGCAGAATACACATTTTTCTCAAGAGAACATGGAACATTCTTCAGGATAGATGACATGTTAGGCCACAAAGCAAATCATAAAAACTCTAGAAAAATTAAAATCATACAAAGTTTCTTTTTCAACTACAGTAGAATAACACTAAAAACCAAGAACAGAAGGAATACAGAAAAATTCAAAAATTTGTAGAAATTAGACAATATACTTCTGAACAACCACAGGTTATAAGGAACCAAAGGGTAAACTTAAAAATATCTTGAGACTAAACAAAAACAAAATATCAAAACTTATAGGATGCAGCAAAACCAGAACTAAGAAAGAAGTTTATATTGAGAAGTCTTTATTAAATTCCCACATTTAAAGAGAAGATCCCCAAATAAACAACCTAAGTTTATAACTTAAAAAACTGGAACAAGAAAAACTAATTCAGCTCAAAATTAGCAGAAAAAAAAGTAATGAAGATTAGAGCAGAAATAAATGCAATGGAGAATCAAAAAACAGTAGTACTAATAAAAGACACTAAGATCCACAACTAAGAATGAACAGAAATTTCTTCAACATAAAAAAGGCTATATATGAAAATCCCACAGCTAACATCATACTTAATAGTAAACACCTGGAAACATTTCCTCTAAGATTAGGAGCAGGGCAAGAATGTCAATTCACTATTTTTATTCAGCATGGTACTGAAAGTCCTAGCCAGAGCGATTTAAAAAATTAAGAAAAAGGAAAGAAAATTGAACACATCCATTCAAAAGGAATAACTAAAATTGTCTCTGTTCATAGATGATATGTTGTACATAGAAAATCCTAAAGATTATATACACACACACAACTGGTAAAACTAACAAATTCAGCAAAATGGCAGGATGCAAATTAACATAAAATAATCAGTGAAATTTTAATTCCCCAATAATGTGTAATCCAAAAAGCAAATTAAGAAAACAATCCCATTTATATTAGTGAGAAAAAAATAAAATATTTAGGAATGAGCTTAACCAGGAACCTAGAGGTGTATACACTGAAAACTACAAAACATTTCTGAAATAAATTTTAGAAGATACAAATAAATGGAAGTCTTTACACAGTGTGCCACAAATACCAGGTCTAGTGTTCATGGATGGAAAGGCTTACTATTGCTACTGTTGTCCATTTTAAACAAGATGATCTGCAGATTCAATACGATCCCTATCAAAATTCCAATGGTATTTTTTACAAAAACGGAAAAGAAATCTATAATTCATATTGAACCAGAAAGATTCCAAATAAGAGAAACAGTCTTGTAAAGGAAGAACAAACCTGAAGGCTTAATACTTTCTGACTTCAAAATGTATTACAAAGCTACAGTAATCAGAAAAGTATGTACTTGTGAAAAAACAGATACATAGACAAATGGAACAGATTAGAGAGCCCAGACATAAATTTACATACATATAATGAAATAATCTTAGATAAAGTTGCCAAGAGTACACATGGGGAAATGATAGTCTCTTGTACAAATGTTATTGAGAAAACTGAATATCTGCAAACAAAAGAATGGAAGCCTTTCCTAGACTACACATAAAAAAAAAAAACTCAAAATTGATTAAAGACTTAAATGTTATATCTGAAACCTTAAAACTCCTAAGAGAAAACAGAAAAGTTCCTTGACAATGATTTTGGCAACAATTTTCTGGATATGATAAGAAAAGCACAGACAACAAAAGCAAAAATAGACAAGACTACATCAAACTAAAAAATTTTCTGCATAGCAAATTAAACAACCAACAGAGTGAAATAGCAACATATAGAATGGGAAAAATGTTTACAAACCTCATATCTGATAAGGGGATTAATATTCAACTACATAAGGAGCTCTAATTCAATATTAAAAAATCAAATAACCAAATTTTCTAAATGAGCAAGTGGCTTTAATACACCTTTCTCCAAGACATCCAAATGGCCAGTATGCATAGGAAAAAATACCCAACATCAACAATCATCAGGGAAACATAGATCAAAGATTTCCATGAGATACCACCTCATTCCTGTTATGAATGCCATCATCAAAAACAAACAAAAACACACAAAGCCAGAAAATGCCAAATGTTGGAGAGAATATGGAGAAATTGAATTGGAACACGTTAGAATTTTTCCTTGGTAGAAGTATAAATTGGTGCAGCTGCTATGAAAAGCAGTGTAGAGTTTCCTCAAAAAAAAAAAAAAAAAAAAAAAAAAAAAAAAAAAAAAAAAAACTTTACAAAGAACTATCATATGATTCATTAATTTCATTTCTGAGTAGCTCAAAAAAAAACCTGAAAATTATTTCAGAAAAGTATTAGCATTCCCATGTATATTGTGGCATTACTTGCAATAGCTAAGAGGTGGCAAAAATCTAAATGCTGATATATTGATGAATGGATAAATAAAATATGATATATGCATACAAAGGAATATTCAGCTTTAAAAAAAAAAAAAAAAAACAATCCTATCAGTGACAAGGGGATAGAGGCAGCAAACCATCTTGCCATGTATGTACCTATGCAACAATCCTGCATCATCTGCACATGTACCCCAGAACCTAAAGTACAATTAAAAAAAAAAAAACCCTATCATATGCTACAACATGGATGAACTATGAGGACATCATGCTAAGTGAAAGAAGCTACTCACAAAACAACAAATACCACATGGTTCCAATTATATGAAGTTCCTAAAGTGGCCAAACTCACAGAAGCGGAAAGTAGTGGTCTCCAAAGGCTAGGGGTATAGAAAAATGGGGAATTGCTGTGAAAAGTGTATAGTTTCAGATAAGCAAGATGAAATTTCTAGAGATCTGCTGTACAACAATAAGCATATAGTTGACAATACTAAACTGCACATTTAAACATTTTTGAACAAGGTAGATGTTAAGTTTTCTCCACCACTAAAAATAGAGAAATTGAAATCAAAAGCATGTGTATGTAGATGAACGGATGGATAGTTAAATAGATAATTTCTGAATTGTTTAAGAGTATCTTTGGCAATCAGTTCTCCCATGGATAATTGCATAGAAATGACAAAAGAAAATTCAACTTAATGTTATATATATTTTTTATTCAACTTAATGTTAAATAACTTTTTTTTCCAACTTTTATTTTAAGATTGGGTACAAGTGCAGGTCTGTTACATAGGTAAACATGTGCCATGGTGGTTTGCTGCACAGATCATCCCAATACATAGGTATTATGCCCAGCATCAATTAGCTATTGCCCCTGATGCTCCCCCTCTTCCCCACCCCACTCTCCAACAGGCCCCAGTGTGTACTGTTCACTCTGCAATTTGTCCACGTGTTCACATCATTCACCGCCCACTTAGAAGTGAGAACATGCAGTGTTTGGTTTTCTGTTCTGCATTAGTTTGCTGAGAATAATGGCTTCCAAGTCCATCCATGTCCCTGCAAAAAACATGATCTCACTCCTCTTTATGACTACATAGTATTCCATGGTGTATATGTACTACGTTTTCTTTATCCAGTCTATCATTGAGGGGCACTTATGTTGATTCTATGTCTTTGCTACTGTGAATAGTGCTGCAGTGAACATTTGTGTATCTTTATAATACAATGATTTATATTCCCTTGGATATATACACAATAATGGGATTACTGGGTCTAATGGTATTTCTGACCCCAGGTCTTTGAGGAATTGCCACACTCTTCCACAATAGTTGAACTAATTCAGACTTCCATGAGCAGTGTAAAAGTGTTCCTTTTTCTTAATAACCTTACCAGCGTCTGTTGCTCTTTTGACTTTTTAGTAATAGCCACTGTGACTAATGTAAGATGGAATCTCATTGTAGTTTTGATTTGCATTTCTCTAATGATCAGTGATGTGAGCTTTTTTCATAAGTTTTTTGGCTACATGTATGTCTTTTGACAAGTGTCTATTCAAGTCCTTTGCCCACTTTTTAATGGGGTTGTTTTTCTTATGTAAATTTGTTTAAGTATCTTGTATATGCTAAATGCTAGGTTTTGTCAAATGGATAGATTGCAAAAACTTTCTCCCATTCTGTAAGATGTCTGTTCACTCTGATGATTGTTTATTTTGTGGTGCAAAAGCTCTTTAATTTAATTAGATCCCATTCAGCAACTTTTGCTTTCGTTGCAATTGCTTTTTGTGTCTCTGTCATGAAATCTTTGTCTGTGTCTATCTCCTAAATGGTATTGCCTAGATTTTCTTCTAGGGGTTTCATAGTTTTGGGTTTTACATTAAAGCCTTTAATGTATCTTAGCTGATTTTTGTATATGGTATAAGGGAGAGGTCCAGTTTCAATTTTCTGCATATGGCTAGCCAGTTATCCCAGCACCATTTATTAAATAGGCAGTCCTTTTCCCATTGCTTCTTCTGGTCAGATTTGTTTAACAGCAGATGGTTGTAGGTGTGCAGTCTTATTTCTGGGCTCTCTATTCTGTTCCATTGGTTTATGTGCTTGTTCTTATACTAGTACCATGCTATTTTGGTTACTGTAGCCTTGTAGTAGAGTTTGAAGTCAGGTAGCATAATGCAGTTTAGCTCATGGATATGCTGGAGCTTTAGAACCAGCTGAGTAACAGACTGGTCCCAGGGCAGCTTTGGAAGATGTTAGCAAAACCACAGCATAATTTCAGAGGCAGTGTAGTCCACTCAGAATTCACTGCCTTCATCACCACTACTGTGGATGACTCCTCTCCTCCTCATTTCACCAGTAAAAGAAACTAAGTCCTATGACAGCACAACTGACAGTCTGAGCTTATCTCAAGTGCCCCTTTATGTAGTGTGGAGAAATAATATAACTGACTGGTTTCCAGCAGTTGGTCATCAGGAATTATCCCCCTATCAAGATACTAATAAAAAGGGGAAGTTAAAATTTGGGCAGGCAAAAAAAAAAAATCTGTAAGTATCTAACACATTGAAAATTACTGTGGCTTTTTTTTTTTTACTGCAGGCATCTACAGTTTTTATTGCTTTTTTTCATTTTTTAAAAGAGGAGTTACCAAGTTTTAGATACTGATATTTAACTGTCTTGTTTTGGATGTGTTTAGAACAAAAGGAAAAGTATAATGGGGTATTTTCTTTGAGGTTTTTGTTTCCTATGTCAGAATAGTTTGTTTAGTTTTATTTCTTTAACTTTATAGGTATTTCTAGATAATTTACACAAAGTAGAGTTGAAGCTCTAGCAGCTGTTGTTCAGAGTAATAAATCATCCTAAGAATCCCCTACATGTAATTATAACTTCATATTGTGCAAATGTTATCAGTCATGCATTTTGATTGTTCCAAGCACATATTATGGTGATACAGGTGTAAAGATGGAAGTCCATCTGGCCAATTATATTTGCTGTTACTAAAGAAAGTTTGTTGTTCCTTCTGTCTATATTTGAAAAAGAAATATCTTGAGCCAGGTCCAAGAGGCTATGATAGTTCTGTAGTTCTTCCAAATGAAGGCAGAAAAAAATTACTACAGTGTTTTTTTCTGTACATTATCAATAACATAATTATAAAAGAAAAAATTCAAACTACCCTAATTTGTAGACCATTTTTAAAAATACCTGTAAATGCCATATTCATGATAGTTATCTGTCTTTGTAAAACTGAAATGTTAAATTTTAGCTTAAGCCAAGCAATCAACTAAAATATATTTTTATGGCATAGAAACAATTTTCCCAATTAAATTTAAATAATTTAGATATTTCAAAACCAGTTTGTTTTTTTCAGTGTGATAAGTCATGAGTTGTTTGATTTAATATAAAGAGTAATCATGTGAAAATAAAACATAAATTCCATGAACATTAGGCTTTGATTTTGTTTGTTTTCCATTTCATATTCAACAGTAAGTTTCTTCATGTTAAACCATAATGAAGAATATATTTTAAATAATGATAGTTATAGAAAAATATCTCTATATAAACACACATAAAGAGATGTATTTACATTATATGTGTATATATGTTATATTTTTGTATGTATAACTGAGAACATCTCAGCTCTTTTATTGAAATCTCTACAAATTAAAACCATCTCCATGTACACACACACACACACATTGTTAAGTGAACAATATTAAACTAGTGCCTGTAAAAGTCAATTATCAATTTTTAAATACTTCTCACTGGTAAGATGCAAAAAAAATGAACAACAACACTGCACTGGAGTATCACTTGGATGTGAACTTAACCCACAGCTAACCGTCTTGGCCCAACATGGTGAAACCCCCATCTGTACTGAAAATATAACAATGAGCTGGGTGTGGTGGTACATACCTGTAATCCCAGCTACTCAGGAGGCTAAGGCATGACAACTGCTTGAACCCAGGAGGTGGAGATTGCAGTGAGCCGGGATCACACCACTGCATTCCAGCCTGGTGACAGAGCAAGACTCTGTCTTAAAAAAAAAAAAAAAAAATAACTAAAACTTCTGTGTGCCCTAATAATTACTACTTAGGTTGGTGCAAAAGTAACTGTGGCTCCTGCCACAATATTAACAGGACCATAATCATTAAGTATTTTTGCAAGACTATATCAAGCTATTTATTCAATAATTCTTATAGAAAACCAGCTATTTAGCATCTGAAGAAAACATGTAAGAAATTACTGAGTTTTTAAACATCTACTGTTTTAAAACAAAGACAGTGGTGGAAGGGAAAGGAATATATTGTTTATTATCAGTCTACTAAGGGAAGACAATGTTTATCTCATTAATACAGCCTTGGATTTGTTTTTAAATTACCAGAACTTTATAATGGACTGTCAAAATGGGGTAATTCTGAACCAAAGACAAGGTGGCAGAAAACTTGGACTCTCCAGAAATAAAGTAACTCTTCAAATATTGGCATTTTTAAATGGAGAAATTCACAAAACAACTCTAACCACTGTAAAACTTTTAAAAGATTTCTTAAGATAACAATTATAAAGTCCACTGATAAGGCATCAATAATTTCAAATTATGTGCATCAACACAATAATTAGATTTTTTTGTTAAAAAATTAGGATAATTTTCATGTTAAACATTCATCTGAACATTTGCTGTTATCAACTCAATCCAGAAAATGAAGCAGAATTGGCAAGGATAATTGTAAAGCATGTACACATCTGAAATACACATTTTTTTTTTACTATATGTTCCAAATTAAGTGTTTATTCATAATGTATATTTTGTATTAAATGTTTTTTAAGAAAGAAAATAAAAACACAAAATAGATGGTACCTTAAAAAGAAGATAGCATAATATCAACTACACATTATCAAAGCAATCTATAAGACCTACTAGATGTAATAAATATTTTTGACTCAAATATCTGCATCACTATTTAGCATAGGATTTAGGATTCTTGTTTTGTAAAAATGTTAATTCATAAAGTATCTGTGATTGAAACTGCCCTGCCTTATTTACTATATTACAGTTATCAATCTCAAGCTTAATTAGCACGCAAATTTAGGAAAAGCAGAAATACAGTCTCTTCCTTTGTTTCACTTTCACCAAGATTTCTGAGTAATCTATATGCAAGATGCATCACAAAAAGCAATGAGCTTTGATAATTTCAGACCTATTTATGCTCACAGGTTCTAGAATCAATGCCTATATATATATTTTTTAATCCAAGATTTTGAGTCACATAGCTTGATAGAAATCCGTAATTATCTTCCAAATATATCCAAAATCATAAACATACCCTTCATATTCTGAAACTAGTTTGATATATTTGATATTTAGAATATTACAATTTCCAGATTCCATTTATTTCTTAGGATAAGCCATACATTTCCTACAACTATATTGTTCATTACTTGGTTTATAACTAAATATCTCAATTATTTTTATTGAAACCATTACAAATTAAAACCATCTGCAAACTAAAGGAATGTACAACAGATTCCAGCAAACAAAATAAGGTATTTAATAAAGTCGGTTATCTCTACAATTCCTTAGTGATTAATTTGCCAATCTCCAACAAACATTTCTAAATATTATGTAGAGTGATAGCAAAATTATATTTTACAAGAATCCTTCTTTAATCTGATGTTATTTCTGAAGAGTAGCCAATTTTGTAACAATGATTTTTTAATTACATTTATTTTACATATTAATATTAATGAAATTCACAGTGGTCTACAACAGAGTCTAATAATGACAATGTTGCTGCTGCTATTGAAAATGTCAGTGAAAATTATTTATAAGTTCCAATATATATGTCTCCTTTTAAACTATATATTATTTTATTTCTAAATGTGTCTTTTTAAAATAATAACAACTATCATCCTGAAAATTTACACATCAAGCTGATTCTTCCTATAGGATATAAATCATTTCATTAAGAGAAAACAGTTAAGTTGTTTGAAGTATCTTCTGATCACCAAAGCATTTCTCACATGTGGCGTCACCTTTCCACATAGGTAAAGGAGTGGAGAGATTGAGGGGCTAAGTAATTTTTCTTGTTTTACCAAGTAAATATATGACAGAGTTTGAGTTAGACACTTGGTGTCTATGATTATAGTGGCCCCACTCTAATCTGTTCATTTTATAGTGCCAACCTCATACAATTTGAAAATATTTTATTTCTGCCATATTCTGTTTCTTTGGCAATCATTTTACAGAAAATATTTTTATTCCCTCTTAATTTTGACTATTCCTTACATTTCAATTCCTAGATGAAAAACTAATGAAACAAGGAGCATAGAAACACATTTAATCACATTCAAACACACTTAATCATAAACATAACTACATTGACATTTGTTCTACTGGTTTATTTCTATTGGTTAAAACCTACTTTTCTATAGCTATTATGATGTTTGAAGGGAAAGGAGACAATTTTCTCTACAAATGTGAGTGATCATCATGGGATTTTGCCCCACAAGAATAACAAAATAAAATATTCATGTACCAATGAAAACAATAAACAACGCCATAGGGCCAATTGTTTTTCAAATACTTAAGACTTTACTATATTGTACCTGAATAGGAAAAAGTGTTTTATGCATAAAATCATACATATGCAATTATTCTTCTTCATCTAATGTAAGAATTTCAGGAAGTTGGGTGTTTTTATTGGCCGTCACAGAAGTTGGTCCTAATTCCTAACCATCTCTAGATAAAATCCTCAGAGAATTAAGAGTTACAAAGCTCTACAGTTCATTGAGTAGAGTTAAAGTTCACTAATATAAGCACACTGAGAGTAACAATATCATAGTGACAATTCCGACCCATAAGAAAAATTTAGTCTCTTTTAATTATTTTTTACTTTTTAACTACATTTTGGTTTAATAGCTTATCTTATTTTTTAGTAACTTATCCAAAAGCAGATAAATAGGAGAGAGGCAGGGAAGGGGAGTGGAGAGAGAGGGAGAAGAAAAGTTTGGATATGCCCAAACCTACTTTGTTAAAAACATATACAGAATAATAGCCAATATCTTCTTTCAAAAATTCCCTTCAGACAATTTGTATAGGGGTTTTTCTCTCTCTAACAATGCCCTTTGATAGTTGACTTTCAATAGAGATGGGCATATCTGAAACAGAAGACAAGTATTCTTACCAAAAGTGATATATAGAGATTAAACCCATAAATATACTATACAGCAAAATTTACGTTAATCATTACATGAACAGTCTTTATACAGCTTCAATCACAAAAATGTTCATTTCCCTCTTTTGCAAGTCGTCTCTTTTTATTGCTCCACAGGACAACAATGGGAAATTTTGGGGCCATTCACTGCTTTTCTCCAATGCATGGTTGAATCTGTGCAGTACCAAATAATTCCCTTTCAGCCTTCTGCTAGTTAATTCTTCCCCTTTTTTTCAGTTCTGGCACTGGCTGTGCTGCTTCTATAAGAGATTGCTATTACTGAACTTGTTAACCTCTAGGAGAGATCTGGTGATCTTAGGCAAACTGGGCCCCTTTTTAAACAACTACACTGGAGAATCACAAAGCAGCAGATCTACAGAAGCCTTTGCCACTGGGATCCTTTTTTTTTTTTTCTTCTTTGAGACAAATTTGCACTCTGTCACATCAACCTCCACCTGCCAGGTTCAAGTGATTCTTCTGCCTCAGCCTCCCAAGTAGCTGGGACTACAGGCACATGCTGCTAGCTAATTTT
>NW_016107522.1:2508283-2529618 GCF_001604975.1 Cebus imitator | reverse complement strand
GTAAGAATGGCAAACATTAAAAAATCTGGAGACAGCAGATGCTGGAGAGGATGTGGAGAAGTAGGAACACTTTTACACTGTTGGTGGGAGTGTAATTTTTTATATTTTAGTAGAGAAAGGGTTTCACAGTGTTGCCCAGGCTAGTCTTAAACTCTGGGCCAGGCATAATCCTAGCACTTTGAGAGACCAAGGCAAGCGGATTGCCTGAGCTCATGATCCTACTTCTTTTGAGTGGTCACTCTAATTTTTCCCTCTCCTTATTTTTCCTCTCTCAGTCAGGAGTATCTTCACTCACTTAACTTATTCTAGCAGTCCCTCTGCTCTTTTAATCTTTCTTATAGCACATTCATATATTTGTCTCCTTATACACACCAAATTGTGAAATTAAAATGTTCATTTTTGTATGCAAATACCCTTTATAATACTATTTGAATCAAAATGATCAAATAGTATTATAGGTTTATAATATGTAGGGGTTTTTATGTAGATTAAACATTTTATTGTATACTTTCAGTATTAACTAATCATAATTAAGTAAAATATCTTATAGATTTCTAAAACTTTCATTTATAAATAGGTTAAATACCTTATATGTTGTATATGGGCAGAACTAGTATTCAATTCCCATGTATGTTGAGTGTCATCGTGTTTCATGAAACTAGACTGTACACTAATTCAGAAAAAGAACTATTCAAATGTCAGGGATAAACTGCTTTAAATTAATTACCAGCAAAACAGGTGAAAGTCCAAGCTCAAATTCCTTTGAATTGGCAGCCTTATTTTTATATGCGTACAGGAAATAGGATACAAAAGCTCTACCTCAAAATATAATACTGAAAATTTGAAATCTCAGAAATGCCAATTCATTTTTATCACATTTTTTTCCATTTATTTATTTTATTGCATTTTAGCTTTTGGGGTACATGTGAAGAACATGCAAGATTGTTGCATAGGTACACATGTGGCAGTGTGATTTGCTGCCTTCCTCCCCATCACCTACATCTGGCATCTCTCCCCTTGCTATCTCTCCCCAACTCCCCACCCCCCACCATCCCTCCCCTATTTCCCCCCAACTGACCCCAGTGTGTAATGCTCCCCTCCCTGTGTCCATGTGTTCTCATTGTTCAACACCCGCCTATGAGTGAGAACATGCGGTGTTTGATCTTCTGCTCTTCTGTCAGTTTGCTGAGAATGATGGTTTCCAGGTTCATCCATGTCCCTACAAAGGACACAAACTCATCGTTTTTGATGGCTGCATAATATTCCATGGTGTATATGTGCCACATTTTCCCTGTCCAGTCTATCATCGATGGGCATTTAGGTTGGTTCCAGGTCTTCGCTATTGTAAACAGTGCTGCAATGAACATTCATGTGCACGCGTCCTTATAGTAGAATGATTCATAATCCTTTGGATATATACCCAGTAATGGGATTGCTGGGACAAATGGAATTTCTATTTCTAGGTCCTTGAGGAATCGCCATACTGTCTTCCACACATTTTAAGATTTTATGTTAATGTTCCATTTGGTAGGTAGGCATAGAAATTACTATGGCCAACTTAGAATTCTGTTTGTCCAAGAAAATGTACAACATGGCATCATATACAGGTTTGTAATAATGCAAAAGGAGTTAAAGAACCTTAAACTCTAGAGGTTGTCCATGAACACAGGAATATGCCATGAAATTTAGATTCCCTTTGTTGGCTATTACTGCAAAATTTAAAACAAAATCTTTTCAAAACAGAGCACCAAGTCTGAAAGAATGCTATATAAGAAAGCTTCATCAATAGCCTCATCAAATCTCCCTCATGTGAAATGAGTTAAGTATCCTTTACTGTTTTAGAGTTAGTTATTAAAACACTATAGCTGTGTCTGGTGGCACATGCCTATAGTCCCAGTTACTCAGGAGGCTGAGGTGGGAGGACTGCTTGAGGCAAGACATTCAAGACCAGTCTGGGCAACATTGCAAAACTCCATCTCAAGAAATAAGTAAATAGGAGGAGAAGGTGGCTGATTAGATGCAGGCAAAAAGTGCCACTCCCACTGAGAGATCAAAATATCACGTAAACCAACATACTTTGAACAGATATTTGAAGAGAAAACACTAAGAGTTGATAGAGAGGCGAAGCAGGCACCAAGAATGACAAGGGAGAAAGTTGGGAACCTTGTGCAAGGTTGCCAAATGCTAGGGGTAGTTTCCAGCCCTGAAAAGCTCCTAGGGAAGAGGTGAGTGAAGGGATAGCAAGGCAGTCCACTCTCCTTACGGACCTCCAGGATCCTAACTATAGGAGACCCCACAACCTCCACAGACATTTGAACTGGCAGGGAAATCTGCCTGGAGATTAGGCAAAGACAGCTTCAGTCTATGTGAAGCCCAAAGGGGTTTGACGCATGGGGAAGCTGCAACAGAACAAAGTCATAGGTACACATCCCCTAACTTCCCCCATCTTCTTCTGAGTAGCTCTAACCTGAGTTGGCCACAGGGCCAACAGAAAGCAGGGTAGAACTTCCTGTAGGACTGCGGCACATGTGTTTTGCAGACTCTCTTGCCCACCAAACCCTCCCAAAGCCCCTGTCTGGGCATTCTTGCTGGCTTGATGCCAGTTATTGAAGGGGGCTTCCCCAAGGCCTAGGAGCAAGCTTGGTAAAGGGGTTGTATCTCCCCACTCTACCAGAGTGCTGCCATGAACATTCTGAAACACAAAAGACCTCTTTGGCTGAGTAAGGGCCTGTGTACTGGCCATTACTCTTAAGCACAATTTACAGGAGAGCAGCCCAAATCACAATACCAAAAATATTCTGCCGTCATTCATGGTCTGTGAAAACTAGGGCAAAAATCTACCCACAAATAAAGATCCTATACCAAGCATTGGCCCTCTGAAAGTACACAGAAATGAAGACAATTGAATATATTCAATTTACACCACGATGAAAGGAACAAGCCTACTCAGATGAGAAAGAATCAGTGCAAGAACTCTGGCAATTTAAAAAGTCAGAGTGTCTCCTTATTTACAAATGAGCACACTAGCTCTATGGTAATGGTTCTTAACCAGTTGAAAGAACTGAAATGAGATATCTGGATGCCAAGAAAGCTCATTGCGATTCAGGAGGAAGTTGAAAGCCAATCCAAGTAATCCAGTAAGACGATCCAAGAGCTGATAGATGAAATAGTCATTTTAAGAAAAAAAGCAAATTGAATGTCTGGAACTGAAAATTTCACTGCAAGAACCTAACAATACAGTCCAAAACATCAACCCCAGAACAGACCAAGCTGACAAGAGAATCTCAGAGCTTGAAGATCGTTCTCTAAATCAACATAGTCAATTTTTTTTAATTTAATGAACAAAACCTCTGAGAAATAGGGGATTTCATACAAATAAACAAATCCTATGATTTATTGAATCCTGAGAGATTAGAAGGGAGAATGAGAAAACATACGTGAGAGTGCAATACACAAAAAATTTTCCACTCTCCCTAGCGAGGTTGACATGCAAATTCAAGAAATTCAGAGAATCTCTGCAAGATGCTATACAATATGACCATCCCCAAGGCACAGAGTAATCAAGGTCAATACAAAAGAAAAAAATCTTAAAAGGCACCTAGAGAGATGGGTCAGGGCACTCACAATGTGAGTCCCATCAGGCTTGCAGCAGACCTCTCAGCAGAAACCTCACAAGACAGAAGAGGTTGGGGGCCTATATTCGTCATTCTTATGGAAAAAAAAATTCAACCAAGAATTTCATATCGTGCTAAACTAAGCTTAATGGGTGAAGGAGAAAATCATTTTTGGACAAGTATTCAGAGAGGATATTTGCTACCACTAGATTAGCCTTATAGAAGGTCTTTAAGAGAGTGCTAAACACACAAATGAATTATAACTGCTCCCACAAAACACACTTAAGCACATAGCACACAGATACTATAAAGCAACTACAAAATAAATTCTATAAAACAACCACCTAAGAATACAACAGGATCAAAAGCTTTTATATCAATATTAAAACTGGATATAAATGGTCTAATGCCCCACTTAAAAGGAATAAAGTGGCAAGCTGGATAACAATACAAGACCCAACAGTCTGCTATCTTCAACAGATCTATCTCACATATAATGACAGCCGCAGGCTAGAAGTAAAGAGGTGGAGAAACATCTACCATGCAAACAGAAAAAAAAAAAAAAAAAAAAAACAGCAGGAGTTACTATTCTTTAGTGAAATAAAACAGGCTTTAAACCAAAACAATCAAGGAAAAGGACATTACTTTAAAAAAGGTTCAATTCAACAGAATTTAATTATCCTAAATATTTATGCATGAAACATTGGTACACACAGATTCATAAAAAAATTCTTCTTGACCTAGACAGACATACGGTTATAGTTGGAAAGTTCAATACCTCCAGTGACAACATTAGGCAGATCATTGAGGCAGAAAACTAACAAAGAAATTCTGAAGTTAAATTCAAAACTCAAATATAGAGAAAGATACTTTCCAAGGTTAAACCAGGAACAAAAAAATGTTAACAGACCAATATGTTCTGAAACTGAACCAGTAATCTCATTAAAAAGTGGACAAAAGATATGAAAAGATACCTCTGAAAAGAAGACATACAAGTGGCCAACACACATATGAAAACATGCTCAACATTATTAGTCATCAGAGAAATTCAAATCAAAACCAACAATGAATTACCATCTCACACTGGTCAGAATGACTATTACTAAAAAGTCAAAAAACAATAGATGCTGGTAAGATGCAGAGAAAAAGGAACACTTACACACTGTTTGTGGGAATGTAAATTAGTCCAGCTACTATTGAAAGCCATTTAGCAACTTTTCAAAGAATTTTAAACAAAACTAACATTCAACCAAACATTCTCATTAAAAGAAAAATATTTTTCTACTAAGAAGACACATGCATTTTTATGTTCATTGAAGCATTATTCACAATAGCAAAAATAGAATCAAGCTAAGTGCCATCAACAGTAGACTGCATAAAGAAAGTATGTTCCATATACACCATGGAATACTACACTGTCATGAAAAGAACTAAATTGTGTCCTTGGATACAACTGGAGGCCATTATCTAAGTGAATTAACACAGGAACAGAAAACTTTATACCACAAATTCTCACTTGTAAGTGAGGGGTAAACACTGAATACACACAGACATAAAGGTGGGAAGAACAGACACTGAAAAACACTATAGAAAGAAGAGAAGAAGGGGGGAAAAGCTGAAAAATTACCTATTGGGTACTATGCTCACTACCTGGGTGCTGGGATAATTGTACCACCAGCTTAAGCATCACACAATATACCCATGTAATAAACCTTCATATGTACCCTCCGAAAGTAGATTAAAAGTTGTACATATTTAAAATAAAAAATGAATTAATAATAAAATAAAATACTAGCTTCCAGGTATTTCCTCTGAGCCACTATTTGATCATATATAAATTATATTTTGAAACATTATCAAATTCACTTTTAAAGATTAAGTAAAACAATATATATATAAATATATAGCAAAAAGGACTTAATAAAAGTTATTTTCCCTTTATAAGGAAAGAGGATATCTTTATCTTTGTAGGCATGTGACTATAGTGTTCTTGACACTAGTTGTTATTTAATAAATATACAGTGTAAAAATATAAATTAATGAATAACTTAAGTTTTATAGCACTATGAAATGTACAGTTAAAGAATGTAGTTTTATTTGTGCCTATTTAGATTCTTGCTAATTTTATTTCACCATTATATATTTTTCATTTATATTTAGCTTACTTTTATCTTATTCTATATTATTTATTCCTTATATATTTTCTACTTGTTTTAAGAAGAGAAAGTTGTTTGCTCATTTAGCTAGGCCATTTATATTAGTAGGCAGAATCCATTTTTTGTCAAGCTTTTATTATACGTAACATGACTCATTCCAATCAATTTCTTCATTTTTTATTTCTAATGTTAATAATCCAATTATCATACATTGCTAGAACAATAATTTTGGATGGAAATTAGGTAACTACTGGGTAGGCAAAGAAGACTGTTATAGAATTTAATAGCTATGAAAATAAAAGCTTTTTATTATTTGTGTTTGGAAATATATGTCCTTGTAAATGACAGCAACTTTAGAACTAAAAATAGATATAATTTTCTGTGTATATTATTTCAAAGTACATGTTTACCAACCTCATCTAAAAACATTACAAGTTCTTTTTGAAAAAATACACCCAACAAATACAAGGAACATTTTTATTCTTTAAAGCTGAATGTATTTTTCTAATCCTGAAACTGAGGAAACATAAATGTCTGCAATCAAACAGGTAATACTGAAATCAGCCTTTACTCCACGTTTGCTTTTTAATTCATGAAAAAATCAATCCAGGATTATCAATAGCAACTGATACAGATCAATGCTCATGTAATACTTAGTTCTTTAGAAAATTGGACAAATGTCAAAGGGATCAAGGCAAAGAACAACTGCCTCAGCCTTGAGTTTTTCCCCATGAGACCCAGATAGAAACTCTCTCCACTAAAATGGACACAAACACACTTCTATTCAACTGATGCTGATGGAGTTATAAGAGCCCAGGACAAACAAGAGTCACTCTGATTTGAATTAAGCAGCCTAAGAATTTTTTAGTACAATTAGGTTAATACTGTTTTAGTTAATAGTATTTCAGTGAGCAACTACAAATCACCTTTAAGAAACTGCTCTTAAAAATCTCACATTGTGCCCCTTCCTGTGTCCATGTGTTCTCATTGCTCAACACCCATTTATGAGTGAGATCATTTGGTGTCTGGTTTTGTGTTCTTGTGTCACTTTGCTGAGACTGACGGTTTCCTGGTCTGTTGGTGGGTGGGGGTGCTAGGGGAGGGATAGCAGGGGGTGGAGAGATTGGGGAGGGATAACATTAGGAGAAATACCTAATGTAGGTGATGGGGGGTGGAGGCAGCAGATCACCATGGCATGTGTATAAATATATAACAATCCTGCAAGATTGGCACATGTACCCTAAAACTTAAAGTATAATAAAACAAACAAAAAATCTCACATTGATTCCAAACACTGAATAGGAATCTGCAAGAGCAACAGCATGTTTCTAATAAAGGGAGAAGCTCTACACTAGAAGTAGGATGCCATAAAATAAATTCAGGTTAGTACAGTCCAGTGGTGGAGCTCCTTTAAAACTGTTCAAGAGCCCAATTTACTATATAATGTAATCAGCTTTGTTAGTGAATATGTTATAAGGAAAACAAATATACATGCATTTTGTGCTATGGAATCCAAATACCATAGCCTTATCTGTTGCTAACTTTTAGATTAGAAAAGGAAGCTGCTATTATAATATCACCAGTAGGAAATATTTATTTGTAGAGAAGAGGAGCAGAGTGGAAAGCAGAAATTCTGAGATAGGAAAAACAAAAAGAAGTGTTGATGTTACTGTCTCCTCTACTGCAAAAATCCACATCTTCAGAGTTAACACCTCAGACTCTAGAGTCACAGTTACTGGGCCATGCAACCCATTCCACATCCCATTTCTTATTTCTTAATGACATAAATCCCTTCAAGCCAAATTCCTCAGCTGCAAAAGAGCAATAGTAATAATGTCATGTGTTTTGGAGAATATTAGATGAGACAATTTACATAAAGCATTTATTACAGGGACTTGCATACAGTATTTTTTCTTTTTATTATTATTCTTATTTCATTGTAAGAAAAAATAATGGATAATTTGCCAACTTTGGGTTTCCAGAGAAAGAAGAAATAATGTCCTTAAGCTTTTCACATTGTTCTTTCCTTGGCACAAATTGATATGTTCTTATTCCTTGGTGCTAGGAATATGATAATCTTTTTCTTCTATAAATTTAAAATCTCCAGGACATATTTAACTCTAAAAAACAAATTTTTGAGGAATCACCACACTGTCTTCCACAATGGTTGGACTAATTTACACTCCCACCAACAGTGTAAAAGTGTTCCTATTTCTCCACATCCTCTCCAGCATCTGTTGTCTCCAGATTTTTTAATGATCGCCATTCTAACTGGCGTGAGATAGTATCTCAATGTAGTTTTGATTTGCATTTCTCTGATGACCAGTGATGATGAGCATTTTTTCATATGTTTGCTGGCCTCATGTATGTCTTCTTTTGTAAAGTATCTGTTCATATCCTTTGCCCAATTTTGAATGGGCTTGATGGTTTTTTCTTGTAAATCTGTTTTAGTTCTTTGTAAATGCTGGATATCAGCTCTTTGTCAGATGGGTAAACTGCAAAATTTTTTTCCCATTCTTTTGGTTGCCGATTCACTCTAATGACTGTTTCTTTTGCTGTGCAGAAGCTGTGGAGTTTGATTAGGTGAAATAGAAATTCCATTTGACCCAGCAATCCCATTACTGGGTATATATCCAAAGGATTATAAATCATTCTACTATAAGGACGCGTGCACACGAATGTTCATTGCAACACAGTTTACAATAGCAAAGACCTGGAACCAACCCACATGCCCATCGATGATAGACTGGACAGGGAAAATGTGGCACATATACACCATGGAATATTATACAGCCATCAAAAACGATGAGTTTGTGTCCTTTGTAGGGACATGGATGAACCTGGAAACCATCATTCTCAGCAAACTGACAGAAGAGCAGAAGATCAAACACCGCATGTTCTCACTCATAGGCGGGTGTTGAACAATGAGAACACATGGACACAGGGAGGGGAGCACTACACACTGGGGTCAGTTGGGGGGAAATAGGGGAGGGACGGTGGGGGGTAGGGAGTTGGGGAGAGATAGCAAGGGGAGAGATGCCAGATGTAGGTGATGGGGAGGAAGGCAGCAAATCACACTGCCATGTGTGTAACTATGCAACAATCTTGCATGTTCTTCACATGTACCCCAAAACCTAAAATGCAATAAAATAAATAAATGGAAAAAAAATTTTTTTACAACTTGATGTGTCACTTATATACAGGAAGGATAGAGCTCTACTTTTCTAGGCATTTAAAAAAATTACTGTCTTTCTCCTATGTGATATTGATGCTAATATTCATGAATGTTACAATGCACTGACTACAATTCTTCTCTCCTACAAATTTCCAGTAATCAGAGTTTAGCAGAATAAATATGTGGTCTATATATTTTTCACCATATTCTTTTAGAAATTTTTGAGGGTGTTCCCTTTCTTTTTAATATAATAACCTGAAAATAAATGAGAAAAAAGGAACAAAATGAAAATCAATCCTCTCTAAAATAAATATTTAATTATTATTTTAGTAGGATAATTTATTGTAAAAAGGAAGTAACACTCAGAGTAATATTTAGTACAAAATTAGCTCATAAAATTATAAACTTTTAAAACTACGAAGAAATGTAATATATGTTACTGTTAAATAAAGCTATATTTATGTTTCCTTTCTTCAAAAAAATGACAGTTTATTCTAAAATAAATAGCTTACAGTGCCATCTCAAGGAATCTAAGAGCATAGAAAAATTCATCTAAGTGATGTTAAAAACAAAAATGAAACAAACACAAAAACCCATCTTCATTGAGGAACCATGACAGCATGAAAAAAGCACAAGCAACTGTGATTACAAAGTAGGGATCTGAAGGCTTTCCTACCATAATATTCCAGGAGAAGTGATAGCAACAAAAATTATACAGGGATTTCTAAAATAGCCCTTAGAATTAAAGCTTTGCCCTCCTTTTATCTGCTGCTACTCTAGATTGCTCTGGGAAAACACACAGTGAAAGAATATGGAATACATTGAGGTAACTACTATAAAACATCTGTGTGTACTCCTCACTATCACCCAGCCCTTGAGATGTAACTCAAAGCCTATGAAGAATTTTCAAGGGAGTAAAAAAGACCCTTTAGACTTTCCACAATACACTGAGCAAGTGAAAATGTATCTGGCTCTTAGGCACATCCCTAAGAACTGACAGGGTATATAGCAGTGTAGTCTCAACAATATTGGGATTTTAATTACCTCTAAATTCATATTATAGCAGTCAATCACTATTGGCTTTAGGCAAGAAAATAAGATAAAACAAATGACTTTCATTTAAATCTGGGTTTCTTACCTATTTCTAAACAAGAAACAGTAGATAAATGTACTTTGGTACATGATTATATCTCATTTATGTATATAGATGTAGTATCAATAAATAAAGCTAAAATTCTTGCATAGTTTTTATACCACTAAATTTCTTCTGATAACTTCCAAGACCAAAGTACATGAAAAAGTTATCTGTGTCTTTGGAAGATGACATTTCATTACTAATGGAATACTTTATATAATGCTAGCCTTCTTAGTTCTTTGAGTATCAATTTAACTTGATACTTCCACTAAAATGTTACAGGAAATTCACTCATCCATATTCTCTTACACTTCCCAAATTACTACCTGAGAATAAACCAAGTATATTCATCCTTTCAGGAGGGTAAGGTATCACTTAATGTACCTTAGATCTAAACATTAAGCCCAAAATTTCCATTTTTGCTTCTTCCTAGAATCTATGATTTACTCTAGAATGAAACAAAGGCAGAATAAACAATAATAATAACTTATGCAAGCAAGGTAATATATTTAGACATTCCCATTGGTTGGCTATGATCTCATAAGATCATATAAAAATTAAGAACTAAATTACATATAATCTCCAACTTCCCTGCCTACATAAAAGTTAAAAAAAAGAATTCTACTCAAGAAATATTCAGTTTAAAATGCCACAAAATATCACTGAGCATATGATATTTACCATTCCATGAAACGAAATGAGTAACAGTGCCTTTCCAATGTATTTTCACAATTAGTGGACAGCAGATGAGGAGACAGATCCATAAATAAACACTTACAAAAAGATTTGATACATTCAACTACATAAATACTGTGTTTTACACATACAAAAACACTGTTCTGCATAGTCAACCTCTCTATTCAACACAATGAAGCCTGATGGAGAATGCCAAGAACAACTAAAGATGAGCAGACATCATTCTAAAAACATGTGAGAAACAACATACCTTAACTCCAACTTTACAGTTACTTTTAGTGCTAAAGGTATGGAAAGTCAAGGAGTAAACTGAAGTAGATTGTAGCATATGAAACTCACACACTGCAATATCCATCAGGCCTAGAGGTAGCAAAACATTGCATATGGGAAAACATTATAAAAAACATAATGTCAGACTAAAAAAACTCAATTTTATTTTCAAAAACATAAGTGGACAAGTAAGTACTCATTCAAATCTACCAGTAATTTGACACTGTCTCAATTTTTTCTCTTTGGAAGTCAATAAACAGTTCATTGCCTCCATGAAAGCAATAATATCTTAGTTTGTATAACACGATAATTTCCTCCAGTTTCCCAATTTAAATTCATAAGCAAGCTCAAATTTTGCATATGCAGTAATCTTTGGCTTGCTTTTGTTCTATTTTATATTATCGTAAAAATTTAAAAGGTTTAAAAGGGAATTTTGACCTCTTCATGAAACATTCCTACACATTTACTCCCCTATAATAATATACTTTGTTTTCCAAGCTTTAAAAGATATAGAATGTGTAGAAAAAAATATACCAGGCTATATCTATATATTTTGTTCCCTATGAATCACATGCAATTTTCTAGATTCATCTGGATTGATTTTTAAAATTGTTTATAAGATTAAGAGATTCTTGGCTAGGCATGGTGGCTCATGCCTATAATCCCAGAACCTTGGGATGCCATGGTGGGCAGACTGCTTGAGCTCAAATTCAAGACCAGCCTGGGAAACATGGCAAAATGCTGACTCCACAAAAAGTAAAAACAAACAAACAAACAAACAAAATGTAGGGCATGGTGGTGCATGCCTGTAGTCCTAGCTACTTGGGAGGCTGGGATGGAAGGATTGCTAGACCCAAGGACATCAAAGCTACAGTGAGCTGAGATCCCGTCACTGCACTCCAATGAGGGTGACAGAGTAAGACGTTTACTCCAAAAACAGAAAAGATTGGGAGATCCTTTATTCCTTCTATAACATTAATGATATGCATTCTATTAATAACCAAATGAGAACAAGCAACTGAAAAAGATTTTGGCGGACAGATCGTTAGCAGACTGGAGAAAAGAACTGAGTAAAATATAAAATAATATGCTCTCAAGTCAATTTTCTCCAAAGCATTTCCGAATTATTTTCTTGACATTAATCTCTATTGTGGAAGAAGGAAGAAAAGAAGAACCGGCAGTGGGTTATACTACAACTCTCTAAGGACTTCCTCAGCCACTACCCCATTTTTTCCCACTCGGTCTTTATTTTAGTTACTAAAGGATATGTGTTTGTGTGTGTATGTGTGCATTTGTGTCTATGTGTGTGTGTTTGAGAAACAGAGAGAGAGGCAGGCAGACAGAAACAAAGAGACACATACATAGAGAATATCCTATCCTAAATCCTTATCCCTCTGAATTCTAAGAGTGTCCATGTCCTCATTTCTTCTGAGCTCTGTAGTTACACCTAAATGTTAGTAAGGGTTATGAAAGAGAAGCCTTCATAGATTTACCCAGTCTCAATGTCTAACTGTTTATTTTCCTCCTAGGAGCTTTCTCAGAGCTCAAATCATCACATGGGCTAGTTCTACCCTGAGCTAGAGTCCCCTTCTTGCAGCCATCCACAAATGGCCCCAAACTCTCCTGCACTGTACCTCAAATCTCAGGGTTATTGATCCATACTGAAGATGGAGTTACCTGAGCCACACACAAAAGATGGAATGGGACCCTAAGCATCAGGAATGGGCAGATCCAAAATAAATAGATTGGTGCTAGTATATTTCAGCAAATTCTCTTTCTGACCTCCTCTCCCAAAAACTCTACAGTTCCTCATGGTTCCCTATTTACTAAGCCCACCTTCCAAAGTAGGTACTCTGGGCAGATTATTCCCACTCATTCTCATCCCATCTCCCCACTACTTTCAGGCTTGCTTCATTAGACAGCAACCTACAATGATACACTAAGTTTAATCTATTGAAGCTGTTGATTAAGAAGTTAACACACAAGTTTCCTAAGACATTATAATACTCCTAAAAGCATAATTTATCATGAAACTTTCAGTCACCTTCACAGGCTGATATGATAAGCTAATACCAAGTAATATCTTAAGGGTACTTTGTGGGCTGGATGTGGTGGCTCATGCCTATAATCCCAGCACTCTGAGAGGGTGAGGCAGGGGGATCACCTGAGGTCAGGAGTTCCAGGCCAGCCTGGCCAACGTGGCAAAATTCTGTCTCTACTAAAAATACAAGAATTAGCGTGGTGACGTGCACCTGTAATCCCAGCTACCAGTGAGGCTGAGACAAGTATTTCACAAAGTATTTGCGAAAACTGAGATAACATATTTGAAGTGGCCTAGAATTAATGTGACCATTAAATATTATCTATATTTCTCACAGTATTACTTTAGAGTACTACTTTAGAGAATTGTTTTATCCTGCTCAAGTTTCTCTAAATTAGGCCAGCATTCCAATGGTAACATTTGATTATAAATCAGAGAGAATGTTACAATTGCAGAAGAACTTATAAAGTTATATACAAATTTGATTATTTAAATATCAAACTCATGCATGCTAAGGGACTGATATATATTTGATTTTTCTCCTAAAGAATGGAGATAATTTGACAAATGTTAGTTTTATAACAGGCTCTTTGAAGAAAAATTAAACTATAAGATATATAGATGTTCTTTGGTCAAGATTAGGCCGAGGCAGACATTGAAGCCTGCATGACTCAGTGAGTTTAGAATGCGGGCGCATACTCCACTTGTTATATAAGCTGTTTGTGTGCATTCATACTAGGCTCTGAGCCACTATTATCTGTAGAACATATAACTGCCCTGCTGACGCTGTGCACAGGGCTCAGTTCTGCATGGCTCAACATGGCTCAGGCTGGCGCCCAGAGAAAGAGAGAGAACCAGAGCTGTTCATCCTGCAGATGGATAGAGGGAAGCCCTAGGGTACAACACAGCCCATGCTCATGCCCAGAGTTAAGCTGCTGACCCTGAAGGCAAGGGAGAGGCAGCTGTGCAGCTGCAGGCACAGGGGCAGCAGGAACCACAGAGCAGGCTATTGAGAGGAGGCGCAGAGTCAGAGCAGACAGCCAAGATAAAGGTGGATAGTGTGAGAGAGCTAGTGTGAAAAAGCTGCTGATGTGAGAGCTGCCGAATAAATCCATATTCACCTGCCTACGGCCCCCAAATGTTCTTTCAGCTATTGCCCATCCACCCACTCTTCTTGCACCTCAGCTGGGGCTGGAGCCTGACCCCAAGCAGGCATAGCTGTGGCCCTGAACCTAACATAAGCTTGTTCACTTTCATTCAATTTTAACTACGTAAAGAAAGTATATGTCCACCAGTAGTATCCTATGAATGTCTCAAAATTTTGCTGCAGAAATAAGTGTGTTGGAAATCTTTAAATACTGATTCTCAAACATTGGTTTACATCAGAAAACCTGAAGGGCCTTGATAGGTTGCTGGGCTGCTCCTGCAGCATTTCTGATTCAGTAGGTAGGACGTAGAGCCTGATAATTTGCATTTCTAACAATCTACTAGATGATGCTTATACTGCTGGTCTAGGAATAACAATTTAAAACCACTCCCGTATGGTGAAGGATCCTAATCATACAAAACTAAGTAACTCAAAGAAAAGGTTCTTATGTAACAAGCAACTACATATTAATCAAAATTATAAGGCTTTTATTTTATTGAATCTATACCATATTAATGATATTGAAATGTTAATAATACTCACCTCATCACAGTTTGTTTGGTAAGGCTGAAAATATTCCATTATTTTTCATATGTGATTTTTTAATTTTATTTTTTGAAACAGAGTCTTGCCCTGTCGCCCAGGCTGGAATGCAGTGGTGCAGTCTTGGCTCACTGCAACCTCCACCTCCTGGATTCAAGAGATTCTCCTGCCTCAGCTTCCTGAGTAGCTAGGACTACAGGTGCCTGCCATCATGTCCGGCTAATTTTTGTATTTTTTGTAGAGACAGAGTTTCACCATGTTGGCCAGGCGGGTCTTGAACTCCTGGCCTCAAGTGTTCTGCCTGCTTCGGCCTCCCAAAGTGCTGGTATTACAGGTGTGAGCCACCATGCCTGGCCTTGAGATGTGATTTTAATAGTGTAAAAAGATAACTACTAATCCACATAATATGAAGAATACAAAGAAAGAAATTCATATAGAAATTCTTTGTGATTAATATAAAAATGAATACATTATAATAGACAGTTACCTAGGAAGCCACTTTATGAATTCATGTTTGAATATATCAATGTTTGCAGTTAAAATAAAAATTAGTAATCTTCTGAAACATATTATAAATTTTAGAGAAAGCACAGCATCTTATTTAACTTTATAGGTAACACTTGCCCAAGCACATGGAAAGCATAGTATATGTTCACTAAATGAATAGTCATGAAAGGCACAGTAGATGAATAAATATAAGAATGAAGTAATAAATGAATGGATATGAAAGGAACATTTGGACAGAATAGCCAAGTCATCAGATATTCTTCCAGAAATGGATAGTATATAAAATAAAACAGGCTAATGCATAGCATGAATCAAACTAGACATTCTTCGTGATTTGGATAAACATCTATTATAAAATAATTGATATAAAAAGAGAATTATGTTCAATTTTACTATCAAATCAAAATGTAGAATTATTAAAAGTTTAGCTGGAGAAAAAAAAATACTCCTACTATTTTTCTACTCAAAGCTAGCAGCAGACTATTCCAAAGAATATTCCCCCTATAGATTATTTCACTGCACTTTGGCTTTCATAATTGCCTTCTTATAAAAAGAAATTGTCTGGCTTCACTGTTCTTACCAACTCTATCAAAGAGACAGAGAAAGAGAGAAAGCATAAGAGAAAGGGAGACTGAACATTACACATTATCTAAATTTTATTTCGCACTCAGTATAAAACACAAAGAACTTGTGACTGCATAAATCATTCTTACTCTTTGCTTTAAAGTTTTAATATATCTTGAAGTCATGAGTATCAAAACTATATCTTAACACTAACTAGAATACTCATCATGCCAAAAAGTCATCTTTGGAAGAAAAGAGCTGAGGATGTAGCTGAGATCAAAAGCAAACTGAGCATTTTCAAAATCAATACTAATATCAGAAATTTCTGATGTACTGTTTTTCAATTGTTCTAAAATATGGTTTACAGAAAACTTCTAATTCTCCCATTTACTCCAGTTAACAAACTTTAAATATTAACTCTTCCTTGATGCAAATCCTTTATATGTTCCAGCCTTAAATAATTTTAGTCTCTGTGTACATGTGATTGTTGACATAGAAAAACAATGAGTAAGAAAAAGAGATTAGAGTCTAATAATATACAGGAAACATGAAGCATACTCATGATTGATTCTCGTGATTTTTGCTATATCCTAGGAAAGGTCCTTTCTAGGTATAAGGAAAGCTTTAAGAAAATGACGACATAAAATAGTATTTCTCCATTTATTCACTTATAGTAGACATACACTGTGGCTTCCCATATATTAATACAAAAGAAGGTCCTAAGCCTTAAGATTATGAAAGTCCCCATTCAGAAGTCAACCATGTTAATACATATACAATGATTCAGGATTATGAGTGCAACACTTTCATTTCTGAATAAAAACACTTCTCCAGAAGACTTTGTTTGGAAACCTTAATAGATTTTTTACTTTATAGCATGATAACAAATCAATAGTAATATGGTAAGTTGTAGTTTCCAAAGGTGAATGCAACAGTACCTCCTGTCTTAACATCTTATTCTAGAACCTTGTTAATTGCTAATTAAAGGAGGGAGTCTATTTCCCGACCTCTTGTACCTAAGTGGGTCTTTGTGACTGCCTCAACCCAACAGAGTATGGATTAAGTGATGCTATATGATTTCCAAGCGTAGGTCATAAAAACACCATGCACTTACGCTTTGTTTTCTTAGTGTGCTACTGAAAGCAAACTACCATGCTGTGAGGAAACCCAAACAATCAGTGAAAGGGTCTACATGGGTAAGGGGATGGGAACAAGGCCTCTCAGCCACTCACCCACAACCCCAGCTGAGCTTCCAGCCAATATTCTGTCACAATGTGCCAATCATGTGAGTCAGTTATCATAAAAGTGGATTATCCACCACTTAGTTACCCCAGCTGAGGTAAACTATTCTGGTAAATACTGCCTAAACTGAAGATTTGTGAGCAACACAAGTAATCGTTCTTTTAAGCCACTAAGTGGGGATAGCATCTTATGCAGCAGTAGAAAACATAGAAATCACTAGTCATTGTTCTGCTCTACAAGCATGAAATAAAATAATGAAGACACAAAAATATAAATATGAATTGGTATTTGTTTTGAAATAAGCATTTCTCTTACCTGATAATTCATTTTCATAACTAAAAAATCATACAATGTTATCAGTTAATGAAGGGATACTACTTGAAATGTATTAGTTATAAAGTAGAAGTCAACAGAATTTAAATAATGCACAGTTGCATGGGGTATTGGGCAAATTATATTAAAACTGAATAACCTACCTCAATTTGTGTAACACACATAAACACACATGCAATCATACATGCATACATGCATGTGTGCATATCTGCAAAGTAAGTATAAGAACTGAATGAAATAAGATTCCTTAATTATCTTTTTGCTGACACTAATAAATGAATATGGCTACAGTTAACTCATTTATTTACTGGTCTACTAACTATAGAATAGTTACAGTAGAGTATCTTTAATCAACATTATCTATTGCAAACCTAATTCAATAGTTCAACTGAGGTCAATATCTAATTCAGCCTTTTAGATTTTTGTCGAAAATTTTAAGAAAATAAAAATCTCTTTTAACCTTTGAAACTTCTTTGGTGTTACTGTTACAGCAAAGAAAAACAAAATGTTTGTCGCACAGTTCAAAAACCTATTAAGAAAATATTTTTCAATTTCTGTATTATATTTCCCTTAGACTAATCTTTGCTCTTAATGGGAAAACTTATCGCTAAATTTGGCATCTGTATCAAATCTATATCTATATTTGGGTCCTAAAATATTTTCCCCAAGTTATTCCAATAATTTTTAAATACATATTCATTGAATAACTACTATGTCCCAGATACTGTCCTAAACATTGAGAATAATGACTCTACAGACTGGAAGTAGAGCAGTGAAAAGAGAGAAATGTCTGTCTCTCATGGAGTTTCTGGGAAATCCAAAAGCTTACGTAGGCTCTCTGTGGTAGACTGAATAACCCAGAATTGACCATTTCCCCCATGGATTTGATACTGAACATAATATAATGGTCCAGGCATAACCTTAAACCCGAACATCACCAGAATTTTATGTTGTCTCCTGAGCCTAGGATAAGCTATAATTGATTTTCTCTAAATAGTCCTAATCACTCAGGCTTAACTTTTCAAGATTCATAACTACTGGAGCTATACAATAGAAGAAGAAACTCGAATTGCAGGAGAAAAAAAACCTTTGTCAAATGGATCTACTCTTTTTATTCCATTAAGTCTAAGTATTTACAAAGAACAAAATTAAATAACTGGAGTTTACTGATTATTAAAGTTTAAAAATTTGATCAGGCAAAAGAAAGGGCAAAATGAAAAATCATGCAAAGGAAAAAGCCAGTTTCTCATGTAATGGGAGATATCCTTTCCATTGGATCTTTGAAGTCTGATTTTCTTCAGAACAATTTATCAAGGTTCATTTACATTTAAAAAGTTCTATATTATCTAACTCCAAAGTCAGTGATAGGATCCATTTATCCAGGAATGACATAAAAATGTGTATATATAGTGTATATGTCTATCAGTGTGTACCTATGTATATATGTGAAGTAGATATATTTAATAATCACATATACATATAATCAATGTATTTCATCAAAATAATTGCTCTTATAACATTCAAATAGAGCTAAGAATTTGGGATCAACTACAGTGTCAAATTATAAGGGTAATAAATACAAATTAGGAAAGTTTAGAATAAATATATGATTTTCTTATGTGGTTATTCAAAAATTCCATTTTTTAATTTTTCTTTTTCTTTTTCTCCTCCTCGTCTCAAAAAATTCCATTTTTAAAGGTGGACGTGATCTTATTCTGTTAGTTCAGAAGTTGCAACTTGGATTTCCATTGGCTAAATTCAGCTTCCAAACATGTTTTACTTGAGCCAGAATATTTAGATAAGTAAGGGTGTAGAGAGAGAGAGGGAGAGAGGAAGAGAAAGAAAGAGAGAGGGAGAGAGAGAGATTAAAAAAAAAATACCTTGGACAGAACATGAACTCTCCAGTTATAAAGAGTCTCGGCCTTTCCTCATTCACTTTGCTCCCAATGGGCATTTGAGTTTATGACCCTGTCTAGTAAGCCCATCATCTTACAGATGAAAAGCTAGTCTGGAAAGATAATTAATTGTCCAAGACACACACACACACACACACACACACACACACACACACACACAAGGTTCTTGTTATTTCTCTGTAAGTGGTATTTTAGAAAATGTTAATATATTAATGGATGTTTTAATCACCAGTTCTAATTGATACTGTAATCTGGAATCTCCGGTCCAAATCATGTTTGATAAACTGAAATGTTTTGTAAACTCCTTACATAAATTCAGCTATTCTCTCCAATTTGTTGAACTCTTAAAAATCCATTCATATGAATCATTTCTAAATTTATTATAGGTACCTTAAAATCATTTCTAAACTCGTCAGCACTTCAAAATTTATTTAGCTACTCATATTACTGAACGCTCTTTCTTATCATAATGAAATGAATACAATACTAAAATTATAAGCAGGCAGAGAGAATTCCCAAAAGACAGATAGATAAGGGAAAGAGGGCTCCCTTTTATTTATTTTTAATAAAGAGGTTTTAAAAGGTGTCTTACTGGCTGGGTGCTGTGGCTCATGCCTGTAATCCCAACACTTTGGGAGGCCGAGGTGGGTGGATCACAAGATAAGGAGTTCAAGATCAGCCTGACCAACATGATGAAACCCCGTCTCTACTGAAGATACAAACATTATCTGGGCATGGTGTCCTGTGCCTGTAATCCCAGCTACTCGGGAGACTGAGGCAGGGGAATTGCTTGAACTGGGAGCCGGAGGCTGAGGTTGCAGTGAGTGGAGATCATGCCACTGCATTCCAGTCTGGGCTACAGAGAAAGACTCTTTCTTTAAAAAAAAAAAAAAAATAGTGTCTTACTAAATTAGTGAAATTTTTATTCATAAAACTAATTGCTTCATTTCTTCCAAATAAAGAAATCTAAAATATACATTGTAAACAATAATTATTTGTTTTATATAGTATAAACAAGTAATTGAAATTAGATTTTCTTCTTCATCACTTTTCAGATATTCAAGAACAGGCTATAAAACATCAACGGTATTATAATCTGAAATTCCTGAAAATCAGTATGTCTACTGAATAAGAATGTTTTAAATAAAATCAAACAACTTTAACATAATAAGGATCAGTTTAGGTAATCTTTTATTACCTCCAGTACTAATAATATTCATTATGTATGAAATGTAGCACTTCTGTTTTTGTACTTAAATTTGGTTTATCTGAACCAGCATGTCAAACTGGCTGTCACCAGAAGCAATCCTCAGACATTAAAGTTCTTAGTACTGCATTCACAAAATAAGAGAGAAGCAAAGTCTTGTGAGCTTAAATGTGACAGGGTTGCTTTGGAATGAATTCCTACAACCAGTCAGAAAAACATCTGAATGATATTCCTTAAAAGAGAGAAGCATCTGAGAGACAGACTATACACAAAACCGGGTCTCTTCTGCTATTTTTCTACTATTGAGATAAAGGAAAGTAAAATATGACCAAAAACAAAACAAAAACCTGGCAATATCTTAAAGCCATTAGAACCCTGTACAGCAACAGAATCTTCATACTGCTGAGCTAAGTGAAATGATGCACAAGGTATCTTACTTTGTATCTCATTTGTATAAAAATAAAAACTATCCATTAAACCACCCAATTCATATTACCTGCTTGTTCAGAACAATCTGTGAAAAATGACTTATTCCACCTATTTTAATAATTGCAATTTTCCTTTGCATGAAAAATGGCTTATGTACCCTGTTATGTGGCAATTTCTTTCTACCAAGAGGCCACTCCATAGTGGTTAGCTACTCCCAAGACAACTTTAGCACCTAAGAAAAAAAGGAAATTAGAATTCTGGTAATTATTTTTAATCTATATATCCAAAACCACTAGTGCATTCTTATTGTTTTAAAGACATGCTTATTTGTCTTTTTAATTTTTTTTTTTTTTTTTTTTT
>NW_016107522.1:2479817-2508144 GCF_001604975.1 Cebus imitator | reverse complement strand
CCAGGATGGTCTCGATCTCTTGACCTAGTGATCCACCCACCTCGGCCTCCCAAAGTGCTGGGATTACAGAGTTGAGCCACCGCGCCCGGCCATCTTTTTAATTTTTTAATGATAGACAGTCTGTAGCAAATAAAGTCTTGGACTAGGAATAAGAAGACCTGAATGAAATCTCCTCATGTCTCTTATCAGTTTTGTCATACTCAGCCAATCGTGTAATTTTTTAGACCTCAGTTTCCTCATCTCTAAAACTGTAAGAAAGACTGTTCTTACATAAATGTGAGATAAACCAAACAATCTAACATAAGGAAAACAAACCTCTGTAAATTTAAAGTATTGTATTCGTATATTTGGTGTAATAGACTATTATTTCCCCATTTATTAGCCATTGTCTCACACTTTTCTTGATAAAAAACGTGCTCAAGCAGCTACACCCTCACCAAGGCACGAAAAATGATTTATTTTAGCCAGTCATAGGAATCACACCCATCTTTGCCTAGGATTGATCTGCAGAGGTGGTTCTGAGATACCATTCTAGCCAAACAAATATAGCAGGTAATTTGCTATGAAGTATTCTGGAAAATATTTTCTTCACTGATAAAAGAGAGAACCTTATGAGGAAATACTTTCATCCACCATCTGCATTTTCTCTCTTTTTATTTTGGACACCATCAAGTGAAGATGTGAAATCTGGCACCTGTGACTAAGAGGAGTTAAATTGCAAAACAAAAGCAAATATGTGAGGGTAGTAGAGTAGAAAGGTAAAAAGAATATGGATCCCAGATGACACTGATATGACAGATACTTCCTTACTGATGAATGTGATTAGGAAGGAATAGCTGTGACATCTTCCTACAGGACACTTCAGTCTGCTCCCTAGTACCAGCCAAAGCATAGTTATTTGCCTACTTACCTATTGAAGCATGTATTACAATATGTCATCATTGTTTTGTTTTTAAATATTAAAGATATAAGCATAAGATTTTAAAACTCTGTTTTGTTTTGCTTTTGTTTTTTTGAGACGCTCTTGTAACAGAGGCTGGAATGCAATGGCGCCATGTTGGCTACTGCAACCTCTGTCTCCTGGGTTCAAGCGATTCTCCTGCCTCAGCATCCTGAGTAGTTGGGATTACAGTCATACACTACCACACCTGGGAAAAATTTTGTATTTTTTTGTAGAGATGGGGTTTCACCATGTTGGCCAGGCTGGTCTCGAACTCCTGACCTCCGGTCATCTGCCCGCCTTGGCCTCCCAAAGTGCTGGCATTACAGGCGTGAGCCACCATACCCGGCCCCAAAATTCTGTTTTTAAAAAAAACTTCAAAAGTGTTGGAAGAAATCTTAGAGATTATTTTAATAATATTAGTAAGAGGCAAGCCTTTGTGAGAAATATGCAATAATCAAAGGTGATAAAAAAGACTGTGTCAATACATCTGACAAAAGGGTGATATCCGGAATCTATAAAGAACTCACACAACTCAACAAGAAAAAAAAAATTGAAAAGTGGGCAAAAAACATAACATTCTTCAAAGAAGGCATACGAGTGGCCAACAAACATATGAAAATAATGCTTAACATCACTAATCATCAGAGAAATGCAAATTAAAACCACAGTGAGATACCATCTCACACCAGTCATAACAGCTATTATTAAAAAGTCAAAAATCAACAGATGTTGGTGAGGATGTGGAGAAAGAGAATATGTATACATTGTTGGTAGAAATGTAAATTAGGAAAACCTCAATAGAAAACAGTATGGAGATTTCTCAAAAAATTAAAAATGGAATTAATATTCAATTCAGCAATCCCACTAGTGGGGATCTTCCCAAAGAAAAAGAAATTGCTATATCAAAAAGACACCTGCATTCATATGTTTATAACAGCACTATTCACAATAACAAAGTCAAGGAATCAACCTAAGTGTCCATCAATGGATGACTGAATTTCAAAATGTAGATACACATCCCATGGAATGCTACTCAGCCATAAAAAAGAATAAAACCATGTATTTTGCAGCAACTTGAATGGAACCAGAGGCCATTATCCTAAGTGAAATGACTTATAAGCAGAAAGTCAAAAACCACAGGTTTTCACTTATAAGAAGGTGCTAAACAATGGGTACATACAACATACAAAGTGGAATAACTGACATAGGAGACTATAAAAGGTGGGAAGGGAAGAAAGATGAAAATCTGCCTATTTGTATAATGTATACTATTCAGGTAAACAGTACACTAAAAGTCCAGACTTCACCACTATGCAATATATCTATGTGACACAACTCACTTGTGTCTTCTAAATCTATACAACTAAAAAAAATAAAATAAAATAAAAAATATTGGATCATGGACATTATAGAAAAGTTTAAAGATATCATGTAAACTAGAAATCATATTTGTCACCTATGTGAGAGAATCACTATTCATAAGATACAATATATCCTGAAAATTAATGTAAGAAAAACAAGTAACTCAACACAAATAAACAGAAACTCCATAGGGAAAATATAGACCAAAAAAATAAACACAGTATAAAAACTTCACTAATATTAAATAAAAATACAAATAAAATAAATATGATACTTTTTTCTTTAGTGAATTAAACTCAAATTATTAATGTGATGTGCTGGTGTGATTCAGAGGAATTATTTCATGTTTTTCTTGTCCCCCTCCTTTTTTTGAATATGTCTAAAGCTAAGCACATAGCAAAAGTAAGTAAAATTGTACTGAGAAAGTTGCATATGGTTCCTACAAATTTGCACATGGTTCCTGAAACTTTCTCATTTTAGTTCATACTTGTAAGGACCACATAAACCTAAATCAACTGAGGACATGTTTTCTGGAACATGGAGAGATCATCTCTGAGAATAAACTTTACACAGAGGAGAGCAGAATAAAGATTTAGAGACATTTAAAATCTTGGAACTTGAATATTTCCATACCTTAAACTTGTATATAATAGAAACTTTTCTTTATATCCAATAATTTATTTTTCTTTGTTTGGACAGCTCGGGATTTGGATTTATGTCAGTTGCTTTTGAAAATATACTGATATACTCAAATACTCTCATATTTATAGAATGTATTATATATAACATTTAACATATAGTACATATTATATTAAAACACTTGTAATAGCAAAAATCTGGAAATAAACATAAACGATCATCCAATGGAGACTGGCTTAATAAGTAATAATTCATTCATATGATATCAAATAGGTATTAAATATAATAAGGTAGAAGGAATATCTCTTGGGGGAAATCTTCTACATATATTGAAGGAAAAGCAGAGTTGCAATATAACATCCACCATATTTAAATTTTTTAATATCACATATCCCTACATCATATAATTGATAGAAAAGTACTACAAGGATACATATGAATAGATTACAGTTCTTATCTCTGAATGAGAAAGTAGAAATCCTGACAATTGCTTACTTTATTCAAAATACATTTGAGGATTCTATAATACATATTAATGTATTACCCGTGTAATAAACATACAAAAGCATAAGCAAGCTCATTTTCCTTTCAAATAAAAGAAGTTGTTATGATGAGAAAATACTATTGATTTCTTTAAAATTAAGAAAACAATGTATACTTGACCAAAAGGCAGGTGGCAGATAAGAAAGTCTCTATTTATAAACTATGTCTAAACTCATTAAATGTAATGTACTTTCAAAAACTAAATCCTTTCATAAAATAAATCCTAAATTTTTTATAGAATATAAAATGGTGATTTGAGTGTTTTAATAGAGTTATTTATTATAAATGCTGTAATAAAAGATGATAGCCAGTTTTGTTATAATTTACCAATCATAGATAATTTTCAGTCTATCCACTTATGTTAATATAAACCTACCCACGTAGTGGTCTCAGTAATTTTGAATTATTCAGAGATGACTCTCCTCAGTTTATTTACAATCAGAACTCAAAGTTATTCCCAGGAAATTTAAAACTCATTTAAATTATTGTATCCTTTGAATAGTATTATTTAGTCAGATTAAGTCATTAAAAACAAAACTCTGGTTTCAGAAAGCACTGTCTTAACATGAGAAAAATACATTATGAAATGATTAGGTTTTTAATTTTGGTCACTTACGAAACATTTAACAACCACTGAAATTAAATATAAATAAAATTGAAGCAATATAACAATGCAAAACTACAAAATAAAAACAATCTTCTTAGTGCTGCTGATCCTAATTCAATTTAACGACAGAGAACACATAATTGACATCAATATGTTTTAACTATTACTACTTGTAATTAAACTCTTCTTTCACAAATCATTATTGAAAACAATCAGAAAAAAAAATAAACAAAAGATACACAGCAGAATACCTGAACACACAGACCATCTATGACTTATTTACATGGCAATTAATTTTGACCTTCATTTTCTGCTGAAATGTACAGCCTTATTCTGTAACTTAAGAGTAGTAGTCTCTCTTCACAAACCCTTATACATACATATACACATACACACAAACACTGAATCATATAGTCTCATATTTTCTGGGTTAATGTAGTCTAAAATGTCTAGTATAATGTTATTCTATTAAGCAAGTCTCAAACCTGAAATGAGAAAATCAAAATTTGGGGTCTGAAGATGTTACCTCATATGATTCTACTATATTTCCATTTCATTTTATAGCTAGATAAATAAGGTGAAGAAAAGTTATGCAATTATCTTTTCACCCAACCTTTTGGTGCAGCTGTGGTATAGTGGGTAGAGTAAGTTGAACCAAGATTGGAATAGAATGTCTTGACTACTATCCCAAGATTCAACTTAGTTGACATTTATGGAAATAAACCACATCGCCATGTATGTACATATGCAACAATCTTGCATGTTCTTCAAATGTACCCCAAAACCTAAAATATAATAAAATATATACTTTAAAAAAAAGAATAATAAAGTATCACCTCTAATGCCGTAATCATTATGTTAGAATTTCTCCAACCCTGCCTGCTTCATTTCAGCTTTTTGTTAATATCAATAGACATGTTTCCTTTTACACACATGGCATATAAAAACCTGGAATTACTGTAAAGTAAAAGCTATGGCAAAGGATTTCCCAATTTACACCATAGTCCTAACATCAAGTCACTGTTATGTAGGAGCAAGTCCCTTTTATTCAGTTGCTTTAATCTCTGTGAGATTTTGGTTTCCTGACATGGTAAAAGAAAATCAAAGGATATTAGGAAGAAAAATATTTCCAGCAATTTCCTCAAATTGCATGGCTCTTCATCTTAAATATTTGAAAACCATGTGTGAGATTAATTCTACTAAACTATGGTGACTATGTTAATCTCATTCTTTTGAAGAGATATTAAGTCTCATGAAGAAAGAATAAGGTCTAGTTTAATATCTCAAATAAAACTACTGACATAGATAAATCAGAAAGGATATATAAGTATTTGTGAAACAATCATTAAAAATAGTTATACATATGTAATTCATGGGAAAATTTAAGTAAGGCAAGAAGTAAATTAAAATCTCAGAAAATAAGAGTAAATTTGTACCTTATTTTATAACACTGGCATAAGGCTTAAGACTATTCATGTTCTGTCATTCTTCCAAAAATATTTTTCCCTTCAATGCATATGTGTTTTACTGTGCCAAGGAATCAGAACTGAAAACAAATATACAAAGGATTAACCATGTTGGTTATAAAAAGCAATTAAACATAGGAGAGAGCATCAATTTTACATGTCTGAGATAACAGATAACTTAGATAAATGTTTAAAATGAGGTTATGCTTTGCCTAAAAAAATACAAATATTCACATAAAAATACTTGCTTTCCTTGTTTTGAGTAAGCATTTGAAATTAAATAACATGATCTATCTCACAGTCTATTTTTGGAAGTTTCTCATTGTTTGAAATAAAACTACATGCCATGTGTTTTCATTTTCTCCCTGGGACTCATCCTTTATCCTCCCTAAGGCACAGATGATAAATAAGAAGTAAGTTTTACCAGCTGGCATCCTTCATGTGGACCATATTGTGAAAAAGTAAAATCAAATTTTCTTGAACTGAAGAAGAGAGTAAAATATACTTGGTCTGACTGTTCTCAAACCTTCATGTTATGTCTAAAGAAAAAAAATATAACTCCATGAATAGCATTTCATGCTACCTCCTAGATCTAGACAGATTTCTTGAAAACTACTTAACAGACGTTTCAATGAAAGATTTTCAACTAAACTGTTGAAAATATATAATCTTAAAAGCAGTCACATCGAGTTTCCTTTTTATGGCTTATGGCAACAAAACCTACAAATTATTTATCATGAATAAAATTTAAAAGTCTATTCTAATTTCCTATTTGCTGACCATGACTAAATGGAATTAAATAATTATGTGGAAATAAAGTTCACAAAGGCCTGTATATAGGACCAAGAGACACCAATTTATAAATAAATGTCAGGAAGTAATTCAGATGCTTATGGCCTCTATGTGCATAGGAAGAACTTGGCTAAAAGGCAAAGAAAATTGTGTTGCATAACTTTTAAAATGTATTTTTAAAAATCTAAAAAAAATCAATGTAGTACTTTGATGGGCCAGACCAGGGTTGAATCTTAGCTGTGCCGGGTATTTCAGTTCTCTGAGACTTTCATTAAAATAATGGCAAAAAAATCTGTGTTCATTATTCATTGGCATCAATGGGCTATTACTTTACATTATTCTTTTCTGACATAAAAATATTACTATATAGGATCCTAATTCTGTTGCAGTTCCACTGCTTCTAGAAGATTGCATTCTTTATTGAACATTTTGAGCACCTGCTCTATAATGCATCATTAAAGAGTGGCATCTCACAGGGTGCTCAGACCCTGTTCATAACCAACTTCTTTAGATCACATCTCTAAAATAATTTTTTAAAAGCATATCTGAGGACTTTAAAGGAAAGAATATTGAAAATACAATTTAAATCTTTACATTCCTTTATCACAGCATGCCATTTTCTCTTTCTTTTTCTCTGAACTTATTTTTCCACACTTAATTTCATGGAGGTGAGGCACTAAACCCCAGGTAGCAGTCCCTCTATCTTGGTATTCATTCAGGAATCCTTACTGAGGACATTCTATGGCTCAGGTTGGCAACAAGCCCTCGATCTGCACATGCTCCATCCAAACATCCTTTGTGTGAGAGACAGATGTTTATTGAGTTTCTGGCATTTTAAACATATTATCACATTTAATATTCATAATAATCCTATTGGGTACTTATGATTATTCCTATTTTATACATGAGAAAAATTGGGCTCTGAGAAGATAGGCAATTAGCCAAAAGTCACCTTGCCACCATAGCATGTTCTCTGTTATCTTCTCTCACTCTTGTTTCCTCCTATCCTGCTACCAGACTGATCTTGGGGGTCTCAAAGACAGATGTCCTTTGCTGAGACTGAAATTCAGCTAATAACTGAAAGATAGCTCATTAGGGAAGGTGGCAAAATAATATACGAATGGTGAGGACATGTTTTTCCCTCCCATCTTTGACTGTGTTCTCCCTCTTTACAATCCCCATCTCCTACACAGGCACATAGTCATATTTGTGCTAAGAATAGGACTAAGAGGATGGAGCTTCTCTCCAATGTCCCGAGTGGGTATGAAGCTTGTATTATGGTAACTGTGCTTAATCTTGTGTGTCTGTCCTTATATTTGTGCTTACAAGAAACAGCTTATCTAATTACATTCTGTGCAGGAGATCCAGGATCTAAGAAAGAAGTAAAAATATAATAATTTGTTTGTAAGAATTTCAGCCCCCAGGCAATGCAATAGGAAGTACAGAAGTATGACACAACTATCAAGGTGAAGATGGTATACAAAAATATAAATGAACTTTCTATAAGCTTCAATGCAACTTTTTACTTTTGCTTTCTGACACACTGACAAGAACCAGCAGCAGTAAGGGAAAGGGACTTATCAAGTAATTTCTTTCTCTGAAGACAAAATTTATCATTTGACTGGAAAGGAAGAATTTTAATCAAGAAAAAAGGTTAACTGAGCAACACCAAAAAGGATAGGGTATTTTTAGCCCTGGTCAGTCAGTTGGCTAAGGTCTACATCTGACTCAGCACAGATGTAATAAATGCTCAATGCTTAATGAGCATGACCATCGCAAATATATGAGGGTCAATGAGAAGAGCATTAAACTATAGGTCAGCAAGTCTTAGCTCTTCAGGATAAATATTACACTAGAAAGGTACTAACCTGTTTCTTCCACTTAAAAAATGTGATATAATAAGTGTGGCCATAAAGATAAATGAATTAGTAAATACTGTAATCACAGCAATGACTAATTTTATAGCACTTCTAGATTACAAAACATTTTCCTCAATAGAATAAAATATGTACTGACAAAATCACACCAATCTTTCACTGGAATTTGTAGTTTGTCCCATTTTATATGAGAGGAAACTGAAGTCTAAAGAAGTTAATGTGCTTTTCAAAATGTATACAGCCAATAGAACATGCCTGAGCAAAGTCAAAATTCTAATGTAGTTAATTAAACTTCAGGAGCCTTATTTTCATTGACTTTTCACAAAGTACTGTACATAATTTTGCATAGGCATTCTTAAAGAGAGCTCCCAAAATGTGCAATATTCAGGAACCAAGAAAAAACATGGATTTGTCTCCAGAAGTGAAACCATTACCCATATCTTATCCCAAATCCAAAACTTAAAAAGTATTATTTAAGAAGATTCTATGTTTTTACTTCTTAATTTCTTTTCCACTAATCATGATGTTGTTGATTCTTCTTCCCCACAAATATAATACTTTAGGTATTCTTAGTCTCTTGGAATATTTAGGTTGAGGATAAAAGGGATTTATCTCCTAAGAGACCTACAAAGAACAGTGATAAATATAGTGTCAGTAGGATCATGTTGAAACTTGTCCCCAAATTCTCTGACAATGAAATAGTACTTAGCTACATTAAAATTGACCCCTTCTCTCTTGCTCACTAAGCTCATATTTTTCTCTAAACATTTTACAAGTATTAAACATCTTCTTCCACCATTACCTCTCACCTTCTCTTCCACCTTTGGTATTTCTATTCTATCCCTTCCATTTTTTTTTTTTCTGCTCCTTTTTCCTTTTCTTTTTTGAAATGGAGTTTTGCTTTTGTTGCCAAGGCTGGAGCCAGTGATGCATTCTCTTCTCACTGCAACCTCTACCTCCTGGGATTAAGTGATTCTCCTGCCTCAGCCTCCCGAATAGGTAGGTTTACAGGCATGCACCACCACGTCCGGCTAATTTTTGAATTTTTGTAGAGAAGGGGTTTCACCATGTTGGCCAGGCTGGTCTCGAACTCCTGACCTCAGGTAGTCTGTCCGCCTTAGCCTCCCAAAGTGCTGGGATTACAGGTGCCTTTTTTCCTATTCTAAACCCTTATTCTCTCTTCATTGTTCTGGCCTTCAATTTATTTGTACATTCATACATTTATGTATTTATTTAGTCATTCAGTCAATTAACAAGTATGTTCCAAGTGCCAATAACATGTCATCATTGTAATAAGCAGAGGGGAGATGGTTGGTGAACCAAGTCACATGTCATCACTGCCTTCATTATCTTATATTGTAGCAAAAAAGACAGTAAAAAATCAACAACAAAATGTATGTTTAATGTCCATTGTTGAACATACAAACTGCTATTAGTTATACGAGACATTTTGGAAGCTATGTATACAGAGAAGAAATCTTCCTCTGATGACAGTGAAGAGGAATTTCCTCAAAGAAGTAACTTTTGAGCTGAGTTCTGAAGGATATGTTAGAATTAACTAAGCAGAGAGCTAGGGCCCCCAGGAAGAGGAAAGGAAATAGCAAAGCACTGAAGAGCAAAGGATAATGACAATTTTAAAACCAGAGGAGTTGGGTTCAGTAATGAGTACCTATAATCCCAGCTACTCAGGAAGTGGAAGTGAGCAGGAAGACCACTTGAACCCAGGAGTTTCAGGAGTTGGGCAACATAGCAAAACCTCATCTCTAAAATAATTAATTAATTTGTTAATAACCCAGAGGAAGGCTTCTGTGGCTAGACTCAAGGCTATGGGCTGAGCTCCTGAGGCTATTGAGATAGGCGAGAATCAAACCTCTTAGGTCCAACAGACTTTGTTAAAGATGTGGTCTTTGCTTACTAGGAAAGTAACATGAAAAAATGCTCCTTCTTACTGTAATTATATATATATATATATATATATATATATATATATATATATATGTTGGTGTGTGTGTGTGTGTGTGTGTGTGTGTGTGTGTGTGTGTGTTTGTGTGTTTCACTCCTTGCTCCATGTTTCTATTGTTCACGGCCTTTAAGCAAAACAAGGTGACAAGGTGAACTTCTGGACAAGTATCATTGTTTATGGTGCCAGGGGGGCTTGTTTTCCTCAAATACAAACTTGAATTCTCAGTTAACCTAGATATCCTTCTAGGACTCTAGGGACATATAGAATGCTTAGTTCCTAGTTATTGAGAGCATTTATTTATTTTTATTTTTAATTTTTTTTGAGACAGAGTCTTACTCTGTCACCCAGGCTGGAATACAGTGGTGCCATCTCGGCTCACTGCAACCTCCACTTGCAGAATTCAAGCTACTCTCATGCCTCAGCCTCCCCCGTAGCCTGGACTACACGTGTGTACCTCCACGACCAGCTAATTTTTGTATTTTTAGTATAAATAGGGTTTAATTATGTTGGTCAGGCTGATGTCAAACTCCTGACCTCAGGTGATCCACCTGCCTCAGCCTTCCAAATTGCTGGGATTACAGGTGTAAGCCACTGCGTCCAGCCCATGACATTTATTTCTGAGTGCTTATATGTGCTATTACCTCCCTAATATGTATTCTAAAAATATGTACATTTTTGCAATATATTTCCATCACTTACAATACAATAAGTTACCACATCTTAAAATAGAGAATAAAGTTGGCTCTTGGCAAAAACTCCACATTATATTTTCAAGTCATTGCTATAAAAGAACTTCTGAAGATTTACAATGATTTAGTTTCAAAATCAAAACTTAAAATTTAATTAGGTAACAGTTAAAAGGGAGCAATTTCGTTAAATAGCCTTTACTGAAAAGCACATTTATTCCATGACCTTGAGTGAATAAAAAATTAAAAAGGATCAGTAAGTAGGTAGATAGGAGGAAGGCAGCAGTAAAGTACAGAATGATGGCATATTGGAGGGATCTTATAATTACACTTTCATTCATTTGTCTCAGCACCAAAAACCAAAAATACTCTGGGCCCTGCCTCTTCCACATAGATAAACATGACAATGGAGAACAACAAGAATATCTGGTAGAGTTTTAGCTTCCATTTTCTACCCCCATCAGTAAATGACTATTGGAACACGTAGCTGTGTGGAATAAGATTATCATGAATGGGAATGTAAATACGCATTTACTATTAGATTTTAGACCCTTTAGCAAGTGGAAGTTTCCCATGTTACACGTGTGAGGTATGTATATTTTTGGAGGAATAAGTTTGGAGGAATGTATATCCTTCTATGTTTTATTCCTTACAGACATTATTCTGGCTTAAGCAAGTTAACAATGGGCTCAGAAACCAATAATTTTAAAATCTAGACTACTGTAGCAGGCAAAAGACAGTATAAATAGTACATGTCTCTCCTTCATTCTTAATCACCCAACAACATCAAATATCATGGATAAAAAAGATGCCCTGTGTCTCTAGGTTGCTCCCCTTATATGTGATCACACACTTTTTCAAAACTTCGTAAGTGTTTCCCATATATATATATACCTTTCCCCCATGAAGAAATCACTTGTTAATTATAAATAAGTTTGAGAATGCTGAAGGTATCTGAAAACATCTCATTCATTTCTATCAAATAATAACTGAGGGGAAAATAGGCAAAGAAAGCAAAATCACTGGTGTAAGTATTTAATGATATTATGACTACAATATCCAAGACTGCAAAATAATAGCAAGGGAAGAAATGAAAGAAAGAATAACCAAACACAAACAAATGACAACAAAACAATATAGGAATATTTCTCAGAGAGGAAAAGGTTATGCACATTTTATAAAATCGGTTGGGGTTTTATGTATTCTATTAATTTACTGATATAGTGGTTCTGGTTAGAATTCACTCCTTAAATACAAGATCAGCATATGCTGAAATAATACTTTGTATTCACAATGGGAAAGTAACTGCTACATATATTAAAAATTGGACAGCATTTACACAGCAGCATAAATGAGTGTAATAGAAAGAATGAGTTTTGGAATTACAAAGGGTGGATTCAAATACCAGCTCTGCCGCTAATTGGGAATATGACTTTGAACAATTTACAATATGTCCAAGAAGCTTAGTTTTCCTTTTCTATGAAATAGAAGCAAAAGGTTGACCTTATGGAGTTACTATGAACATCAGCAATGGGTTCTTTGTAGAAAAGAGTAGACATTCTAAAACAAGGTGGCTTTATTATTACAATTATATTTTCTACTATGGTGCTTGACTCCATCACTTATGTATCATCAAGGGATTAAAACTATTTATGAAGCAAACTTTAAATTAAAAAAAATATTTCCAGCAGTTTCACTGTTGATGATTTATTGCTTGGAAAGTGTCACTTGAAAAGTATAAATATCAGTCAGACACTGCAGTTTTCTTAGCTTGCTTGACAATATGAGGACCAGAAAACAAGTTGAAAGGATTTTTTGAGTTTATTGAGAATCCAAAAACAATCCTACAAGGAAGAAGAGAAAAGGCAACTGAAGTTGAAACAAACTGATGTAGTAGGAAACAAAGTACATCAAGCAACAGACTTAACAAAGAAATCAAGCAATAGACTTTCAGACAAGCAACAGAATTTTAGATTTAGCCAATGTGGCATGTCACATAACCCAGACAAAACAGCTCGTGTTGACTTTTTATTTCTCAGAGTATTAAAAAAAAAAAAAGAAAGCTGAGCTATCTATTAATTACCATAGACATCAAAAGAAAAACAAACACATTGATGAGTAATGAGTTTATTAAAGTCAGGATAAAGAAAGAAAAAATTATATTTGAAATGCGAAACTCCATGCAATTTTGAGGGTTGTTGACAAGACTGTCTCTGCCAATGACATGCCCTGGAGCTGCATAGTACATAGCCTACATGGCCATGGGGGTGGCCCTAAATGTGCCCAGCCATGAAAACTGTTATACCAAATATAGAAAGTAAAGAATGATAAAGATGAATTTTGAGGTGAGCATCATAATTTGCCTTACAAAAGGTTTTAATTTTATAAAACACCATATGACCAATAGTCTTTAAATGGCAAGTATCCACAATGCATTTAAACTGACTGCATTTACAAAAGTTCAGAGAGATCATAACTTTTCAGGAATATATCTCTAATTTTGTCAGAGTTTAGAATTAACAATAAGTTAGGAAAAAAGCCTCATGGATAGGAATCTTTCCAGCAGGAACCAAGATGTAGGATCCAAGTGTTAACGTACAGTAAGATTTAAACAAGAAGTATATATAAGATTAATAATAAATACAAGACTAGAACAAAGCTTGAGTTAGAACTAGTAGAAAAAAATAACTAAGTTGAGAGAGCAGGCTGGAAAAGGTAATTACTGTAGATGTTAAAAATGGCTTTTCCCAGGGTGACTAATGATAAACTCACAGTTCTCTAACTTCCTTAACAGGGAGACATGCTGACCAATGACCTCTACATATCACAAAGCCAGGAAGTGAACCAAAGGTGGGCCAACAGATTACTCTTCTTTGGTTTAAGCATTCCATCTGTTAGCCAAGGAAATAAATGAAGAAATAAATCTATAGATTCTTTTTCATTTGTTTCCTTCCTTCCGTCCACTAATCTAGTCAGTGACTCACTCATCTATGGCTATGAGTAACATGGCACCAGAAGACAACTCTACAGCATTTCATATTTTCAAGAAGTTAGTGTAACCTATTTTACAGTATTAAATTATTCCTTCAAGGAGGTAGATTAAAGAAGAAATAAAAATCCACCAAAATTAGCAGGTCATCCAAACATACTGAGATATATAACTAGAGCCATTCATATCTCAATGAATAAAAAGTGACACCTACTTAGGATATGTAGACTAAGAAGTCCACGACAGAAATATGTGCAAAACCTGCATGTGGGCAAAAAAAAAAAAAAAAAAGCAAAAAAAAAAAAAAAGCAAAATAAAACTAGCAAATAACAAACAACAAACCCAGGATGTGAAGCATGCTCATATTAGCAGAAAGAAAATAAATAGAAAAGGAATGTGAAATTCTGAAGGATAAAATAGAACCTAAAATGCCAGGGACAATTAATTTTCTATTGCCAATGGCAACAAAGAGATGAATTGCCACAGCCCGGAGACAAGAGATTTTGTTCGAGTAAGTTAAGACATTATTTACCAAAGAAATATCCTTTTGAATGAAAAAATTAACCAGTAAACGTCCAATGAAGAGTGAAAGAACAATGTCCCAATATCTCTCTGATCATCTTTCTTATGAAGAACTGAAGCCATGGTTCAACTCAGAATCTTGAACCATGTTGTCAAGACAATTCAGAACCTTGGAAGACTAGCCTGATGGTGCCTGTAACATGTCCCGGCATTATTTGACAGTGCCCATAGTACCTTCATCTTTATTTTGGAGGTCCAAAAGTAAGGTGGCGAGGTCATGTACCAGAAGTAGATCTGAGGTTAGAAACTAAGACTTAAGAGTCTCTAAATTATTAACTAAGAAAGAAGTGATATTTACCAGATGAGCTACAGAAACTTTTCTCTGGTTCATTCATTCCTCTATTCGGAATACTTACAACAGGGCCTTTCCCAATAGGCATGAGGTAACATGCCTAATTTATGTGAAAAGAATAAATTATTTTTCCCTTGGTCTCTTCCACTGCTATTCAATGCCATTTCCTCATGTTCTGCTCCTGTAAAGTCCCTTATGAAAACAGAGAATAGCTGTTTGAGATGCTACACAAAACAGCCCTCCAAAATGTTAAGCCTGACATTAAGTTGCCCCTTCAGTTTTCTGTTCACACTGCCTACCTGTTTCTTTATTTTTTTCCTGCTATCTACAAATGTAACACTTGAGATGCACTTCATATAATATTTAAATGATATTTAACATCCGGAGTGCTTTTCATCTTTAGAGCTTCTTGAAAATAAAGTTAATTTAATAAGAAGATTACAGTGAAGGAACACTCTTATCTAAAGCACCACACATGAGTAACAAGGATAAAGTAATTGGAAAAGTATATACTTTCATATGGAAACATTCTTGCTTGAGTGTGCTCTGCTGTCATAAAAACTGTTTAAATGCCAAATTTTAACAGGGCAAGCTCAGTAAACCATGTCCCTTCTATGTTGAAGGCTTTCCTCAAACTGAAAGTAGCCACCTGTGTTTTAAAAACTAAAAAAAAAAAATTCATATTGACACTTAGGACGTGACATATGTTCTCAAGGTCATGCTATATGTTTTAGTTAATGTTTTTACTGGGATCCCAAGTAAATGTATTTTAAAGCACATTAAATTCATGCTCTACAGGGGGTAGAAGCAAAGGGGAGGATGCTTCTGCTTCCAAGCATCATTATTCAGGTTGATGACTAAAGCATCAGACAATCTCAAAATATATATGTCTCTCTAGAAGGGGGCCACATCTCCAAATTTAGGTAGTTGAATCAATTACCCATTACTGTAGACTACATGAATTTAGGCTTTGAGTATTTGTATGTAGCAAAGAATTCCTCTAGTTACCTTTCTTACTTTCCCTCCCTTCCTCCCTACTTTCCTTCCTTCCTCTCTTCCTTTCCTTTCTTCCTCCCTTCCTTTCCTTCCTTCCTCCCTGCCTCTTCCTTCCTATCTCTCTCTCTCTCTTTCTAGTTTTGTTTGGGGAATTGATTTATTGAAAAGTTTGAAAAAAATTACCTTACACTTAGGTCCAATTGTTTCCAAATATAAGTAACCATTGTCATAACGTTTATTACATATACAGAAACCATAATAACAATAACACCTACCATTACTTTTTTGCACATGCTATCACTTAGCCGTCGCTGTTACAAAAGACCCCCACAACAGAGTGATTTAAAACAATAATCTTTTTGTATTTGTTGTTGTTGTTTTCACAAGTCTAAGTAGACTGTCTAGATCCAGCTGGGAAGTCCCATTGAACTTAGCCCAGCTCAACTGATCTCAGCTGTGTTCACTTATACATCTAGTATAGATGGGTAAGGAACTGCCTGGTCTATGAATAGGCTCTACTCCACAGGGTGTCTCACTTTCCTCTAGGATAATTCCAGGCATATCTCGATGGTGGCAGCAGGAATCCAATAGAGAGAAGAGAACATGCTAGGCTTTTCAAAGCTAAAGTCAGAAATGGTACCCCTGAGAGTAGCACTCTATGGAACAAAATAAGTCTCAAGGGGTGGGAAATAATTCCACCTCTTGATAGGAAAAATTGCAAATCACATTGTAAGAGGCATGGATACAATGAAATACAAAAAAACAGGGCAATTAATGCATTCCATCTCCCCCAAATGCCTATTATGGGCAAAGACATTACATACTTTAAACACATTGCTTAAAACACACACAACCCCATGAAATAGGAAAGTGGTAACTAATGCTTAAAGAAGTAAGATAATGACCTTATAATATTACACAGGTAACCTTCATAAAAAGAAAATAATTAATTTATATTTTGCAAATGACATTTGTACAACATCTCCTTTTAATTTAGACAATGGAAGTGGAATTTAGGCAATGGAATTTAGACAAAGCAGCGTGTATTCCATGTTACAAATGGTGCTTACAAAGGTGGAGTGAATTGGGAAAACTTCAGTCATCTCACTTCAAGACCAATGCTCCTTCTGCATCATCTTGCTGCTTCATATTCCCAAAGTAAATAATGACTTACAGCATTTCCAAACACCACAGAACCAAAGTATATCTTCAAATAGGTCTACACATGTTACAATTTCAAAAGTAGGTGGTTTTGCTGAAAGTAATCCAAAAAAGGCCACTAGATTATGTGGAAGTCCTAACACCAAATGGCCAACTTTCTGAAGCCTTTTTAAAAAAACAACAAGGTGTATGCTAATATTCATTAGCCCAAGCCAAGCTTTCTAGGTCAATCTTTTTTTTCTTTTCACCTGCCTTTGAACACAACCAAATTATGATGAGTTCCAATTAGACCTTGAAAAAGTTAATTTCTCACATTCCTTTTTTTTTCATTATAAAACAAGTAAATTGAACTATACAGTCTTCAAGAAAACTTTTGTGGACTATTCTCAAACTGTAGATAACTAAGACCTATAAAAATTAAGAAATCAATTATTACTATTTTTAAGAACTCCATTTAAATTACCATTGAGCTCTATAAAACTCTGCTTTTCCTCCAATTTAACAACTTAACAAACAATGTTGCAATTTATGTCACCAAAAAAATTAAGCAAAGGATGTGTGACTTCCATTTATTATTTTAAGTGATCCATAAAGGCATCTACATGGTGAAACAGGAATGGTTCAGGTGACATATATAGAACCAGGGATTAATACAAACACACCGAAACTTAACAAGCTTCCCACCCTTGCCAAACTTGAAATTTTATAACTAATGTACAGAATGAAATTAATATAATCCCCCAGAAAGTAAAGAAATCCAGAAAATTGCTGTTCTTCTGGTATACTAGCCATCAGAATAATATTTCTAAAATGATTAGAAAGAACAGCATTTGCATTGTGATAGTTCATGATTAGTATGGTTGACACTTCATTTCCAGAATATCTTAGCATTAAGCAACAAGTTAAAAGTAACATTATATACTTAGGTCTACTAGCTAAAGTCATGGGTTTTAGAAAGATTGTCTATCCTGGCTTCACCACTTTCTAGGCAATGACAATTTTCTCATTTATCACATAGGGCTGCTAACAATGCCTATGGAATATAGATGCTTTGATAATTAAATGAGATAAGATACATAGGATAGCACTTGGCCCATAAGAAAGACAATAAAAATGGCAAATTATTGTGCATGGCAATGATAATAAAATTGCAGTTTACAATTTTAAAGGCTTTTCACATAGACTCCCTCATTTGGTTTTCATATACACACAAATTTCAACAATAGACAGAGAAATCATTGTTGTTTCCCAAGAGTTTCAAATGAGGTTAAGTTCCTTGTACCAACTCACAATGTTAGCAAAAAAGCAGAGCTAAAATCTGAACCAAGATTTCTGAGTATTCTCCCTATTGTACCACAGTCTTATAATAAAATGTTCCTTCACAATCAATTCACTTTCCTAGAAAATTAAATAAAGTCCACTGAAATTCTAATTATATCTTTAAAAATGAATATATACATATGCATCACCCAGCTGGAGTTCAGAGCGAAAAACAATTATAAATCAAATTCCCATGGAGCGAATCATCTTTTCCCATTACATCTTATTGTTAAGAAAACAATAATACAATTTAACCTGATAACTATTGATAAGCAAAATCAAAACCTAGAATGTCATATTCCGGTAATATTTTTATCTCTAAGTGTGCTATTTAGACTCAAACCACTGGTTGTTCACTCTGTCATTAAATTTTTCAATCCAATTTATGCCCAGTTAATAGAAATATCTAACAGCTCCAAATTAGAAATATAGAAAATTTATTAATTTTCTTTAGCCTTTGCTAAGACTAATGCAATTAAAAAAAAAAAAGTTCAAACTATAACTTTGCATTATATCATTAGGTGCTTAAGTGGAAAATACATCAAATATATTTTCTATTGAAATGAAAACTCTGGTGTACATACATATATATAAATTAATCCTGTCTGATTTGCCTTGTAAATGCAACAGTCTAGGTATATAATATAATCTAAAAATGGGAAACTATACATTTCAATTTTTAGAATATTGCCCTTCATCACTTTCATTGTCAACTTCATAATGCATTCAAATTAAAATATTTTAAAATCTTTCTTCTTTATTAAAGAGCAGTCAGTGTTGAATCATAATCTAGTGATTGTTATCACAAGCAAGAGATTAAAAAGTCATCACACAGATGGCCATCTTAACTACAATAAAGTGTACAAAATATATGATTATAATAATTAAACATTTTAAGTGCTAGTAATTACTGTAATTTAAAAACTAACTATAACCAAATTTGAGTAAACTGACTTATTTATACCCATTTCTACTTGATATCTTGACAATAAAATTGATCTCAAGACATGTTCTTATGGTTCATAAAAAGCTAACAAATGTTTAAAAAATAGTATAAGGAAATTTAATGTAATATTACTTATTTAGTTATTCAAGTGTTTTTCTGAAAATAAGTATTTTCTAATTCATTTGATTAAAATAAGTAGGAAGTACTGGTAGGTAAATTAAAATAAAATATGACAACATTGTAATTACCCAGGCTTGTGCTAATTTCAAACAATTCAAAAAAAGTATAAAACAAAGATCAATAGAAAGCAATGAATGAAGACACCATAACCTTAAAAGTCATGTTTTTTATTTAAAAAATTTTATTTGACTTGGTTCAAAATTTCTATATTAATTATGAAAAAATAAGATAATTTAAAAAATTATTAATAGCTTTTTAAGCATTCCATAACATATGCCAATTAATTAGCATGGCATTGTCTCCAGTTATTTCCAGTTTTTCAAATAGGTATCAAAATTGTGATTTCCAGTGCTAGTCTTGGATACACAGAGACCAAATGAAGAACAGTTCAACACCAAAGAGAGTTTTATAAGGTCTCTAAAACAGAGACTGGCTAATATTTATCAAGTGCCAATTTTGAACAGTACAATAAGAGATTCTAAATAATTAAAACAATTAAATACAAGAAAAACTCCATTAACCCATGGTGAGAGAGAGAGAGAGAGAGAGAATATACATTTGCCACCATTGCAAATATTCAAATGCCATTGGATCACATTCTTAGAATCATTAAGAAAGTAGTCTGAACATCTGATAAAATTTAAGCAAGACTCTCAATACATAAGTAGAAATAAGATATACAAAATTAATATATTTTTAACAAATAAGTGTATTCGGTCTATTAGGTGCCCTTAAATGCATTATTATGACTTTGGTATATAAAATAAAAACTTAAAAGGAAACTGTGCAGCTTAAGAATTTCTAATATTCGCGGCCGGGTGCGGTGGCTCATGCCTGTAATCCCAGCACTTTGGGAGGCCGAGGCAGGCAGATCACGAGGTCAAGAGATCAAGACCATCCTGGCCATGGTGAAACCCTATCTCTACTAAAAATACAAAAAATAGCTGGGCGTGGTGGCACACACCTGTGGTCCCAGCTACTTGGGAGGCTGAGGTGGAAGAATTGCTTGAACCCAGGAGGCAGAAGTTGCAGTGAGCTGAGATTGCGCCACTGCACTCCAGCCTGGCGACAGAGCAAGACTCTGTCTCAAAAAAAAAAAAACAGAATTTCTAATATTCATAAGGCTTCATTACATTTCAGTTCCAAATAGGCTTTTAATAAACAGAAACTTGAGCTATATTTTCAGATTCTCTTATTTTAATCTTCATATACATATATATATATATATAAATATTTTATTATTTATTTTAATATATATAAATAAAATATATATATATATTTTATTATGACAAGTTATTAGGTTTGGTTTCTGGCTTTTTGGTGACAATGATTTTAAATAATCATTTCTTTTCACTTTTGACTTAGTTTTGTTGATCTGGGTGTTAATTATTATTATTACTCTCTTTTCTATCTGTCAGCTCACCTGCAGGGTCTTAAACTGCTTGAGCTTACGAAAACAGAAAACATTATGGGGTTGCTTCATTGCCTAGTTTCTCTGTATCATTAATACAATGGTCAAAACAGCACAACTAAAAAACCAGACATATCAACTGCAATTCATGTTTTACTACTGACTAACATTTTTGAAGCACTTATTAAATGTCAGGCAGTGTGCTAGGTTCCAGGGATATAAGCATGAATAAGACTAAATATTAGCAGTAAATTATGTTGAATTACAATTACATTATAAATATTTTTCTTATGAACCTGATTATATATGTTTTCTGTGGATTTTTTTTCCAGCTTTCTTACTATTGAGCTCACCTTTAAATTCAGGATTATGTAACTATCTCCAGGTAATTTTATTTTCCCACTAAAACAGAAGCAACATTAATGTAAAATACTCCATGGTGTCAGCTATGTAAGAGATTGACCACATAAACTAATTACTAATACACTATCTATGATACAGTTACTCACAGTCTCCAATCTCGTACAATTCCAGAATCAATATTATAAATTGCACTAGCAGCATTTATATCAGCGTTGTCAAACTTATTCATATGATAAATTCCGCTATAGGGTTTCAGTTTAATTACCTGAATTAGCTACCCATACCATATTTGCACCCAGTTAATTTATACCTGGTTTTAGGTCCTGTCCTATAGTTTAAAATTCCTATCAACCTGCTAATAAATATGAAAGGAAATTTGAAGATAACTTGTAACATACATTTTTATTATTCTAAAATTATACTACAAAATAAGCATTTTTATAAAGCTAAACACTACATTTATATTCTTCACATTACCTTTTCACAATAATCTCCAGTATTAAAATGGAGATTGATTTCCACAGAAGTAATGATGGCACCAAAATTTAATAGAAATAATACAGAAACACAACTAGTCTCTTATACATAAAGAAAATATTTTTCTAATGAAATATTATTAACATATTTCCTCAAATTGCTAGGAAAAACAACTTGCCAATGATATGACATTTCATAAATGCCTTCTTTGCTCTAAACAGTAGAGACTACATATTGTTAATACATTTCAATTCAGCCAAATAGAGTTAAATTTTTTTTTGATGTTACTGTGTTTGATTTTCTGCACCTCATAGATCCCCTTTGATAAAAACCCAGTAAGGGTTATAGGTTTTAAGAAACTCCATCTCTCTGGCTGTGGTCAGGGCATAGTCCCATGGTTCTACAGTTTATTCACTTCACAAAGGATGTTGGCTGTGTGGAGAAGTAGGGACTGAAACCCAGTCCTTATTGCTCCACTTGCCAAACTATGCAGTGCCCCATTTCAGGACTGACAGGTGTTGTGGCATCTTAAAGGAAGGTGTACTTCTTTGCAACTTTATGCCCAGGGATGCTCACTTTTTACCATTCATCTGTCAAGAGGCAGAATCTTTTAGTAATTCTCAAAAGGCACTATATATGATGACAATAACCTTGCCTTTTTCTGGGGATAGAGGAGAATTAGAGGAGTATATAAAACTGGGATTAATAGACTCCCTCCTTGACCTCATTATTTACATCCAAACACACCAAAATGCATCTCCAACTATTTTGTCCCATTACCGCTGCCTTTGTTTAGGACCACATATTCTCTGACCTGAAACTGCCTTTGACATGGTTTTTCCTTTAGGCTCTCTGAGTTGTCAGAGCCTAATTTATACCCCTACCGTCTGCTTACCATTCGGCCTAAAATCTGGTACACCATGCTCACCCACTCCATTTGTCTCCAGTCAGTCCCATCACAGGCATTGTGAACCTGAACATATCATATCCTCTCCAGTCTTAAAGATCCTCCTGGTGTGCTCTTGCTGCCTGGCATCCTCTATTCCTTCACTTCTTTTCTGCCTAGCTTATTGATTTTCAAGGGGAGTAGATTCTTAAGCCTTTGAGGTATTAATAACAAGTACAATTTTTATGACCAAATCTTCAATAAGTTTAATTTAGAGCTGCTGCTACTCTCATAACTCATGTTCATCTCTGGCTTGGAAACCTGCAAAGGGCTGGGGATTTGGCAAGAGTTGGGAAGTGGCATCTTTACTGTTTTCCCTGTCTAATTCTTCAACTCTTCCTCAGTCACTCACTGTGTTGTGTCTGGCTTCTCCCAAGTTAGAAACACGTTGGTTCTTTCAAGGAGAGTTTCTATGCGACTCTGAGGTCCACTCTTCACAACTCACCCTGAGTTTACTGAAGTCTTTCTCCTGTAATGTTCACTGCTGTAGGCCATGCAGCCATGCCCCCATTGATGCCATGCAAAGGGAAGATTATACTGCAGGCTTGTGGGGCCCATCCCAAAAAGCCAGGTTATCCCTCAAATTACTGCAGTCTGAGATGGGTGTCCCAAGCTAGGTAACAGCAGTGGTGAATGAATGGGAGGATTCCAGCCTTGACTGCAGTAATCTGGACACTCTTCCCCTCTCTGAGACTCAGCTTTCCTCTCTATGAAATGAGCTGATCCCTTAGGGCTGCATGAGGATTGGACAAGGTCATGCTTACACATCATTGAGCCCATGATTTTATATACAATAGGTGCTCATTAATGACAACTACTGATTCAAGGTGGCTGAGGCACCCAGGCCACGCACCTTCTTTGAGGAAACACCCCTAGGAATCATGTTTATTGTCCAAATAAACAGATGAGTCAACTGCTGTTTGGATGGCCACAGGCTGTCTCCGATTGCTACCAACCCCACCTTGAAATTCACCCTCAAATATCTCATAAGCAATTTTGGGTGCCCTTTACTAAGATTTCCTCCATGTTAACATCTTACAAAATTATAGTGCAATATCACCAGGATATTGACGTTGAAACAAGCTATTCATCACATTCAAATTTCCTCAGTATTACCTATACTCATTTGTGATTTTCTTTTATATTTAGTTCTATACACCTTTATATTATGAGTAGGATCATATATCTGCCACCTACCATCACAGTCCAGATACAGAACAGCTCCAACACCTCAAGGAAGGCTTGTGTTGTTTTGTAACCCAAACCACCCCAACTCCTAAACTTTGTCAAACACTAATCATTTTTCAATTTCTATAATTTAGTCATTTCAAAAATAATACATAAATAGAACCATGTGGTATGTAAACTTTTGAGATTGGCTGTTTTGTTCAGCATAATTACCTGGAGATTTATATAAAAATGTTGATCATAATGTCATTCCTTTGTATTGCTGAGTTGAATTCTATTCTGTGGATACCACAGTTTGTTTAACCAGTCACCTAATGGAAAGCATTTTATTGATTTTATTGTTTATTTTTGGTTATCATTAAAAAATCTATAATTAACACTGTAATTGTGTGTGTGTGTGTGTGTGTGTGTGTGAGAGAGAGAGAGAGAGAGAGAGAGAGAGAGAGAGAGAGCGCCTCTGTAATAAATGCCTGATAATCCAACTTCTGGGTCATATATTAAGGACATGTTTAATTTTATATGAAACTATTAAATTGTTTTCCAATTTTTCCTATTTTTAATTTCCTTAGAAACTTTCATACTGTTTTCATAATGGCTGTGCCAATTTACATTCTCACCAACAGTGTATTATGTTTCCCTTTTCTCCACAACTAATTAGTTATTATTATATTTGATTAACAGCTAATAAGAAAAAATTTAAGAGAGAAAGATCTATGAAGTATCAAATAGAAAAAATATTTTTCTCATACTGAATTTTGATCACCAACAAAGCAGCTAATTTCATCTGAACATACTTGATGACACTAAATACATAAAGGTTCTTTCACAGATGTCAATATGCAAGAGAATAGCAATTGCTTTGCAGTCCTGTGTTATAAAAACATTAATTCAGCATTTTTAATGCCACAGGTACTTTATCTCAACAGATACTTAAAGTCAAATTATGCAGTAGTGCCCTGAGACATCAATGAATGTAAGTTATCTCTTTATCTAGAATGGTACTAATTATTCACCACCTTTGGAGAAACCTAGAAAATAAAATCACACAAATCATTTCCACGTGCTCCAGGTTAGATGAAAAAAATAAGAAAGACTGAAGGAAAATGTTTGATACTTTATACATTTTTGGACATATTGTAGTTTATTCTTTTCTTATTAATGGTTCTAACAAAGAAATGACATTAAGTTATCAAATGGGGACCTACAGAGCATCTTATAACTACTTCCAGTCAAGAAAATGTCTGGAATTTACTTACATATGCTTCCTATTCACATAACTTCCAATTTTCATAAAAGACCTGATTTTCCATGGTTCTCCCTTGTTGCTAGAATAGATTTGACTGATAACTTCTTTCCTTTCATATTTATCATGTATAAGATGTCTACAATAGCATGGGATATTTTATTATAGTTTAAAATGGTCTTATTAGCTCTTCATAGCATCACCATCTTATTGATATATTATGTGTAATATATGCAACCTGAAAATTTTTTAAGATACAAGGATATGTTATACATAAAAATATTAAAAATCGTGGTTTCCTTATCTCACTTTGCAAAATGGTTATCATGATGGGATAGTCTCCCAAATATCACCATTATCTTGATAGACAACCTTTCACCAGTGTTAAGTGAAGGTTGAATACTCTTAAGTGTACTCAGACTTAAACATGCAAAAGAAATCTAAAGAAGTCTATAGTCTAATTTGAGATAAAACATTAACCCAAATTAACTAATTAAAAAGCAATACAAAGGCTATGAAAGTGTATACAGACAATTGATGTTTAATGAGTAGTGTATGAAAAATTTTCTAGATGGCAGAAAACAAATGCTTGGTATTCTGGGCTGGGGCTGAGAAAACTTTGAAAACATGTCAGAATTAATGGAAAATATGTCAGTGTTTTCCTGGTATCATAGTGCATTCTTTCTCACACTTTCCCATTATCCCAGGTTAGATAACTCACTCTTCTATTCACTACTAAGATCTGTGAGGTATTCTCAGTTCCAACTGGCCATAGAAATACCTTCTTTATTTACTTTTATTTTTCCCTGCCTTAAGTCCATTTAACTTCACTTAAGCTGTTTTCATAGGTACCTTCGAAACTTTAGCCTGTAGACTAAAGTGCTGGAATTTTACAAATCCATTAAATCATCTGTATGTAATAGTAGTCACACTCTACAAATATTACAAAGAAACTTCTGGTGCTCAGAAATGTATAGCTTAAATACCTAGTATCCTTTGGAAGTGAGTAACTTACAACTGTATATAACTATCAGTCATAGGATAGCCCAGCTTAGACTAGAGTTTTTAAATGGCCCATTAAAAATCTACTCAAAATCTGGTACTGCTCAAACTCATCAAGTGTTATTTAGAACACCCTCAAAGACAAAAGGATTTTCAAAAGTATTTTGTATGACAATTTCTACTTCTGATCATTACCTTGGCATAGATCTTTGAAATGTGATTATACTTGTTACATGAGGGACTGTGAATCAGAAGACAGATAAAACTATAATGATAATAATAGATAATATTTTCAAAGTTATAATGGCATTTATGTGCCAGAATGGTTCCTTATTTGAGGTGTGTTTGCTAACTAAAGCAATTAAGTGTTTCAATTCAGGGTAACAAAATGCAGCAACTCATTTCAAGGTTTCATTAAGTTTAAAATTTTATAGTGAGCATTGGCTAAAATTATTATTATATAATATTATGCTTTTGTAAAGTTTCACAGTCCTTTGCTGCACAAACCCAAGAGTGTTTCATATTACTTATAATGTAATCAAACAGTCTAAAAGATTGATTCATTGTTTAAGCCAGAGCAATCTTTTGAAATAAATGTACAGTAACTGACAGCAACAGTTTTCACATGGGTATTCTGAAAATGGAAAGAATAAATGCACTTTACTTAAGTATCTTCAATAATTTCCATTTAGCAGTACATGATGGAACACCAAATAGCTTTAATGAGTAGTGAGTGAATTTAACTATTTCGGCACAGCATCATATTGATTTTAAGAAAAAAAAATAATAATATGCCAGGACTTCCTATAAATCATATTGTAATTCCTTCCAAGAGGCCATGACTCCGCAGTTGTAGGCAAATGTATTTTTAATTTAATTTATAAATGGCTTAAAAATACTGAAGGACATAAACTATGCTCTTATAATCTTCTGGAAGAATGTTCTTAGAACAAGATGTTAAAAGGAGACATTTTGCATTGGTTTCAGTTAAGACCCAAAATCCAACAACCAAATAGTTGACAAGAACATTCACATTTTTAATCAAAACACTAGGTGATCTACGCAGAACTTGTAAAAGAGACTTTCAAGAACCACCAGTTTTATAAGTCAGCATCCCTTGCAGCATAAGTGGCTGAGAAGTTTGGAAACAAGGAAGAGAAATATTTTTGCCTGGGAAGGGGATGGGGAATTGTTGAGCGGCTATAATTCCTCTACTACCACTTTACCTCAAACTTTGAAGAAACTTTAGGGAGACCACTTCAGAAGCTTATATGTATACCTCTATGCTTGGGGGCAGAAGAGTTAATATCTAGTATGCATTTTAGAAGTCCTCTCCTAAGACCATCATTGCAGGAGAGCTCCAGAGGATTAGTACAGCACAATTTGTGTCATTATTTTTTAAGCCATACATTCATTGAATTAAAACACTGTATTCCTAGCTGCGCCAAGTGAATTGTTAGCTACAGTCTCCCTGGAAGAGGAAGATTCTGTAAATGTTTCCTGAAGACTAAAGAGGGCAACTAAGAAGAGAGTTTGCTGAAAGATATTTCAAATTCTGTTCAAAAAGAATGCATAGATAAATGGAGTTATTCCAACACAGGGAACAAATTTCCAGATTTCCAGGGACTGAGGGAGAAATATTATACATGTAACTGGAAAAAAAATGCATTTCCTGTATCAAAGAAAATTTAGCTAAATAGTCCCAGCAAGGGCCTCTGAGAAATGCAAACACCTCTTTGTCTCGATAGGTTACATTAGGCTGTGCTAACAAACAATCCATTAATTTTAATGGTATAAAACCACAAAGATTAATTTCTTGTTCAAGTATCATGGCTTGTTGCAGGTCTGTGAGAGGCAGATGCTGGTTCCTCTCATTGAAGTTTTGGTGATTTCATGTTGAAACAATAGCCATCATTTTTAAATTTGTAATCTGCAGTGTCTGAAGAAAAATAAAGATTTCTGGAGACTCTCATCCAAGTTTAGCCTATCAGTGACATTTTTCACTTTTGTTCAAAACTTCAAAACTCATTAATCAGAACTGAGTAAATGTCCTCCCAAACCACAGAAAGCCAGGAAGTTCAATCCTACCATGTGTCCAGGAGGCACACAGCTGGAAATTTTTGACAGCATTCACATCCACTATACCCCTTGAAGGTAAAACAAAGAATCATTGAAAAAGAAAGAGAGGCCAGGCGCGGTGGCTCAAGCCTGTAATCCCAGCACTTTGGGAGGCCGAGGCGGGTGGATCACGAGGTCAAGAGATCGAGACCATCCTGGTCAACATGGTGAAACCCCGCCTCTACTAAAACTACAAAAAATTAGCTGGGCATGGTGGCGCGTGCCTGTAATCCCA
>NW_016107522.1:2473231-2479807 GCF_001604975.1 Cebus imitator | reverse complement strand
GCGTGCCTGTAATCCCAGCTACTCAGGAGGCTGAGGCAGGAGAATTGCCTGAACCCAGGAGGCGGAGGTTGCGGTGAGCCGAGGTCGCGCCATTGAACTCTAAAAAGGGTAAAAAGAGTGAAACTCCGTCTCAAAAAAAAAAAAAAAAAAGAAAGAGAATCCACCAAACCCAGGGAAAGTTTATCCAGGGTTACATTTAAATTAATCAAGTCACACTTCACCTTTTCTTCTCCTACCTTTCTGAGGCTTAACCCTAGCATAGCCAGAGGCAGCATCCTTGAACAGGGCAGAAAGCATAGAGGCCAACTGGGGGAAACACAGGAAAGGCTGACCAACCTGCCTTTTCTCAATAGAAGTGGCCAGAAAAATGCTGGGAAATTTTTCATATTAAATAAATTTAAGACCTCCTTATGATATGAATAGTGAGTAAAAGAAATGTCACTATTCATGTGATTAGCAGTGATTGCCATACATTTTATTCTCTCAGAGTAAAGGAAATAGGAGACCTTTCTGACATTTTATTCATAAGCATGAAAATATTTAGCCCCATAGAGCAGGTTTGAATGGAAAATAGTGAAAGCAAAGTGGAGAAAGACCAGTTTGCTTAAATAAAATCAAATAAAAAACAGCTTGTGCTAGATAAGTAAAATTTTAAGAGTATAGTAAATCAGGAACAAAGTAATGAAAGAAGAAAAAAAAAAAAACTTTAAAGTGAACCTTAATGAAAACTATCAGAATACCTTAAGAAAATCAGAGGAAATTATCACATATAACCAAGAGAATCTCAGAAGCATTAAGATAAAAAGCTGTTACAGAACTGGGAAATATGTTTAGAAATCAAGCTACATTACCCTGGAATTTTTCCCAGATACATGAAACCAAATTAAAGATAAAAATGCAGTGAAAATCTGACTTAAGTCACAAACACCTAGGAAAAAGCTCCATCACAGCAAAATGAATGGCAGAAAATCTGATTAGACTCTGTAACATTGGCCAAATAGGAATGGTGGGCAGAGACGAACAACATAATTTATTTCCAACAAACTAGATTTAGGTACAGAGTGATAACCCTTTATAGTATCAGAACACATTAGTAGTAGAACTCCCAGATACAAACTACCATTAAATCAGTAACTATTTAATCTTAATCTTTGAATTTTTCAGTGATACAGGAAGCATCAAAGAAGAAAATAGGATATCCATGTTTAAAGAGCTCAAATATTCAAAATATAAAGGAATAAAATATTGTTTTTATGTAAATTGACTACAATGTTTTAATTTTAAACAGACTTTTTTAAAAAAAATAGTTAAAATATATAGAAAATTTCATAGCACAAAGAGTTCTTACCTTCTTTACAGCCAGTGTTTCCTATTATAAACATCTTACATAAGTATGGAACATTTGCCGCATTAATGAACAAATATGAATACATCACTGTTAACTACAGTCTATACTTTATTCAGATCTCCTTAACTTTTAACAGCTGTCATTTTTCTATTCCAGTATCCCATACAGAATACCATATTATATTAGTTGTCATACATCCTTCTCCTCCTCCTCAACATGGCTATGATAGTTTCTCAGACTTTCCTTGTTTTTAATGAGCTTGACATTTTTGAGGGGTACTGACCAGGTATTTTGTGTAATGTTCCTCGGTTGGGATGTGCATATTTTTATTCACGATTGGACTGAAGTTATACATTTTTGGGAGGAAGACCACAGAGGTAAACCATTATACTATTTCAAGGGTACATTCTATCACTATGATTACCACTGTTGATGTTGACCTTGGTCACTTAGTTGAGGTCACGTTTGTCTGGTTTCTGTACTATAAGGTTACTTTTTCCTCCTCCTTTTCCATACACACTCTTTAGATGGAAGTCACTATGTGCAGCCATGCTTAAAGAGTGGAGAATTATACTCCACTTCCTTGAGGGCAAGTATCTACATAAATTATTTGAAATTGTTCTGCATAGGTTTGACTAGTCTTCCCAATTCATTCATTCAGTTGATCATATATTTATATCTGCATAAACTCATGGGTATTTTAGGCACAAATTCCACATAAATATTTTCATAAGAGCCTTATGGAGATATGATTCACATATCATACAATTCACTCACTTTAAACTGGCTCTAATTAGAAGAGATAGTAAAAAGTGCTTATTCCGATACAAACAGTTGCTCAACAATCGTCAATCCAGGTCTAAAAAACTACATGAAAGTTATCAACTAAGCCATCTATAAATATGTGTTTAAACAACAATAGTCTAATGTGTATTGTTATCTCTGTTCTATAACCTATAAAATAAAATTAATATTATATTAAAATGTGATGAAACTGCTATAAAAATGTGGTGAAAATCCAATAGAAAGAAAGAGATTTCAAGTTCATTGGTTTCACTTTTCTGTACAAACCTCTCATGATTAGAAAAATGATGTAAATTATTTCGCTGAAGATTATTTTATCAGTGGCTTTTAATTGTAAGTTTATGTTACACTCATAATTTATCCTATCATCATAAACTTCAGGCAAGACATGTAGACCAGAAAAGTGCTTTTTACCCTTATTTTACATTTCAGCAAACTACCACATTATGAGATTAAAAGATTGTTCAAGGTCCAACAACCAGCAATCAATGGCAGTCAGATTTTGAAACCAAATCTTTAAACTTTTAGTCAGTTCATGTTACTTCTTTTACCAATTAGAAACAGTAGCACTATGGTTTTGGATATTATTTAAAACTATCAAAATGTTCTAAAAATCATATTTCATTTCAAAAATATTTAATAAGAACTATGTGTAAAGATATTTTTAATGGTGATAAATAAGATATAATTTTCACCTTCCAGGATTACTATGTGATTTGGAAAGATAAATAAGCCAATTAACAAATATAATAATACATTAAATAATACACATAAAAACAGAAGCTTGTAAAAGTAGAGAGATTCCAGGACTTTTGGAATGATTTATTGAGAATCATTTATTGAGGCTCATTTTTAAATAAATGTAGGAGACTTCCCATGTGGTCTGAAAAAGACTATTCCAGTTGCAGGAATCCCAATGTGCAGAGCCATGGAGATATATTTTTTAATTAAGTGGCTTTGTTAGTAAGATTATTTTACAGATTATTTTATAGATTATTTTACATTTAAATACTGTTTCCAACATCTAAAAATTAAGTATGAATTAATAATTACATTGATTAGCATTTTATTCTTATAAAATAATTCTTATAATTGATATATCTATAGTCTTTCTAATTCCACAAGGAGAGCTAAATGGAAAGATGAATAATTATCCCCCTAACATGCAAATAATTTCCATGGTTTTCTACCATTATTACAGACAGAAAATCTGATTATCATCCATATTCTCAAGCTGTAATTTGAAACCATTAATTTATATTGAATCAAACTCCATACTCTTCCTTGAGCTTTACTTTAATATAATCATTGAACCTTCTTTTTTGAGTCAGCTAGTAATACTTCTAGTTTCAAACTCCTAAACTTTCTGTAAAATCCACAGTAGGCATTCCTATAGGTTGATGAATAGGACCAGACACTCCAGGTCCAACAGAAAGATCATCAAATCCACTTCTTTTTAGCAGTCACCCAGGTCTAAGTATTTTGCTAAGCTACATAAGAACCTATAAATAACATGCAGAATGTATTTCATTTAACATTTATTTCATCAATCTTGTTCACACGTATTTTCAATGTAATTAAAGACAAAATGATAGAGTAAATTTTTATTGAAAGTTTATGCAGTACCTGTGAGAAGATCTTGGACCAACCATATATGCAAAGGCTTCCATTTAATTTAACCACCTACAAAAATAAAGTAAGATCGCTAACTCATGAATATGTTCTAGAATGATATTCACTGATTATAATTAAAAAGTTCTTTAGAAAGCAGGAGCAATGGACAAGAATCAATCTACTTTAGTTAGATAGAAGGAGTTTTTATGGAAAAAAATAAAAATATCAATTAAAACCATGTACAGCCAGACAAACACAGACTTCAGTGTTTAAGGTTATGTTATACAACTACTTGGAGGGAATCTTTTGTCAGGAATGTATCTAAGGCATGGGTAAATGGAGTAGATGGTTAAGGCCACCTACAGAAAAGACACAAGGGAGAGCATGACTCATACTCTTAAGACTAATGTGCCGGGCGCGGTGGCTCAAGCCTGTAATCCCAGCACTTTGGGAGGCCGAGGCGGGTGGATCACGAGGTCAAGAGATCGAGACCATCCTGGTCAACACGGTGAAACCCCGTCTCTACTAAAAATACAAAAAATTAGCTGGGCATGGTGGCGCGTGCCTGTAATCCCAGCTACTCAGGAGGCTGAGGCAGGAGAATTGCCTGAACCCAGGAGGCGGAGGTTGCGGTGAGCCTAGATCGCGCCATTGCACTCCAGCCTGGGTAACAAGAGCGAAACTCCGTCTCAAAAAAAAAAAAAAAAAAAAAAAAAAAAAGACTAATGTTTTATTCACATGCTTTATGACCCATGTCTCTTATTCACATGATGCTAACCCAACTCTGATGAAAAAATGAATTCTGTCGTCAACCACTACCAGGAATCCAATCACACTAATGCTACTAAGCCTAATGTATATGTGAAGCAGTACCACTGCACAAAGCACAATATTGTGCCTGAAAAATTCCATTTGACATCTATCTTCTTAGGTGTTTTCTGGTCCCAGGACACTTAATCCTCTTGCCTATTATCCACACAGCACTTAGTCTCACTCTTCACATTCACTCACTCTGCACATTTCTTGTCCAACATAGCTTCCTGCTTTGTCAAACCTTTGGTACGAGGGAGCTCCAGGAAATTCCTTCACTTTGTATATTATGTATTGCTATGACACTAAATACATTTATGATGCAAATGTTTTACTTTTGTAACCAGAGAAAATAAAAATTACACATTAAAAAATGCGTTTCAATTCGAGACTAAACAAATATATTAAGATGTGCCTTATGCAAGTGTGAATGCACATAAAATAGTGCATTTGTTCACAGTAGGTGCTAGAAGAATGCAGATGATTATGGGCATTATTCAAAGTGAGAAAAGACTGTAACTAACAACACAGGAAAAGTTAGTGTGATAAGGAAGTACACATGTATTCCTTCAGTTTACCAGATAGGAAGTGAAATGAGCAACAAAGGAAGGATGAATGATTTGGATTAGTCTATTATAAAAATAGTTCTCAACTGAATGCTCACTAGGAATCAGACACCTCTCAGAAAAATGTTTCTATCTTTCTCCCAACCTCATGGATAAATCCCTGTCATTAAACTTAATTTCTTATACGCACATAACACAATTTCTCATTATGTATTTCTTTTAGTTGATGTAAATTCTTTCTCATTAGCCTGTAAGTTTCTCAAGAGCAGGATTATGTTTGTCCTCTTCCCACAGATAATATATGACCCAGGGACTACCTGCTTTAGTGCTTAACACAAAAGAGGTACCCAATAAATAACTGAATAATTAATCAATCAATTCACTATAGAGTAAGTATTGCTCTACAACCATATTTTCCTCCTTAACAATAGATATTGGGGATTTTCCCATGATGGTATTTAAAGAACTACAACATTCCACTTACTGTCTTACTAAATCAGAAATGCACTGCATAAATATGGCAACATTTGTTTATCTATTTTCCTATTAGAAATTTGGAGATTTTTTCAATTATTTAATAAAATCATGTTTACACACTTTTGTGCCTCCTTTCTAATCTCTCTGCCTGAGTCTTTTTCTTGCCTTACTTAAATGATTTCCTTTACAAACATTGAGTAAAAGTGATGATAGCATACATTCTTACATTTCTTCCAAGCTTAAAGGAAAAGCACTTAGTCTTTCACCATTAAGTATGATCTTGGATCTAGGTTTATTGGAGATGTTCCTTATCAAGTTGAAGAAGTTCCTTTCTATTCTTAATTTGCTAACAGTTTATCAAGAATAAATGTCATATTTTCCAATATTTTTTCTGCATCTGAGATGGCCATATGGTTTTTCTTTTTACTTTGTTAATATGGTGAACTATTTGATTGATTTTCTAATGTTAAACCAACATTGCATTTCTGGGATGAGCTTAACTTGTTCATGATATATTATCTTTATCTGCCATTGCTATTTATACTTGCTAAAGTTTCATCAATAATGTTTATATCTATGTTCTGGAGGATATTGGCCTGCTGTTTTCTTTTCTTATAATACCTTTTAAGTTGGTCTCATAGTTGGAAAATATTCCCTCCTCTACAATTTCCTGAAAGAGTTTATATAGATCTGGTATTATTTCTTCCTTAAATATGAGGAAGATTTTATAGTAAGGTCATCTGTGCCTTAAGTTTACTTTGTGGGAAGATTTTTTTTTTTGTTTTGAGTTTGGGTTTTTAATAGCTGATTTGCCACTTAATTCAAATACCATGAAATTGGCCGGGCGCAGTGGCTCACGCCTGTAATCCCAGCACTTTGGGAGGCCGAGGCGGGTGGATCACGAGGTCAAGAGATCGAGACCATCCTGGTCAACATGGTGAAACCCCGTCTCTACTA
>NW_016107522.1:2448781-2473078 GCF_001604975.1 Cebus imitator | reverse complement strand
AAAAAAAAAAAAAAAAAAAAAAACAAATACCATGAAATTTACTCATTTTATGCAAGCAATTACATTATTTTTAGTAAATTTACAGATTTGTGCAACCATCAGCACAATCCTATTACAGAACAGTTCCATTGCCTCAAAAGATTCCTTGTGCCCATATGCAGTTACTCACCATCCCCACTGCCAGTGCCAGACAAGAAACACTTTACTTTTAAACAATCCACAGATTGTCTTTTCTGTACATTTCATATCATTACATCATATGCTTTTTTTGTTGTTGTTTCTGGCTTCTTTCATGTGGCATAATGTTTTAAAGGTGTATCCATGTTGTAGCATGTATCAGTATTTCATTCCTTTTCGTTGATGAACATTTTCCATAGTATGAATATAACTTATTTACCAATTCACCAATTTGGTGGGAATAGTTTTAAATATAGGTACAATTTCTTTAAAAGACACAAGTCATTCAAGTTATCTATTTCTTCTTGGGTATACATAATATATTGCTACAGATTCATGAAAGCATTTTACAGGATGAACTCCTAAAAGAGGAACTATAAAGCCAATTATTATGAGCATTTTTCATTTAGTAAATATTCAAGTAAAATGACAATAATTATGTATATGAGTGTTTATTTCCCTACTCCCTTACCAACACAAGGAGTCTGTCAGTGTTTTCCTCTTTGTGTCAACTCATCAGCAAAGACTATCTTACTATTGTGTTATTTTGCATTGCTTTAATTATTAGAGTTTATATATTTATTATTTACTTTTACAGTATTATACTCACTCTCAGCCCAGTGCCCCCCCAACACCCCCACCCGGAGGTATGAATCTTTTCCAGACCACTCACACTTCACCCTGTTCTGAATTGCCTGGAGACACAACTCTTGTATTGTTATTTTGTATAGCCTTGGAAACAATAGATATTTAACTACAAATATCCTGAATGAAGTGATAGTCTATTCTATTTGTGTTAGCTTATCACTGATTTTTGTCTTCTCTGCTCAACAAGAACACAAAATTCTTATGAATAAGGACAAATTCTCATGTACCAATATATCCTGATTATCAAACAGATAATTAGTTTATCAACAATAAATATTTGCATATTAATTGATGTGAATTTAACTAATTGAGACCAAAGCTATGGTTTTAACATTAACTACAAATAAAACTGCATAAAGAAAAAATAATTGCAATCCATAATCATATGCATAACTAGTAGGTAACAGTCACATGTTAACCTCACAAGGACTGCTTTCTGCAGGCTATGTGTATATATATATAAATATATATATATATATAAATATATACACATATATATATAAATATATACACATATATATGTATAAATATATACACACACGTGTGTGTATGTATATATATATATGCAAGTACATATATACATACATATATGCATGCATGTATGTATATATGTATGTACATATGCATATATATGTGTATACATATATACACATACAGAGACTCTTCCTCCCTGTGCATGCATATGCTCTGTATATACATAGACAGAATATATATATATAAAGTATATATAAAAACATGCATACATATTATATGATAATATACATATACATATATGTGTATATAAAGGTCAAATCAAAAATCATTCAGAAAATAAAGGCACTTTCCTTTTGAAAAATGAAGCTCACCATTTCAAAAATCAACATTTATCACAAGGCACTGTTGTTGACTCTCCTGGTACACCTGGAGCAATACAGTTTTTATGCTAATTATTTCTCTTCATGCTGGCTACTAGATAGATATCTTGCAGCTAACCATAGTTACATTATAATAGAATGAGATTGTGCGAAGACACAAAATCCTCTTATGTCGTCCAATTTAGAATCCATTTCACAAACTCTATGGTGCTACCTAGAACTGAATGTGCTGGGAATCTTATATTTTTGCATATATTTCTGTTACACTAAGCTTCAGTTACGATTTTTGTAAAGACAATAATTCTATCTTTATAGGCAATTTGATATAATGTTCTATTATAACTATAACAACAAAAAATGTAATTTGTTTTCTAGTCTAGGTTCCCAGGTTTGCATTTCGTCTTACTCATTTTGTTAGAGAAAATACACTCATAGTATTTATTGACAATGACACCAAAACTCTAGGGAAGGAAATGGTGTTTTGCTTACCCTTGCAGCCAATAAAGACAGGCTATTCTTAATATTAACTAGTGAATACGTTTAGAAAAGTAACAAGATGCATTCTAGTCAAATCATAGCAAGCTTCATATTTTATAAAAACAGCACATAATTATTTCAATGGGGTTTTTAAAATTTTATTCAAATTCATGAGTCATTTAATACCTACCATTTATTTTCTTCCTAATTCACATGTTGAAAATAACTTATAACTAATATTATTGGCATTAAAGCCAATAAAATAAAATAGGACAAATAGTTTGAGTCCTGGGCAAATTCCACTGTAAAAACCTAAGATAGTACATTAGGTTTAATAGATTAAATCACTGAACAAAGCATTCCACACATTAAATATTTTTTGTGTTCATAAAAATTGGGTAACTGACCTGACAGTAATGAAAGCAAGGATAGTTGCCACCTGTGTCATATTAAGTATACTCACAAGAAGAAGAAAAATGTAGAATTGCAAAAAAAAAAAAACAAAAAAACAAAAAACCAGGAGGCTCTATTATTAAAGAATATTTTAACTGTTTTTCCTTTGCCTCCTCCTTGTTATCAAAACTTTAAGAACAGCACAAATGGCCAAATGAACTTTTATGGCCCATACAATAAACATTACAAGATTTCCATATATCACAAAATGTGTGCCATATTAATAACTTTGAGAAAATCATCTCCCATACATACATATTAATTTAAATTTTACTTTCATGATACATGTTAATAGCTTATTGAGATAAAATATTTCTCTCATCAAAGGCATATCAAAATCCATGCTACATTACTGAAGTTTTATAAACATTCTTTAAATATGTTTTATTTATTCTTCTATCAAGTGCTACAATGCCAGACATTTACTTGCGCATAAAAGTTTTTTCTTTTTCTAATGCTTAAAGCTAGCTGTTATCAAATTTTAAACACAAAAATAGAGTAGATATTAAATATTCCCATTGTACAGAAATCAACACTGAGCCTTAGTAAAAACAAGACAGCTTTTCAAAAGCAACACTGCTAGTCATGAGAAACAGTAGAATTCCAGTCTGCTGGTGTCAGATCAACTGCTTTTTCTATTAATTCATGCTGCCTCCCAGTGGCACCGAATTAGTCTCTCTTGGGAGATTTTTAGAACTAGGATTTTCTCTCTTGAGGACATTTAAGAACAGATACAGCAACTGTATCTGTTGAGTGGTACCACTTTTTTTAAAAAAGTAACTTTTATTAAGGTTTATATGAAGTTAAGGTTTCCTAAAATAGGTTATTAATTTCTGAACCGATATACACTGACAAGTGTGACTCTACTACTTGCTGAATATGAACATTACATATTTGATTACATCGGTCAATTTGTTCACAGAGTATTAATCATATGAAAATAAGCCACTCAAAGCACAAATGCATCACATTCTTAGGCGGTCCATCTATATCAAATGAATATCTATCCATGTTTTCATACTTCCCAGAAACAAGAGGCAGTGAAGCTGTAGCCAGACACAAGATACATTTACAATTTAAGAGATAATAATCAACTGATGACTCACTCGGACTCCCTGAAGACCCAAACTTACCTTCCTGTCAATTTTTGTATAAAATTAAAAAATAAATGCAACAATCTTCACATTTAAAGACTATCACCCATTTAAAAATAAATTACGGACTTACCATTGTAAAATAACTGTAAATTATCATGGATTTCATTCCAAAGAAAATATTTTTAAGGAAAAAAGAGAGGAAAGAAAAAGAAGGAAGGGAGGGGGGAAGGAAGGGAGAAAGCAAGCAAGGATGAAAGGGAGGGAGAATTTCTTTAGAAGCATAACAAAAAAAAAATCACAGAAGTATATGCCATTAGATAGGTAAGCCTGATACCTGATATTTAACCTTTCCCTCCTATTCTCCTTTAATTTCCTTACCCAATACTCTTTTTAAATTCAATTTATTTTCTTTCAGGAAATATGGTATTTTATGCTTAAATAGTTTTTAAATGTATTAACATCAAAGTAGCCACTAAATCATAAAGGGAATTGGCTTGGTGACATATTTCAACAAAAATTACAGAGTACTCAGAAGTTGGTTGAGGGGTATGACCAAGATAAATATTTAGGTAATTTGAGAAAATTGATGTTTTTTTTTTTTCTTTTCAATTTAACATGCTTTCTTAAGGATACAAGACAACCAAATTGGAGAATCAGTAACTGACAAGCCTGTTTGCATGTAGTGACCTCCTCTCCTTGTACTACAGGAAAACATTTCCACCTAGAGTCCTTTCACAGAATATCCAGAGACCAAATGAAATCAACCATAATGACTACCAGAGCCAGATAATGATCAGTTATTAATTGAAGCATCAAGCCAATTAATTTGTGACAACTTCCTATCACTTCTTATTCTTGACATGAAGTTTCAGAGGACTCAAATGGTATTCTGGTCCACGGCAGCTTTGGAACATTTCAATGTTTGATCTCTTTTAAAATCACATTTATTATAGAGGAAAGCATCTTTAGAGATGGAGTCCTAAAACTGAATTTGAGATTACAAACCAACCTCACTAGTTTGATTCGATTAAATGTCAAGAAACAAAACTTCCCTTATGCATCATACACACAGAATCTTCATAGCAGATCTTCTTTTGGTTTTAGAAGTGTCTTCCAGAAATACATTTGAGCCCTAAATATGTATTTGTCTTGGTTAATTTAATTCAACAAATACATGATTATTCTCTATATATGTAGTACCTATATTTAGATGAGTATCATTTTTTCATATCATAAACATTTCTAAAACAGTGGCTTTTAAGAACATAAGCCATCCTTTTGGGGCTTCATCAAGATATATATTCTTGCCTTCCACCCAGAGAAACAACCAATATAACACATGAATGACAAACTTTATATAAATCTTCGATGAGACAATGACATGTGTTATTCAGGAATGAAAACCATCAATAAATTGTCCTGCTTCCATTTCCACTACAGTAAATCTATTATATAAAAATATTAATTTATATATGTATCGTAATCAAAAATAATAGATGCCTTACATAACCAAATCACTTCTGCCATCAATAGGAAATCCATTCCATTTAAATTCTTAAGGTGAAATACCTGGCAGATCTCAAAACATTTTACTGGTCTTGAACAGGAAGTGCATTTTTTTCCTCCTCACACTCCAACTGTATTGGAAGTAATGCATGCTACTGGGTGATGGTGACAGGACCCTGAAGAACATCTCCTTCTATAAAAATGTTAACCACTGCTTCCAATGTCTGAAAAATATTTTTTGCCCTTTCAGCATGTGGCCCAATATTTTAACAAACGATGGATCTCAGCTTCTATTTAGTATTCCTGTTAATATTCCATGCCCCATGGTAATTTTTGGTCTTCCTTTAGTATTATTCTAAATATTCGTGTTTGTTAAGAGCCACCTTTAGAAGACCCTGAAATTGCATTACTGAGTGTAAAACGACCACATATGGTATGCACAAACACAGCACAGCACACTGAAAAATACATACATTGCCGGCTGTCTGACAGACACGGGGGTAATAACACCAACCAAACACAACAAGCACTCTTCCCTTTATCTAGACACAGTCATCAAACATATTTAGTGCCCATTGAGCCCAAGGCAGTACATAGCACAGATGATATCTGTTAGTGGCTTCAGCAAACTGGATTATGTCAAAGTGTGAAATGTGAAATGAATCTGACTTCATCAAATAAACTGAACTCCAAGGCCATTTCCCAGCACTTGCTCCCCTACCTCAAACACACAAGCTTAACTTCGCCCCCCTTTCTCTTCTGATCCTCAAGCCATGACTTCCTTCTTCCTCTCTCTCTCTCTCTCTCTCTCTCTCTCTCTCTCTCTCTCTCTCCAAGTATTTCAGCAGCTTTTCTCTGTTCTCTGAGCCAATCCCTCAGGAAAGGAAATCAGCAAAATGCTGAATGGGGAGACTTTACCAGCAGGTGAAGAGGAAAGGAGCGGAAAAGAAGAGGGTGTGGTACTCGTTTTCTCCACCACACCCCATCCCTGGAGTCTTGCACTCCAGTCCACTGCGGCTTAGAAGGGGCACAGCAGGTACCCTCGCTCACCTCGGAGCAGCCGGCCCAGATCAGCCACCCAGTGTTCTCCGCAAAAAACTTCCCTTAAAGCCAGCAAATATTCAAGAGAGGCGGGCGAAATTGGCCATTAGTTCGAATACACATACACCAGAGCACCACGGAGCGACACTGAAAGGCACCTTTTCAGATACAGACCCTATAGGCTCGCTCTCACCCTTCACTCCCTCCCACCCTGAGTATCTGACTGAGAATGTACAGAGATCCAAAGGGCGAAAGGGGAGAGGAGAAAGAGGGCATTACCTCCCGGGGCTGCCCTCGGGGCGCGGGCCAGGATCTCATCCCCGAAGTGGCTCCAGTTCCAGGCACAGCTTTCCAGAGCTCAGCCAGGATTCGGACTCGCGTCCCCGCAGCGCGGCGCGGAGCTAGGAAGCGCGCCCGGACTCCAGCTCACGTCCCCCGCCCCTGCCGCGCGGGCTCCGCCACCCCGCGGGCACGCTGGCTCTCCGCGTTCGCCCCGCCGCCTCCCGGCGCCCCCACACCCACCCGCTCCGCGGCGCCCGCTGGGAGCCCCTAGCGGAGGCGGAGGGAACCGCAGCCGACCCGCTGCGCCCTGGCTCCGACGCCGGTTGCAGGAGCCGGCCAGGCGGCAGCGTGGGCTTCGCTCGCCCCCGAGTCCGCCGGCCCGGTGCCGCCGCCGCCGCCCCCACCTGCCCACCTGCGCCAGGCTCACCTGCCACCGCGTCCTAGCTGCGTTCACCGGTGCCCACAGCTCTCTAGGGCAACCAGGGGGTGGTTCTGCGGTGCTAATTAAAAAAAAAAAAACCCTCTGTGGAAAAAAAATTAAAACCCAAAAACCAAATCCACGCTGTATATCAACCTCGACAGAGAGCCCAGCCGGAAATCGATTTTCAGTAGGTTTCAGAAACTGTAAGGACAGGACACTCCTCCGGCTTCCTGCCTCGCGGCTGGGCAGCGCGGCACCGGCTACTCCCCGACTCGCCAGCGCAGGTTGTGCGATCGCGTGGCGCAGCCGGGAGAGATCCTCCTAACTTGGCTTAGCCCCCACCCCATTCCCAACATCTATTTTAAGTTATTGTCTCTGGCAATTCAAGCAGCGGCTTTGCTGCCTCTTACCTTCAGGCGCTGTTAATTCTTCTTCGTGTCCTTAAAATCCCAAGCCAAGGATGCGACGCACACAAGTCCAGGGGCTTTTTCTGGACTACCCCCTCCTCAGCTCTGCCGGCCCCTCCTTTCCAAGGGATTGGGAGGGTATGGCGGTTCAAAAGCTCACTGTAGAGGCGCCTCCAAGCCTTCACGCCAGTGGAAACGGAGACCGGGACCACCTTCCTGGCACCCGGACCCAGCCCCTCCTCGGCCAACTTGGCTGCCTATTCAGTTTTCTTCCGTAACCCCACAGACACGTCAGTCAATCCCCTGGCATCAGGCAGGATATTCTCAGTTAACGCCGCTCCTCTCTTTCCCTCGGTATGCCCCTCCCCCTTCTCTCCCCTCAATTTGGAAAACCTTCTACTCTCTGCTCGAATTAGGTGGGGACGAGGCGGAGAGGTGTTGTCAGAAGGGCCACTCCAAGGCACAGCTTCAGAACGCCGTCTCCCTGGGCTGCTGCAGCGCGGAGGTGTCTGCGCTGGGGAAACTTTGAACAGAGGCAGCGCTGGCGCGGGGCTGGGCGGGCGGCGGGCGCCAGGTGAGGCGGCTTGGAGGAGGCAGCTGCAAGGAGGGACGCCGGGCTGGCGGCTGGGCTCGGCGGCCCGGCTCCGCGCTTGGGCTGCGCACCCACACTGGCGCGCACACCAGCGCGCGCACAGCCACACACACGCACGCCCAGCCCTGTGCCCGCGGCCCCAGGCCACTCGCAAGCGAAAAGTCGGGAGACGTGAAGAGGGGTAGGGGTTCCAAGGCTGCTGAGGACAGGAAGATTCAATCAAGCCTCACTAGTTAGCTGATTGCAGGCAGGCAGCTCCTCGCTGCATGCCTTTAAGTCCGTGGGGCCACCTCTCCGTTCTCTGCCCTGTCTGGCGTTTCGACTTCCTGGCTGTTTTCACGAGGCCAGTTACACTCCCTCGGTATCCAGCGAGAGGTCACCAGACTAAAGATTAGCCCGGTTCCCATCGCCACTCCCCAGGGGCCACCTCCGCCCCTTCTGTAGTGGAGAATTGAAGTGGCTGCAGCAGCTCGCTAGGGAGCTGAGGGACTCCCCGAGGTACTTCGAATAGAGGGGCCTACACAACACTTCGTGGACATAATCCCCTCTCATCCCACCTTTCCTTGCCTCCGTAACATTTCCTCTAAGGAGCTCCCGAAACTCACTTAGATGTTTTTAAAATGACTTTCTTAGGGAATTGTAATGCTTAGCTTTTGGAACTGGGTTAATTTAGGGTCTACGCTTATATTGTAAACTGGACGGTAGCAGGTGAAAGGCTCAGCTGGAGAAAGAGGAGGGATTAGAAGTCTGGAGACCCAACCCCTTTAGCAGCCATTTCCAAGGTTTTGCACCGGGAGTAGCTGTCCGGGTCTCTGGCTAGCTCCTGTCCCAACTTCTTTTTCTTCCCTCGACGTCCGGGAGGAATCACCGCTGGGGCGCCCCAAGCAGGAGAGACATTGCTCTTAGAAGCGCCCCGGGTCATCCACAGCTCCCACAAAAGGAGCTTCCCAGAAGTTTGCTGTACCTGGAATGGGCCTGCGCTGCAGGAATTAATTGCTTACAGAAAGTAAACTTTTGCCCGTTTTTTTTTGTGCTTTTTTTTTTTTTTTTTTTTTTAACCAAGGTTTGCATTTGTGCTCCGCGCAGTCTCTATTCCAATAGGGCACTACCATGCCTTTTCAAGCGTGGGACAGACAAGATTGCTGAGGGTTCCTCCCGTCTGGGGCTTCGTGAATACCTATAGCTTGGGACCTGCTAGCGGAAAACGAGAAGTTGCCCAGCTTGGAGATGGCGCCAGATTCCTTTGCTCTGGCGCCGGGTGCACCGCTCTGCCACCCACCGCCAAAGTCTCCATCGAGAATCTCCTCCGAATCAAAGGAGCTCTTGACTGTTCCTCTTCAAGTCTGAAGGCTGTTGACTTTGCCGGGAACCGAGTACGTGAGCGCCAAACATGGAGTCACAGAAGTGAAGATTTAATACAAAAGATGAAACTTGTAGGATGACCTCTAGCAAGCAGCGCCACTCACAGCTCTGAAATCGATCCAGAATATTCCACGGTGAGCGCTGCAGCTCCCAGGGGCTCCGGACCGGTATTTCAGGTACAGGTCTGAATTTCAGGGATGAACCTGGTTGGATTCTGTTTGAGTGGATTCTATCGGAGGCACTGACAGGAGCTGTGGGTTTAGGGGTGATGGATCCATGGAGGCTGCCACTTGGAGCTAGCAGACAGTTGGCGATACCCTCCCACTAACTTGCTCAGCTGCTCAAGGCTGCTCACAGACCCACGCGTAAGGATTTAGAGTGTGTATCCAACGCCCAGACTTAACTTCTGGTGCAATTAAGAGAAGAGCTTGAAGCTAAACCGCGCAGCTTGCATGAAGAAGTGAATAATGAATTCGGTGGTGAGATGCTCAGGAATAAAAAGAGGCATTTTATTTGCGTGCGTATTAGTTTGCCAGGAGTGAGTTTTTTGGTTTGATTTCCTAAAATGTATCTTTGACATTGACTCTTTTGCAGCCTTTCAAGAGGGGGATGTTCGGCAGTGTTTTGGAACCTGGTATGAATCTATATGTTGTCTGCTTGCCACAATGTTTGATGCTTCTTCGAGTTCTAATTCTCATTTCTAATTATTAAATGACTGTTCCTGATAATGAAGTGGGAATAAGAATTAAAATGTACCCAACAAAAGGCCATCTTTAACTTATTATTTCTGATTATATCAGCCTCCAATTACCAATAAAAATATTCTGGCAGACAATTAAGACATGAATTGCAGAGCTGTAATCAAGAGACTCACTTGGTTCAAGAAAATTCAGAATTTAGAGCAGCCTCTTCTCCAAAAAGGTTCTGACTTGAAATTTCTTTCTTGGTTGTTGTTGGTATGCAGGCTACTGTCTGCAACTAAAGTTTCTCTTCAAAATAAACATAGGTTATTCACACATTCATTAATTTTAATGCCTGAAGGGTGCCTTACAGTGATAGGAAATGTTGTAGAAAGTCATGTACCAGCCATAGCGAAGTCTTTTTCACTTGCTTTGAGTTTTTGATGTATGTGTAGGCAGTCGTGGTAATCCACAGCATAATATTCTTGACATTTAAGTACCTTAAAAATAAAAAGCACCTGTAGATTTCTGTTTCCTGTTCAGAAAATGAATAGGGATCACCATTTTCCCCTTCGCCTTTTACACTTTGCCTGTATGGGGGAAAATATTTAACAAACATGGAGAGCAAACCTCAGGATCAGAGGACATATCCACTCTTGGTACCCTTAGATCTATCTATGGAATTGAGAATAAACTATTGAGACTCAAAGGTACTATCAGATCCAAGAGGCTTATTTCAACACCAAATTAAAATAACTACAGCATTGTTTCAGTGTTGTCTATGTCTTTATATTCTGATAACTGAATTTGAAATATATGCTATCTCTTCTGATGGAAATATCTTGATCTTTTTCCCTCCTTAAGATCATTTCTCTACAAACTGCCATTTTCAGAACACTTTTTACTTCTCTAGAGCATAGTATACAATCTATTGGTGTATTGTTTTTTGTCATAGATAAAAGCTATTTTTTCTGTGCTGGTATGCCTTTGCTACTATACTGTGAGCTCTTAGAGGAAGTATGTTGTCATATACATTGTTGTTCCCCAGCATCTATACAGAATCTAGACAGAATAAAATAGATGCATGTGATGATGATAATGATGACGATGAAAGCTACCATGTGTTAAGTAACGACTATATAATGTGATTTATATACATTATATCAGTTGATCCTGTTCACAACCTGCCTACCTAAATTTTATGTCCTCAAATTACAGGGAGATTGAGGCTTATGTGAATTTACCTAAGGTGACAAATCTATTTTGTATGGAACCTACACAGTATCCATCTGACCCTGAAGCGTGCATCATTCATCATTTGCCCTATTCAAATAGATAGGTCCCCATATATTCAATTATTCAACGCTAAAAGGAATTTATATATTTATAATGCTAAAAAAAAGGAATATGGCAAATTTAAAAATGAGTTCCTTACCTATCATGCAATCAAGTCAATATTCATTTGAGTGTCAAAACACTGGAAGAGTTTAATTCTCTTATTGGGCTAAAATAGGAGAGTGTCTTCTTGGCATTATTATCATGGGAATGACAAATGCTGAGTTACAAGTTTCCTTTGAGAGAGCAGAATCAGGCCATTGGGAATTTTACAGATATAGAAAACTTTAATTGTTTATTTCCATGTTGATGCTCTTATGTAAAACAGAGAGGATACTATATTATAAAATCTCAGTTATGTAAGATGAATAAATTCTACAGACCTATTGTACAATAGTGTTCCTGTAGTTAACCATACTGCATTATAAACTTACAAATGTGTTACGAGGACAGATCTCATGTTGACGTATTGCAACAATTTAAAAAATAATAAAAGCCTCAGAACACAGACAACACTGAATATAGAATGAATGACATAGGAACATGCCATAGAGATGTGTTATAGTTGTCAATTTCAACAGCTCATATTATAAAACATGTTTTAAACCTTGGATCATTACAGTACAATTACAGAATGTCCATATCATGGGAGACTAAGCTGCTATGGAAAAGAATGAAGAAATTCTCCTTAATTGATATAAAAAGTTCTCCACAATATTTTTAGGTGAAAATTCCAAGGTAAAGCAAGGTGTTTTCTCCAAAAATTAGTAAAATTGGTTGGGGCCATGGTGTAATTGGGCAGATGGTATCAAGGATAGAGGTTAGACTTTTTATGTTCTTTTGATTTTGGAGCCATGTATAAGTTTTACTATAATTATAAACTAAAAGAATGCCTTTGAGGGGCTGCATGGAAATAAGAGTATAACAGATGTATCTCCTCCTTTTACTTTAAAAAAGAGTTCTTTGTTGTTGTTTTTTAAAAAGATAGGTGAAAGTTGTGAAATAACCTGGACTGCAATACGTTTGCTCATCTAGTCCTTTCACCAGGGAGAGACACTGAGGGGAAGAAGCAAAAAGGGGTTTCTTAGTTCAGTTCGGATTACCATAACAAAATACCATCGCAGGGGTAGCTTAAATAGTAGGAATGTATTTCTCACAGTTCTGGAGTTCTATGAGAAACATTTTTCACAGTTCTTAGAAGGCCAAGATTAAGATGCCAGCCAATTTGGTTCTTGGTGATGGCTCTTTTCCTAGCTTGCAAACAGCTGCTTTCTAACTATGTCCTCACGTGGCCTTTTCTCAGTGTGTGTTAGGGGGAAGAGAGTAAAGGAGAGATATAGTTAATCTAATCCACAGTTTATATGTCAGCTAATTCTATCATGAAGGCCCCACTTGCATGACCTGTATAACCCTAATTACCTCCCAAAGGTCTCATCTCTACACATCACCACATTAGATGTTAGAGCTTCAACACATGAATTTGGGGTGGGAAGAAGGCACAACATTGAGTCCATAAAAAGTGAGCAGGTCTAATCTCCTTGTCAATTCTACCTCCCCTGGGAAATAAAATAATGATATTTGTTAGAAGGAGGAGGGATGTCTTTGTGCCTTAGTAGGATATCTGACTAAGAATTACCTATGATAGATAGAAGCAGAGTTTATAAGGCATGGCTTCCTGGAGAATGGCATATAGTGTGTCCAGTGCTGGGGTATAAATTGCAGATGTTTTGTAATTGAAGCACTACCCACTATGTGAGGAACTACGCAGGCCTCACTTGGGGGCTTTGTCTATTCTGGGCTAGAGGGATGTGACTTTTACAGGAAAGAAAGACCTGGAGAGCAATTATTTTGAACCTTTGGATAATCCTTTTGTTTGAACCCTTGAAATTATTTAGTTTAGGCTAATACTGCTTATGATCTCTAATTCATGTTAGTCTGATTTGAAAAATTCATTCTTGAGAAATAGCTCAAAAAAAATGATTTAATTCAAATAGTAAGCAAATTAAATGATACCTTTCATGTACCAGAAATATTCTAGGATCACTAGATTTATTTATTCACTTAATCCTAACAACAAACCTAATGATAATTGTTATCTTCATTTTATAGATGAAGAAACAGTCACAGAACAGCCAAGTAGCCTTGTCAAGGTCACATAGCTGCTTCAGTGGTACAGCCAGGGTTTAAACCATGACTGTCTAATGTTTGATCACAGCTTTTTAACCTACACTAGAATATTCTATATTGACCATAAGCCCTGTTAGAACAGGGACTTGGATTTACTGTTCATCACAGGCTCACCAGGCCACAAGTGGTACATGGAACCTGACTAGATATAGACCATGGATAGAGGTGAGACAACTGAGTATCCCAGTGTGCCACACACTGTGCTGTTTGCATTATATATATTACCTTATTGAATTTTCTTTCTTTCTCGCTCTCTCTCTCTTTTTCTTTTTTGAGAAATAGCCTCACTGTATTGCCCAGGCTGGAGTGTAGTGTTGCCATCTCGACTCACTGCAAATTTTGCCTCCTGGATTCAAGTGATTCTCTTGCTTCAACTTCTCAAATAGCTGGGGTTACGGAAACACACCACCATGCCTAGATAATTTTTGTATTTTTGGTAGAGATGGGATTTTACCATGTTGGCCAGGCTGGTCTCAAACTCCTAACCTCATGTAATCCACATGCCTCAGCCTCCAAAAGTGCTAGGATTACAGACATGAACTACCGTGTTCAACCTTTTATTGAATTTTCAAAACAACTCCATGACTTTTATTATTATTCTGCTAATTGTCAACATGAAGTTAATTGTTTCCTCAAAATGTCAGAGTAGTTCAGTACAGAAACAGAATCATAACCCAGTACCATTACGCCACACTGCTTTTAACCTAAACTATTATTTTATACAATAATATTGTGTTGTAACTAAGTCACTTGCTTACATTATGTCATTATTCTAGTGTTCAAAACACATGCTACAACAAAATAAACAGAGATCAAACATGGAGTTGGAATATTTTCCTAAGCAGTTGGAAAGTTTTGCTGAAGAAACTACTTAAGTGTCAGTGATTTACCACTTGCCATCCTCCTAATATAAGTGGGTGCCCTGGTGACTATTTCTGATATTTTTTTGACAAGGCAGGAAATCAGACAAGGTAATATAGTCAGGGAAAGAATCATAAATGTTCCTTTCTTTTTATAACAGCTTTGACCCATTTGATTTCTTACAAAAAAAGTGGTGCTTGTTTTCAACTCTCTCTTCCTTTGTCAGTCAGTGGATTCATAAGCCATCCTATAAAATTTCAAAATGCCATTTTTTATTGCACATTATAAAAATGAAACAACCAATAGAAAGCTTTTACTTCTACCTCAGTTCAAATTTTCCTTTTCCTTAAATCTTAAACATAAGGTAGTGCTTGGAATGACAGCTAAAAAATGACACGAGCTATCACCTAGGGGCCGGCTACTGATGAATTCACATACCAGGCCAAGGAGTTTAAAATTCACCTTGATGATAATGGCCAGTTTATAAGCAATTTATCTCCTGATTCATGAATCTCTGTGTCATGGTTAATCTTCAGTCTTTGGAGTTAGACCTCCTGGATTTGAATTCTGGGTCTGAGACTTGCTAGTTGTTTAAGCTCCAAAGAAAATCAAGAGTACTTATAGAAGCACATAGGAGGGGCCTCAGAATCATTTTAGGGGACATACGAACAGAGGGGAAACATCAGACAGGGTAGTTCCAGGACTACTACCCAAAGGAAAATATTCTAAGCAGAGTTGCAAAGGAAGGCTTTTCAGAAGCCTGAATATGCAAACAGATAGGTTGAAAGCTATGCACAGTTTTCAAAAATGAGTTAGGAGCAGGGGTTGGCGGAAAAAGAGAAGAGACAGAAAGAGAATTTGTTATCATTGTGGTAACTGAAGACAGATGTTTGAGTTAAAGTTTAAGCAATTACTAACTTCCAGTACCTAAGAATGCAACTATATTAAAAGAGCCTTTAAAGAAGTGATTAAGTAAATGATTAAGTAAAAAAGGAAGCTATTAGGTAAGTCTAAAGCCAAAGTCCTGATGTCCTTATGAAAAGAAGAGAACAGGATGCACAGAGAGACACTAGAGTTGCCTGTGTCCAAAAGGTGGACCATGTGAAAAGGCAGCAAGAGGGCAGCCAAGTCAAATAGAGAGACCTCAGGAAGAAACAACCCGGCTGACACTTTGGAATTAGACTTCTGGTCTCCTGAACTGTGAGAAAATAAATTTATGTTGCTTAATTAACCCACTCTGTGGTTATGACAGCTCTAGCAAAACTAAGAAGAGAAAAGCAACTAATAGATGGGATTGGAGAAGTCAGCTTGAACCTTGGTGTGACATCAATAAGCTCATTCTCATAAGATCATGTTAGAGGAAGAAGAATGAAGAAGGAAAGGCAAGGACAATTAGCGATTAAAGATTTTTCCTAAGCTAAGACAGTGAGCATAGGCATGGAAAGAGATAGAGAAATTCTGGAGAGACAGAGAAGACGGAAACCACAGAATTTATAGATGGATTTCAGAGTAACAGTGGTGTGGGAGAAGTATTGAACCAAAAAATAGTATCCTTTTACAAACAAGAAAAAAGGTAAAGAAAGGATCCTTTCTGTTATATATTTTTGCTGGTGGATAGTTAGACGATTTAATCAGAGTCAAGATGACAAATACAAATGAACACATAAAACAGTCAAAACAAACATTAAATATCAATGTAGGAAAACAATATAACATGTGTCTTAAAGCACTATGCAATTAGATACAAATGCTTGTTTAACAGACTAGGCCTATAAACATGGAGAAATGGGATTTCCTAAACTGGAAGATGAAAAAAGAAGTCCTGAAGGTTGGAGCTGGTTTTGTAAGAATGTAATATTTGAGAATGTGAGGGTGAATGAAGAAAGAGAGAAAATTAGTAAAATGAACCAAGATTTGTGAGGTTGAATGGAGAGAAAGAGAGAAAGTGAATAAAATGAACCAAAATGTTGTGGGAGCATGTAAAGGATATTTGTACACTGGAAGCAAAACAGGTTGGGCAAACAGATTAGTGGAAAAATATAGCTGGAAGTGGTTTCAAAACTAAATTTGAAAGGGATTGTAGAGTCTTTAATTCTGACTTGCACGTGGGGTTTTAATTATCTTGATTATATTGGGGGTAGGATACAATTGTCAGTAAATTTGTGACTTGCGCACTATAGTACTTTATTTCTCTTGTAGGAAAGAAGTCTAGAAATGAGCAGTTTAGAAGTTATATTGTGTCATTTCAAGATTGTTCTATGCTGTTCTGCTCCATGTGGCTTCCATTCCCCCGGTCATTTTGTGATCCAAGAATTCAGCAGAAACGCCAATCATCAAAAAGAATAAGTTGAAAGAGTGAAAATGCGACCTCAAGGATGCCCTACACAATACTTCTGCTGACATATCTTTACCCAGATTTTAATCATTTGGCCATGAAAACTGTAAGGCAGGCTGGGGAACTGTTCTTTTTTAGTCCTATGGCAATATGCCCAGCTGATAAGTGGAGATCTCTTATTGAGAGCTGAAAAGAAAATGAATGTTCAAGGTAAAGGCTATCCATACTCTGTTACTGATTATTTTTGGTTTACATTCATTTCTTAAAATAATTATTTGTGTCTTATTATTGTTGTTTAGTTTCTCTGGATACTAGATGTTTTTACTTTTTATGTCCTTTTATTTCAAATTATAAATGTTTTTCTTTTCACTAAAACTTGATCTTACCTAAACAGTACCAGATATTACTGTATAGAATATTTTGGTTTTGCATGCTTTTGGCTTTGCATGTGTAATTTTTACACACATAAATATAAAAAATAAATTTTAAAATGTTTTCATGCATACAATATAATTATATGAACAATGTAACCTGATGTCTGAAATAATGAAATCTTGTGACAATGTCACTTAAAGTAGCCAATAATAGTACAAAGTAGCACAAAAGTAAACTTTTGTAACCTTGAGAATTTATAGCTTCCAAAATATTTTAACCACTAAAAAATTCTGTAATTTCCTTTTACATATTCCTGCACTCACAGACTTATATCTATTAATAGAATATAATTCTGAAGAAATTGTTGCTAAAATTCTGTTCTAAAGCCATCGACATTACATAAAACATCACTGAAAAATTTCATTGTTAAACTGAATGTTGTATAACATGCTTCAACCCTCTTCCAGTTGACAGTGGGATTTTGCAGCTTTACAAACATCAGGAAGACAAAGTATAGCTTCTGTTCCAAGAACTATACTGACTGTTAGATGAATATGCATCTTTCTGAAGGAGTGCCAACTCACAAATATTCTTAGTGGAGAGATAAAGCAACATCATGATAGATTCAGTTGCTGACTGTGTTGACTCAAGAAAGCAATGACCCACTTGCCCAAACAGGAAATGTTTGGAAGAAAAAAAAGAGTACATGGTACAATTTTAGTTAATGCATTTTACTTATGTTTCTGGGATACAAGCTTTCTTGTTTTATTATTTATTAATTTATTTAAGTAGATACTAGTTTCTGTTGTATAAGCAATAGATATGGAGAGGGTCTTACTTGCTTGAATCTCCTGCTCAAGTTGATCAACAACATCATACAGACCATTTCTTGTCCCTTGTTTCTCAATAGATTTCAAATTGTTGAATTGCAATGTAATCCACAAAGTCTTAAATGGTAGATGACCTTAGTGGCATTATGATTTGCTCTTTCTTTCTTTCAATAAAATAATAATAAGACAACTTGGTCCTTCTTCTAACAGTGCTTGTATTATTTCCATCAGGAATTGGTTGTAGAATATGAGAGAGAAGATGAGTGGTTGACTATGTGAAATAAAGAACGGTATAAATTATCCAGAAATTAATTAAATGTAATTATTTTTATTTACTTTTATTTTTTATTTATTGACATGGAGTTTTGCTCTTGTTGCCTAGGCTGGAGTGCAGTGGTGCTATCTCGGCTCACTGCAATCTCCACTTCCTGGGTTCAAGCGATTCTCCTGCCTCAGCCTCCTGAGTAGCTGGGATTAAGGTGCCCATCAATGACAGGTATTTTTTGTATTTTTAGTAGAGATGGGGTTTTACCATGTCGGCCAGGCTGGTCTCAAACTCCTGGCCTCCAGTGATCTGCTCACCACCGCCTCCCAAAGTGCTGGGACTACAGGCATGAGTCACCATGTCCGGCCAACTGTAATTATTTTTTAGAGTTCTTAAATTATATGTACTTAAGGTATAAAATACAATGTTTTGACATATATATACATAGTGAAATTACTACTCCCAAATAAAATAACATATTCATCTACTTATATGCTTATATAGTTACCATATATATGTCTATGTATGTATACCATATATATGATAACTATGGGAGAGTGGGTAGAAGTAGGGGGGAGATAGGGAGATGTTGGTCAAAGGATACAAAGGGCACAAAATTGTACTTATGTAGGATGAAAACACAGCTAATTCTTAAGCAAGATAATATAGTACTTTGCTTCTCTGAAAGGAATATCAGAGAAGAAAATATAAGGCATATAGCATAAACAACATATGAATTTACATGCTTGATATAGATAATTTAACACAGTATCATATCTTTCATTATTGTACATTTACACACATGCAGAAACACAAAATTTTATTACTATTAACCGTTGGCTCTTGACAGAGCTCATCATTGTTCTATGAATTGCCTACTTTTTAAAAAATATAATTACATAAGTTTTTCTAAGAATGTAACAAGCAACATAAATCCATGACTCATAATGAAAGCTGAGATCTTGAAAATAATATATATCTAACCATATGTCCTCTCATCCTTTAATTAATCTACCTTCCATTCTTCTTCCAAATCCTATGTTCATCATTTATTTCCTTTTTATATTGTTTTCCTGTAACTGTATCTGTTCTCAAAGATAGTTTAGTTTTATTTATTCATTAAATTTTACATGTAGTGTTATATTGTGTATATGCTGAATGATAGTTCTTTGTTAAACTGCTCTCATGTGAATATGACAATTCATCTACTATCCCATGATGGACATTTAGATGACTTCTACATTTTTAAATATTGTGAATAATTCTGTTATGAACATTTTTGCATATGTCCCATGCTGTACATGTACAAATAGAACAGCTGGATCATAGAGGATATGCTTCTTCGACAATAGAAGGAAATTTTGAATTCATTTTGAAAGTGTTTGTACAAATTTACATTTCTAGTAGCAATGTATAAAATAGCATGTGGATATACAACACCTCCAATATGAGGTTATTTTCAGATATTTTTATTTTTATAATCAAAAGGGTACAAAATGGTAACTTAATGTGGGATTTATGTATATGTTTGTGATCAGTTATGGTTCTCAACATCTCCATATGTTTGTTAGTCATTCTTATTCCATCTTCTGTGATGTGCCACCACATGATTCTTGCCCATTTTCTAATGGGTTGTTTGTGCCCTTATTGATTTGTAGGTGTTCTCTATATATTCTTAGGTCTGATTCTTTTTTGTCAGTACAAACACAAAATTTTCCCACGTGTAATTCATCTCACCTGTTAATTTACCCTTCTTCTCATTTAATATTTTGTTAACCTGAAATGATCATAATAAATGATCCAAAAGCCAAAGGGAACTAAACCACTAAATGGGACAACTGCCACTCTTTTATCAGTATTAACAAAACCAATGCCACATCAAATACTGTGGTATTTTATATTTCATTTACCTGAGAGATAATTTAAGAAAAAGATTAGTTCTGTAATAACTAGAAACCAATCATTGCCAGCTGCCAACTCAAGCAGGAAACATGCATAAATGCTCAAAATTTTCATGATTGGATCCATAGTTTAAGAATATAGCCATTATTACACTAACTCAAATGATGAAAGCTTTGCTCCAAATAAAACATCTTTGGAAAAGAGCTATGTTTATTATTTCTGTTATACAGCAGACTATTGCCTCTGTCACTACTTGTTATGATTAATTATATCTCCTGCGGTATAGCAACTATGTACAGCAAAATTTGTAAACATTTATAAGATTGGCCCATTTATCTTAACCATAGAAATATAAAAGACAATATGTTGAGTTTCTATTTGAATGTAGAAATGTAATCTATGCTATCTTAAATCTTTTTCCTGGGCCAATAAAGCTTTGGCTTTTTTGAGAACTAGTCTAAAAAAATAGTGTACTAGGATCCTACCCCCCAAGAATCAATTGTTGGTACATTTTAAGAAAATCTCAGATATACTACCCACTTCTTGCCTTTCCTGCCTAAGGTCTCTTTTTCTATCTTCATGTGTCATGGTTTAATACTTACCTAGATAAGCAGTAATATCAACTTCTCGTGAAATTTTCATTCCTTAATATAGATAATATTAGGATTTGTATTAATTTTATTTATTCAATGCCTTAAGATTTTAGGAAGTAGTTTATACATAGACATTAACAAAAGTAAATTTTAAAAGCAAATTAAGAAGGGAAGATAATTTGTTACATAAATTCCAAGCTCTTACATAAAAATTCAAAATTAGCAAACAGATTTCTCTGGCTTTAATACTTATGGTTCACTTAACTTAAGGAGTACTTCCTAACTCATAAAGAAAAGGGTTAATTTCATTTTCCTTTGTTTATCTGTTTAACTGTAATAACTTGTAATATCTATGCTTCATTTTTTTATTGTATTCGGTGAAAAAATTTTTCTTTCTTTTTGTTTGAAAGTAACATGCTTCCCTATAGGGATGTAAATGCAAAAATATTTTCTTCAGATATTCCTGCCTTTCCTGGCAGAGTTCAGCATGCTCACCACTGAGTTACTTCTGTATCTTAAGTAGGTATCTATTGTTATTCTTACAATTTACTTTCAGAATGTACTTGCTTAAATGTCTAGTTCTTAGATTAGACTGACTCTTGAACACCGTAAGGGCAGGGATAGTAATACATACATATTTGTTTCTCCAGTTCCATTTTTTTCCCATTTATTTATTTTATTGCATTTTAGGTTTTGGGGTACATGTGAAGAACATGCAAGATTGCTGCATAGGTACACATGTGGCAGTGTGATTTGCTGCCTTCCTCCCCATCACCTACATCTGGCATCTCTCCCCTTGCTATCTCTCCCCTACTGTTCTCATTGTTCAACACCCGCCTATGAGTGACAACATGTGGTGTTTGATCTTCTGCTCTTCTGTCAGTTTGCTGAGAATGATGGTTTCCAGGTTCATCCATGTCCCTACAAAGGACACAAACTCATCGTTTTTGATGGCTGCATAATATTCCATGGTGTATATGTGCCACATTTTCCCTATCCAGTCTATTGTCGATGGGCATTTGGGTTGGTTCCAGATCTTTGCTATTGTAAACAGTGCTGTTCCATTTTTAATGATTTCTAATACCATTCAAAGTGGGAAGACCTCCCTTCATCGGTCATACTTAATAATTTCTTACTTTTGCATTATTTATTGTGTATATGCTAAATCAACAAAATGGCAGAGCCTAAAAATTATGATATATTTAATTAGATACACCACTGCTAGTGCTCTTACACATTTAGTGGGACAGAATGATGTTTCGTAGTCAGAGTTTATCAAAACTTTAGTAGAATTTGTGTGCAATAAACCTATTTTGCTTATAATTGACCCTGCCAAAATCTGAATAGTTAAATTAGTTTCTTCTTTATTTAACAGTGTTCATTTATCTGTTCTCTTTTTGCAACAGTTTAATTATAACCCACTTCTAATTGCCTACTTGCTTCTCTTTAGCTATATAGGTGCCTTCTACCATCAGTATAGCTATATGCAGCAATTCAGCTTCAGTTGTAAATGGATCTTAATTTGTTAGTTCATGAATTACATTATCAAAGCACTTGTAAATATGACTTCAGGACTATCTTTGGAGAACTCTGAGAAATCATAGAGGACCTGTGAGAGATTAAAAATGGAAATTAGCAAATGGTTTGCTTTGCCAAAAGGCAGCAAGGATGAACCTTGAGAAATATAAGTTGGCTAAGAGAAAACTCAACCATGGAAAAAAAGGAGACTTTTTTTATGTAATGATTTTTAAGAAAATTTAGAAAGTATAGTCACTAGTAATCAACATATATTATCTAAGAATGTGAACATACATATATTAAATAGGAGAAAGTCTGGTATATCAGGTGAGAACATAATAAAGATATATTTTACTTTCAATAGTAATTCAAACAACCTTCTTTGCGATAAGATGGTGACATTTTGTTTGCATGCAAACTAGTGGTATCAGAATACTCAATGCATTTTTGTTAATAAGTTACTATTAAGCTGATGAGAGGGCACCAGTAAATTGATGTAACTTTTTTTCTTTGGCTTTCCTTTTTATTCAGATTGCATCAATGCCAAGGATCAAAACATATAAAGGATGCAGATGACACAAAGCTGGGAGACATTGCCAATAAAAACAAAGATAGAATCCAGAATGAAAATGATTTGGTAATCTCTTAATTCCTATTGAAATTCAACAGGAATTTAAAGCCCAGCCTGTATGCTAAAAACAACAAATACATAGAGAAGAAATACGTTGGCAACTCTTTCACTGGAGGGGACACCTGTGTTTATACTGATTGATGATGTGATAAGGTTACAATTCATTTAATATAGTTTTAAAGTGTTTCAAAAGAAAAAAACAGATTCAGGTTTACATGAAGTAATAAATACAGAAAATATGCTGCTACTCAGAACATATCTGAATTGTTTTGTTAAACTATCTGTTATATTTTTGGGTGTACAGTATGAGTATCTACCTCTGCAGAGGAAGCTGGCCAGCAATACATGAGAATCTAAATATCATGTCATATGTGGAAGAGTTGAAGAGTCTCTTTCACCATTACAAATTATACGATACATGCACTAACTTTCTGAAGTATGAATATGTGAAGATTCCATGGTGTAATAAAAGTTAATAAAAACGAAAGAGTTTCTTCACTGTAGGACAACTCAATTTTTGATGAAGTGCTTAATGACATTTTAAGGTGTTAATATAATGAAATATTTTCCCATATTATTGAACCATGGAATTCTGCAGAACTTTTTTCTTTTTAAACTCTGGTCAAAAAAAAAAAAAATACACTGTAAGAAGAAATGATTGTTATCGAGGAAGTAACAAATTTGTTCTATGTCCTGTTTCAAAGGTAGAACCAGGCAATTTTAGGTTCAATATAAGAAAAATAAAAGATATCTTTACAATTGTATTCCAGAAGAGTGAATGACTACCTACAGGTAGGATGTAAGGAGAATCCACATGCAGCTGAGATTGGGTGAGATGACCTTTGAAGTTAATGTCCACACTTCAAAGTAATAAACTGCTCCAGAAAGCTCTATCTACGGCCATCTGTAAAAGAGGCCTCCAGAGATACTGTGATCCTAGATTTCAGAATTCCTCAAGACCTGTGAATCCTTCTTCCAGAATATACATTGAAAGAGGCTAATTTCCTCACTTTCATTATGACCCATACTATGTTGCTGAGACAGAAATAACAGGGTGGTTGCAGGAGATTAGAAAATGTCGGGCAGGAGTTTCACATGACTAGTAAAATAGCCTGTTGAAATAGCTGCAGAAACTTTGTGCTGATAAGACCCTAAAAACGCAGGATGTGAACAAAGCTGGATAAGACCAACTGGACTCAAGATGGCACTGGATTTGACCTAGACTTCACCTAGAACCTCATTACACAAATCACACAGCCACCAGTGCCCTGACAGTTCCAAGAATACTTATATTTGGTATAAAAATGAGTGGCACTATGGTGCCACTTTTTTCAAATTTTCCAATTATTTTCATGGATATTCCACACCTTGGTTAAAGAAACTCATAAAGGTAGCAACCCCTACACCTCTTGAGCATGCCTCTCTTGAGTATGCCCATGCTCCCTTTTCTTTCTCTTTCTTTCTTTCT
>NW_016107522.1:2432868-2447894 GCF_001604975.1 Cebus imitator | reverse complement strand
AACATGTATCTGCCATGTTTTTGCTCTTTCTCCTACAATGAAATCAAAGCTCAAAAGGGCAGAGACCTTGTTGTCATTTTATTTATATATCTTAGGACAGTACCTTGCAGAACAAAATGCTAAATATGCCCTTTTTTTTCAACAAGTAAGTATACAAAAGCATGGATCATTTTCTAAAATGTAATTGGGAGTTAGTAATAGATTATTTTTCCATAACTATAAAATTACCAAAATGATACTATGTTACAGCCAAATTAAAATTGCTGTCATTAAGCTAAAACAAAAATATGTGTTCTTCAAGTCATTTTAAAGTAGCTTATATGGCATGTTATTTTTTTTTAAAATTGGTTCAGATTATAAAAGAGGTAGTTATTTACAACCCACATTGCAACAAGTTGCTAAGGTAACTACAGTATGGCTAAAGCATTTCATCACTTTAATAATTGTATAGATTTTCAGTAAGCAGCACACACGACATATTAAGTAAGATGTATCATTATGTAAATTACTTTAGAAACCAAGCTGCATAGCACATATTTACAGGAGGTGCTTTTCAAGGACATTACCTCATAAGGATGAAAAACTAAGCAGGCCTAAATAGTAATAAATATGCCATTCATAATACAAAGTTATTTTCAAATGCTTGTCTTCACAGTTTCATAAATTGAACAATGTACAAATTAATAATTTGATCTAGAATTTTGCCTAATGCACTATGTCAAGGCTAAAAGCCCGCAAAGTGTCACTGTGAAGAGTTCTTTAGATTTTATTACTAAAAACAAAAAAGCTTTCATGCATTATTACCTAAGTGGTAGTTATCACTATAAACCACACTATAAACACAAGAAAACTGGATAAAGAGACTTAGGTCAGTACTTTCCTTAGAGAATCTCACTACCTCAAAATACAGTCAGTAACAAAGTTTGGGGGTATTATTCCCAGATCTGTGTTCTTAATCAGTATGATATTTTGTCTCTCTTTTATATGCTTTCTTTACTAGAAAGTCAGGATACAAATTGTTATTTTCTTTAGAATGTAAGTTGTTAGAGATTCTGGAACTTTCCTGGATGTGGAGTCAATGTAACAGTAAATATGATGAAGTAAGTCCACACTGCACTATGAATAGAGGAAGGAGAGAGGTCAGAGAAACTCTAGCAAAAGGCATTTTATGACATTAACATCCTCTAGAAGTCCTGGTATTTGCATTGCCTGAGATCAGGCAAAGAGATGTTAGTGCTCAGTCAGTTAAAAATATGAAAGTATATGTCCCTAACAGACCTCACACCATCAAATGCAGATGAGAAGTAAATAGTGCTGCATGTGTGCTCTGCCCAAGAATTTCTAGAGCCCAGTTTGAGTTAATAGATTCCCAAGGAGACCAGGAACAATCACCTGGGAAGCTCAAGTTAAGGGCTTAGATCATCCATCTTCCTTTCCAATTTTTTTTCAAAGAATTGATTAAAACAACAACAGGCAGCAACAGCATTTATCTTAATTACGGTAACTAAATGCAGGGTTTGGACAAATGTGATACTTAGATATCTATATACTAAGGATGAAAGTTCCTAAAGAGACTAGTGGTTAGTCTTTTACTTAGTTCATTTGAATTGATATTAGATTTCTCAATGATAATTCATTGCATTTTTAAAAATATAAAAGGAAAGTGAGCACAGGCTTTTGATTCCAAATGAAATACTTCTGGAACTCTTCTAGCAAGCAATTTTATAGGTGTTAATGTTCCTCCAGTATCTGAGGTATCTAAATAATATTAGCAATTGTCTTTTGTCTAAATAGCACTTCACAATTTTACAACACAGTGATATCCATTTTCTTACTGGATTTTCATAATTCTAAAAGGTAGTATTTTTAATTGACATTTTTACCCTGAGAAAACAAACTCAAAGACAAACTTGTGAGTGGAAAGGCTAAGACTGATCAGACTTTCTGACTGGCCTGCTTATGTGTCTCTGGAATTTCATTATAGTTCCAAAAATTACTTAAGCAGTTTGTTTTTAGCTAGAGACTTCAGCTGATTTAAGGGACAACTGAGTAATCAATTGATCTGTATTTCTTATATAAGATGCGTCATAAATATAGCAGTCTAGTTACATTTAGTAATGAACAAGTGGCAATGGATTAAGGAAAAATGGAGTCTCACCTCAGTAACTAAACAATGCAACTTTCAGCCATTCACACCCTCGGTATCCTTACCTGTAAAATAAAAAGGGAAAACCAAATGATGTCCAAAGCCATTAATAACCTACTTTTAAAATTATGATGAAAACCATTATACTTGATTATTAGAATATTGCACAATTTTTATATCTTAATGTCTTTTAAGAGCAACTATACTAGATATTTTTCTGGAAGCTGGAGATTTTTATTTGCCCACAGAACCTCTCTCATGTTCTCAGAATTTCCAGGATTATAATAACAGAACTAAATTGTTGCATAATTGTATTGCATAATTCTATAGTAACAAGAATTGTTGTCTGCTATAGAGACTATAAATTCATAGGTTTCTTTGTGAGACATTTTTACATTTGAAAACCTGGTTTGATTCACTGTATTTCTAGATATAAGTGATTTGATTTTGATGAAAGCAGAGACAGTTCAAATAGGAATATTAACTTTTTGTTTTGGTTTTTCTTACTGACTGAGAAATGCAAAGTTTTGGTGACTCACGTTAGTCTGTAAAATAACATATTCGGGCCAAATATAAAGACAAATATAAGAGGCATATATCCTTCATATGTCTTATGGAAGAGCACAAATGCTCATTTGAGCTTTGAAAATTTAATCAAAACAAATTGAAGTACACAATTCTGAAATATTCTATCAATTTAAGATTAAAAATAAATTATGAGTTCTATTTCTAATATTTCTAAGTGATGTCTATATATTCACCTATCCACCACCGACATATAGAACTTTCAACCATGCTATATCCACCTTGACAGTGTCAACATTTTATGTAAAATTTTAGGAAGAGCAAAAGTTGGAGAAGACCTACTAATTTTTTTTAAATTGTACTTTAGGTTCTGGGTTATATGTGCAGATCATGCAGTATTGTTGCATAGGTACATACATGGCAATGTGGTTTCCTGCCTCCATTCCCCTCATCACCTATATCTGGCATTTCTCCCCATGTTATCCCTCCCCAATCTCCCCACCCCCTGCTGTCCCTCCCCTAACACCCCACAACAGACCCCAGTGTGTGATGCTCCCCTCCCTGTATCCATGTGTTCTCATTGTTCAACACCCGCCTATGAGTGAGAACATGTGGTGTTTGGTTTTCCGTTCTTGTATCAGTTTGCTGAGAATGATGGTTTCCAGATTCATCCATGTCCCTACAAAAGACACGAACTCATCATTTTTTATGGCTGCAAAGTATTCCATGGTGTATATGTGCTACATTTTCCTTGTCCAGTCTATCACTGATGGGCGTTTGGGTTGGTTCCAGGTCTTTACTATTGTGAACAATGCCACAGTGAAGATAGGTGTGCATGTGTCTTTATAACAGAACGATTTCTAATCCTTTGGGTATATACTGAGTAATGGGATTGCTGGGTCAAATGGAATTTCTATTTCTAGGTCCTTGAGGAATTGCCACACTGCCTTCCACAATGGTTGAACAAATTTACACTCCTACCAACAGTGTAAAAGTGTTCCTATTTCTCCACATCCTCTCCAGCATCTGTTGTCTCCAGATTTTTTAATGATCACCATTCTAACTGACTTGAGATGGTATCTCAATGTGGTTTTGATTTGCATTTCTCTAATGACCAGTGATGATGAGAATTTTTTCATATGTTTGAAGGCCTACTAATTTTATGTGTGTTGTGACACTTTGGCATAATATTGTTGAACAGGAAGGATAATGCCAACTATTAGCAAAAAAAAAATGACTAATTTCTTTGTATGCCTAGAATCAGAATGTTTAAGTAACATAATTTATGTAGGAAATGACTCTACTATAGTGGAAAGAACACTGGACATGAAGATAGAAACCCTAAATTTGATGTCATGTGTACATTTTATGAACTTCCTTTATAGTCTTAAAAGAATATTATGTACGCCTCACAAGTCTGTTCTGTGTATTAAATAGGAAAAAAGCTAACCTTTATACAAGACAAAGCTATCAACAAATACTGAATATTGTTCTTAATACAGATAAAAGTATAAATAAGACATAAGAACCTCCTAAAAAACTCTTCCTTACATAAAAAAAAAAATTCAAATGCTACTGATCCTCCTCATCTGTATCTTATTTCCATAGGCTGGATGGTTCTGCAAGTAGAGGAAAATAAGCATCCTGATATTGTTTCATAAGTCCCAAAGATAGAAAAGTCTCCATGGCTTTGGTTTTCATTATAGAATTATATATAGATAAAACTTTTATTCTTAAAGTATTGAACACCAACCAATATTGTGTTAAATGAGAGAATTCTGAGCTCATGGTCAAGTTGATACAGAATATGTTTAGCACTATGCCAGGAAAAATCAATAATAATATAAAACTAATTTGTAGCAACTGCAGGTGTTCATGGTATTCTTACTATAACCAATCCCAAGCTACCAACTTGCCATCAATGAAAGTGCAGATGGGAAGAAAAAAGTTGGGAGAAGATGATGAACACTCAGTTATCCAAGCCAGTGCAACCTGGCTCCAACAAACACCTGACTGGTGGGCCACTTATATTTGTCTTGGCATCTAGTTAGTTTAAGCAAATACCAGAAGAATCTTGAAGGTGCTTATACCTTGCTTTTATTTATATAAGCTTCTATTATATTTAATGTAAGTCAGAAATGTTACCTATTTTGTCACTTATATTTTACTGGGAAACTGAAACATTTAACACTACCAAGTTAAAGTTGTTTTGAGTTTCAAACATAGTTCTCTTTCCTATTTTCTCTGTTCCCAGAGAAATAACAAGAAATGATTTGACTGTAATTCTAGTTTCAGGATTGCTCAGAAAAGAAAGCAACAAATGATAGAAGACTGGCTCAGTTTTCACTGTAGATTCTTTATTTAGGAAAGTTAATTCTCAATGGGCTATGTTAGCAACTACATGAAATACATAGAGCAAGACACAAAAACAAGAAGAGGCAGTATACATCTCACTCTGTGTCCCAGTCTGGAGTGCAATGGCACAATCTCAGCTCACTGCAACCACTGTCCCCAGGCTCAAGTGATCCTCTGAGGCAGTATACCTTGTTACTTCCCAAAGCCTATAAATATGATCCATATTAATGTCATTGTTATCAGTGAGGTCTAACATCTTTCTTTATAAGATAAATGTTGTATCCCCTGATAGTGATGTTAAAATAAATAATGAAATCAACATTATAACAATTATATTTGGTGTATAAGACACCCAAACACCAAGATAATTAAGGTTTAAAGAACATTTTGAACAAATATTTTAGCTAGCACTTGCAATTCTGATCAAGGAATGTCAATTTCAGAGCAGAATACCTATTAGTGTAGCTAGAGCTTCATGACATGTGATGTGCTGGCCAAAACACTGGACTAGAAGAAAATAAATTCTGTTTCTAAGGCTGGTTCTAATGCTGCCACCAATAGTCTATGTGATTAGATCATGACTAGTCTCTCTGTGCCTTTCTCCTATTGTAAAACTGCAGAGAGGGAGTTTGACACATTGAAGTAGTCTTCCTAATGCAATACTTCCTGAATTTATGAATCATGGTGTTTACTGGCAAATTTCCTTGTTTGCAGATGAAATTAAAAATTTTGTATTTGCAAATAAACATTTTAAGTTGAGTGTGTGTGTGTTTTTTTTTTTTTTTTTTTTTGCAGTGCCGCAACTGACAATATGTTGGAATTCATGTAAATGCCTAAACTACATGGATGAACTATTAAATTACATAACCCTTACTTGGTTCCAGGATAAAGTTTCCATCCAATGCACTGTTTTTACCTAACTACTAATTACTAAAAAGAAAGAAGTCCTAATTTTAAATAGATAATTCAGTGAAACCTTCTGCTATAAGCTGAATTGTGTCTCCCACAAATTCATATGTGAAGCCCTAACCTCCAATGTTACAGTATTTGGAGAAACAGCTTGTGAGGACACGATAAAGGTTAAATGAAGTTGTAAGGGTGAGGCCCTAATTCTACAGGGCTTGTGCCCTTATAAGAAAAGAAAGAAACACCAGAGTTCTCTCCTTTCATCATTTGATGACACAGTGAGAAGGTGGCTTTTTGTAAGCAAGGAAGAGAGCACTCATCAGAAACCAAATAAGTGGGCACCATGATCTTGGACTTGCTAGCCTCTGGAATGTGACAGAATAAATTTGTGTTTTTTAAATCACTCAGTCCACGGTATTTTGTGATGACAGATTGAGCTAATGCACTTTCCTTTAATTTTTTCATTTTCAAAATTGTGAGGTCTCAGTTTTAATTTTTCCAATTATTTTAATAATTAAACTTCCATTTAATTGTTTATAGTCCTTATGGTTTTCTATTTGTACTTTTAAAATAAATTTAGTCAGGAAAAATATACATTCTACATATTTCTTTATTCCCTTCTTAAGAGTTATCATGTTCACTTATTCTATCTGACTATCTGCTAATTTTTTTTTCTCTTCTCTTAATTTTTCTTCCTTACTTCCCTAATTCAGATTCCTTTGTGTTTTCCTAACTGGACTCTCTCAACAGCCCCCAATTTTTGCTTCAAAATGGCCCTACAATGAGCTTCTTCACATCTACATTTTTTTATTAAATTTTTTCAATGGTTCCTGGACACCCATAAGATAAAAATCTCAAACTTCTGCACAGATCTTTAGATCCTTCATGATCGATCAGCCGTTGCTTCTTATCTTTGCTTATGTTGTTGCCTTTCTTTGGAATATTTTTCTACAATTATTTACACATCAAACAGTTCCATATCCCTCAACTAATAATATCAAACACTTAATGCTATGTGTTAGACACTGTCTTAAATATTTTATGTGTATCATTCTACGTATTTAATCTCACATAGAAACTCATGAGGGGTTTTGTAATAAGTATTCTTACAACTATTGTATAACTATTCTTATACTAATATATTACTATTTTTATCTGAGTTTCTTTCATTCAGAGTACTGAGCGTCATTAAGATTAGTAACTTGGCCCATCACACAGCTAGTAAGTGGTAGAGCTGAGAATATGACCTAAGCTGTGGGGAATTAGAATCCAGGCTTTTCTAACCTTAAAGCATACTGCCTCTTTGAATACAAATGTCATTCATTTACTTTGTGAAGTCTGCTCTAAATTTACCAGAAAATCTCTGATGATTTTTTCATTTGTGCCTCACTGCACGTTAGTCTACTTTATTAGTTAACTTGTTTCATTTTCAGTTTATTTTATTCTCTGTGACTTAACTGAAAACTCACTGAAAGAAGACACCAAAAATTTTCACCATTTTATCCCTGTAGCAGTGCTTAATAGATGGTCAATATTTAATAAGTGAATTTTAAATAATGGCGTTTTATTTTACAGAGGACCTAAATTTTCTTTGAAAAAAATGAATCAACCCTTGAATATTATATAATTTATTATCTTTAATTATTTTGATTGTATAATTTTCAAGGAAATGCTACAATAACAGAATAATCCATGCCAATAATTTTCTTATCAGTTATATCCTTAGAATTAAAAAATATTTTTCTATTTATAAAACAATATTTTTTAGAAGGATGACTTATTTCTTTTATCTTGAATATATTCAAGCATTTCCTAAAATAAAACTGTGAGCTGCAGTAAGAAGTCATCATTTTCAAAATTGGCTATTTTTGGCCTTACACATGGCTTGAAAATTGATATTCTAAACAGTAGTTTAAAGTTTAGACAATTAAAAAGGGAGGTGTTTTTTTCAAACAAGCTAATTATGTTCCAGTTTATTAACCATAAGTCTAAACAATAAAATATGATACCACTGAAGTCCATATGAATTGCAATCATCATATAAACAACCATTACCATAGTTGAGCTTACTGAAATAATAAAACACAGTATGCTGTACCAATTTCAAGATCAGGTTTGATTCCACACCATTATATTTCTCTCTTTCTTTGATATAAACAGTGGTCCATTCATCTTTATTGAATCCTATATAAAAAGTCATTGTGTATTCAAGTTTGTAGTGAGAATTCTGCCTGTATACTTATAAATTATAGGAGAAGTAAAGTGTTTGAAAGGCTTTTCATGAACCTATAGATATTTGCTAAGTCTATTCATGGCTAAATCTACTGCAGAAGAGAGATAATCAAGAGTCTTTGTCATATATACTTACGTAGCATCACATAAAAAAATGAAAGCAAATTTAATCAAAATAAAGTAAAATGAGGGTAGTTTCAAAATTTAGGGAAGAGCTTTATCTCAGTTGGTGAAGCTTAGATCGTAGTAAGCCATGAGATAATGTCTCACCACTCTGTAGTCAGTCCTCCGATCTAATCTCTCAATTTTTCTCTGTAAAAGGGAAAATTCATGTTTCCCTGAACTTGTGCTCATGAACAAACAGTCATGATGAACCCAAGATATATTTCATTGAATTAGTGTACTGGAGCATCAAAATATTTCCCAAATCAACTGAAACTAAGTCAACAGTTTAGATACTTCCTCATGCTTTTTATAATTGTTTTTTTCCTCCAGTATAGTCCCTAGGTTAGCACATCATAATCTGTAATAAGGTTATAAGGTTTGTATTTATAATGTAATTCAATTAAACAAAGTATGGCCCCTTCACACCAGCCTGTGAAATACAAACTAAGTTAATACAGAGTGGTTTTCACTTGAATGTAATACCTAAAGAGTCTGAGACTGTGTTCATGTACATGGTTGGAAAAAATTTAGTTGTACACAAACTTTGTGAAAATGTAAAAAATATGTGTTAATATGGTATTTTATTAAATTTTTATTTTTATTTCATGAATTACTTCATGACACCGTAATTTGACTTCTCTAAATTCTAAGCTATAGAGACTTTTAATTACGTGACGGCATATTCAACTATTATAGACTATAATGTTTACTATATAAATGCAGTTTATTATTCCAAATTCATTTAAACAAAAAGAGCAGGAATGCTGCTGGTGGTGAAGTCATAAAAACTGTTAAATGTCACAAGTAGTGAAGCAGTTCTCTTTTATGTGGCAGGTTGCTCAGGAATGTTAATCTATTTGTTACCTGATTAGAGCCTTCAAATGTCATAGAATACCTGAATTTTCCAATCCTGTCTAAGGCTTAAGGATGATTGAAACAAAATTCTGTGTACTAATGTTCTGAATTATATCATTTATGTCAGTCCTGAGGCCTCTTGTATTTTGTAGTAAGTATATCTTAGTGATTTTAGTGGATTTCTTAGAGTGAAATTAGAGACTACTTCAGTGCCCTGGAGGAAGTGGTTTGAAGTTTTAAAAGTTCTGCAACCAAATATATGTGAATTAATTTGGAGTTTAACAGATGCTATGCTCTTGATACCCAAATATTTGTCCTGAGGAAAGTTTTATAGTAAAGAGCCAAGGTAAAGTTTAAAAAAAAAAAAAAAAAAAAAAAAAAAAAAAAAAAAAAAAAAAAAAAAAAAAAAAAAAAAAAAAAAACCTAATGCAAATCAGGATTTTAAACTTTGTTATAAGGTTACTGTCATTTTTCCATAGTCCTTATGAGCTCAGGACTTATTTCTGCTGGTCCAGGCCTCTCTTTAATGTAGAAGAAAGTAACTTCTAAGAGTCCTTGCTATGCACAGAGAGGGAGATTTACTATCTTAGCCACTGCATTCTTTATTTTTTTAAGTGTTGTCTTTGGCTTAGGGAGTTATATTTTTCTAAATTTATTTTTTATTGTATGTACTTAAGGTATATGACATGGTAAACTAATTACTATAGTCAAACAAATTAACATATCCATCACTTTCCATAGTTACCTTTTACTTGTGTGTGGTACGAGCATCAAAAATCTACTCTGGAAATTTTCAGTATAAAATACAGTATCATCAACTATAATGTTCATGTTGTGTCTTAGATTTCTAGACTTATGCATTCTACATATCTACAAGTGTGTACCCTTTGACCTACTTCTAATTTCCTCCCTCTTCCTGCGCCTCTTAACTGAAGAAGAGACTGCCATTTGTAACAACATGGATGAACTGGAAGATGTTATGGAAGGTCAAATTACTTAACTACAGAAAGGAAAAAGTACATAAAATCACTTACATGTGGATTCTATAAAAAGCCACTACATTCTTGGAGTGAATACAGAGTCATGAGGCAGTCATATGGGAAGGAAACATAAGCAGTGAGCTGCCTTATGGAGTTTGAAAATTCATTTTTTACTCATTAAGGATGATACTGACAACCCAGATGATGATGTAAAATAGCTCTGGTATTCTAGGAATCACATCCGTATATCTATCTATCCGTTTATCTATTTATCTATCTATACATTTTTAACATAATATATTTTACCTTCTCATTTTATTTTTTTTAAATCAGTAACTTCAGCAAAAGTAAGTAATTCATGGGTAAGAAACACATGAATAATGAAGGACACTGTGAAAAATCAACCTGGAATTAAAAAGTAAGAGGCAAAAAAAAAAGATCCAGGAAGAAACGTTTAGTTGTCAGAGAAAAGAAGAATTTTGAGAGTAGGTTGGTGACTTTTCTGTGTTCTTGCCCTGACTGATCTCCAGGATTGAGGAAAATAAGGCTGACATTGATTTCTGCAAGAATAGTTTCAAAGAGCTCCATGAAATGTGGAGTCCCCTATGACAGTGTTTTGTGACCCTTCTCACAGGGTTAACACACATGGGAGAGAGGCTTTTGCTCCTATCTCCCCTTCTGACACTTTTCTTTAAGCTCCATGTTCCTTAGCAACTGTAGATGCCTCAGTGCACTGGTGCTGGTGCCCATTGAGAAAGACTCACAGAAACAACTCCAGGAATGTGAGCCGTTAAGCAAATGAAACATTGGTTATTATTGCTAATTTGATGCCATTTGTACAAAGAACAGATATAGCTCTGAATACATATAGATGGCACTATTTTTTCCTGCTTTTAATCATGTATACACGTTTACATATGCAAAAGGACATTCTTTTAAATTCGTATAGGTCTATTTCAGTATAGACTATAGTTTTAGATAAGGTTCCTTAGAAGCAGAGCCTCAGATGGAAATTCTTATGCAAATGAAGCAAGAGAGTGCTCTCAGGTGAAAAATATGACGCTTAGTGAAGCAGGTGGAACAAGGGATGGAAGTAGGCAAAGACATCAGTTCAGCTCCGTGGTTTTTAAATGTGGTCCCCAGACCCACAGCATCAGCATCACCTGAGAACTTGTTAACATGTAAATTCTCAGGCCTAGATCTACTGAATCAGAAATTTGAGGATGCGACATAGTAATCTGTGTTTTAACAAGTCCTCCAGGTAATTCTGATGCACACTAAAATCTGAGAATCACTGGTCCATCTAAAGTCTAAGTTCAGCCTGCTCTCACAGAGAACCCTGGAGTATAAATGGCATTGCAGACTTATCCCTCTTGGAGGCAACTAAGGCAGTTTTTGTACTCGCTGTAAATTAGTTATTGGCTGCAGACCAACCCTGGCAGGGGGGCATAGTCTGCTAGCATTTCTGGGTGAGGCATTACTATAGACCATTCTCATGAGAAGGATGCCACTGAGGACCTCACACAAAGAGCATCTAACCAGACATCAACTTCATCTACTATAACTGTATGTTCCACCAAATGGAGTTTTGAGTAGACAGAAAAAGTTTTGTCACAACCTGATATCCGGAGTACTAGGAGGTCCTCCTGGCATCAAAGCATCTACCTTTGGTGTCTACTACGTCCCCTCCTGATCCCTTTTTCTTAACCAGCATTCTGATTCCCAACACAAAGTGAAATGTTCAATCCTAGAGCACTATGGACCCACAAGGGAAGAAAATGTAATAAAAATGTTAAGAATATGAAAGACCCCACACGCCTTCAAACATCTCATTTAATAGATATTTATTGGGTACTAACTGAGAAAAAAAATCTCTTAGAATTACCAGGGAAAGGATATTGAAGAGGACCTGAAAAGAACAATAGCAATTTGGAGGAGTCCTTCTGAGAATTATTCTGCTCAAAAAGGAACTTCCAGGAATTGGTCACATGTCTGAAAGGAAAAGATAGCAGTGGCCTAAATGGGCATGCATCCAGCAGTGTCCAAAGTGGGAGGTATCATGGAAACAAACACAGAAATTAAAGAGGCCTATGTCCTCATGTAATTTCTCTCCTGTTGCTGGGACTTTCCCTTGGTTGTTTCTTCTGCTTATGCTCACTTTTGATACCTGTGTCATGACCACTCCAAAAAGGAAGTGTTATGTGTAGACCCCAGCCATCTTTGGTCTGGCCCTGTAGCTCAATAAACTTCAATGCTCATGTCCTACTGGAAGCTTCCCCTGAGGACAGCATATATTTTCTCAGAAACACATATTTAGGCCTTGATTATTTCTAACTTGGCATTTTCATGTTTATTAACGTTGATTGTCACCGAAATGTGTGGGATCTGTAAAGGGCAGGAGATTTCTCACAGGCATACTGTATTTACAGTCCCCTTAGAATCTAACACAATGTTCGACAAACAGTATATGCTCTTTAAAAACTTGCTGAATCCATTTCTTTCATTTTTTCAGGAGTTTTTCACTTCTGTGCTTAAAAAAAACCCATTGAAGTCACATATATAAATCAACTCCAAATAGCACAAATAGTAAAAATCTGAAGGATACTACCTGCTATTCTCCAAGCACACACAAAAAGCAATGCTTTAACACTTATGTGAGTCTTTGGGCCTCTAATCTCTGACAACATCTTTATATTTTAACACAACGCAATTTTCTTTTTGTTCTCAGTTTCCCACTGCTGCTGTATTGTACCATGCTTAGGAAATTCAGGGGCCATACATAAATTTTTATACTAAAATTTGCATTCAGCATTGGCTTGTTTCTGGTATACATAAATACAAACACACTACAAATTATTACCTGAACCACCAAAAATTGAGAATTTTAATTTCCCATTAATAGCCCATAGAGGTGTGTGTCTGGCACTAAACTGCTGAATATTTGCTCAGTAAAAGTGCAGGCAACAGATCCAAGCACAAAGAACACTACATGCCAGCTGACGTTTGAGTCGTCTCAGGCCTCATCAGGCAGAGCTGATAAATAGCTTTTCCTGTTTAAGAGGAGGATGCTGGAGGGCAGTGCTGGTTTCAGACAGTTGAAACGCAATGATTGTCATAAATCATCAAAGACCAATGTGTCACTTTATTAGCACAGAGATTGCCAAGGACAAGTCTTGATTTTCTCCTCTGAGACACAACTATTTACACAACACTTCTTTTTATCTTGAGGTCCTTTCACCTCTTTAAGGTAAAATAAAAATATTTTTAAAAATAAACTGAAATGTGTGGTATTTTTACACAGTTGACTCCTAACTTTTTCATTGCAAAGAGCAAACAAAAATGACTTTGTTCTGATACAGAATAATAGAAGTATCTTCTCTTCCGTGTAAGTTGCATTGATTCAGAAGCAGACAAGGGAATCACTCAGCTAACAAACAAAGCGATTGTTCAACAGAAGAACAATCATTGCAGTGTATTACACTCTAAATCCAAGTTAGTATTTTCTAAATGGATTGAAGCCAGATGAAGGCAAGAACTATCCACAGGACTTTAGTAAATTCTAAGACAATGGCATATATTAATAATTTAAGCACTAAATTGATACTTTGACTAATTGATTACTTTGATTTTAATATGATTGCTAATTTTTTGCTTTACTTTCCCCTTTCATAGGTGATGCTTTAAAAAGGACTTTAATCATAATTTACTATATTTTATGTCATGTTTACAATTTCATTCAGTGCTAATTCTAACATTCACCTTGTGCCCAGTCTTTTTGCAATGAATTTAACGCTTAGAAGTTTTAACAATGTTACTTTCAGGACACCTGCAGATCACCAAATTATTCTAAATCTTACGAAGTTTTATCAATTTATGTAAACATTGCAGAAGACTCTTCTTCCCTCAAGCTAATATTTGTGCCATATAAGTATTGAAAAAGATAAAATTATTATTATGTTTCCTTGTAGTAATTGACAGCATTTCTCCACAGGCTATTTCAGTTTGTATTATTTTGGCATTCCAATATGTAAATACCAAAATCTCAAAATTATAATCATCCCATCAACTCAAGCTTTGGTTTCCTTAGTGCCCATCAACAGTAGATTAGATAAAGAAAATATGGTACATATATACCATAGAACACTACACAGCCATCAAAAGGAACAAAATCACTGCTGCCCAGTGCAGCAACATGGATGGAGCTGGAGACCATTATCCTCAGTGACCTAACACAGAGACAGAAAGGAAATACCACATGGTTTCACTTATAAGTCAAAACTAAACATTTCATACATATATTTGTAAACACGAGAACTGCAGACACTGGGAATTCCTAGATGGGGTGGGAGGGAGGAGGGTGTAACTATGTTTATGGCCTGAGTGACAGGATCATTGGGATCCCAAGCCTCAGTATCACACCATTTACTCATGGAACAAAGCTGCATGTATGCTATTTAATCTATAATAAAACTTTAATTTAAAAAAAAAAGGCAGGTAGGATATTTGAATTTGGATATAAAACACAAAGACAGAAAACTTCCACAAGAATAAGGTGGTGTAATGGCTTATACCTTCATTATCCACGTCATCATCTTCTAAGAGCAGTTCTGCAGCAAAAAAACAAAGGGAATAGACAAAAACTAAAAGAAAGGCAAGCACAGAGGGAAGGTATCAGAAGAAAAACTACAGGAGGAAAAATGGAGACAATTACAAAAAGGTTATTTTACATAGGCTATGAACAAAATTCACAGCATTGTGTAAAGTAAATATTTGCATTTATAAAACTAGAATTCTGAAATGAATTGACACATATGGATATTCATCAAACTGATATTTTCATCTGTTCATTTATTCATTGAAAA
>NW_016107522.1:2357051-2431011 GCF_001604975.1 Cebus imitator | reverse complement strand
TGATGGGGAGGAAGGCAGCAAATCACACTGCCATGTGTGTTCCTATGCAACAATTTTGCATGTTCTTCACATGTACCCCAAAACCTAAAATACAATAAAATAAATAAATGGGAAAAAAAAATAAAAAAAAAATAAAATGACAAAAAAAGAAAAGAAAAAATAAACTAGATCATCTTGTTAATTACTTATGATGTTAAAGAAATTTCCATATTTGGAACAGGCTTCTTCTCTCCTCTAAAACTGTAAAATATTCATATTCTTTCTCTCTCACTTTCTTAACCTGGGACTTCAGAAAATTTAAGGACATTTGTTTTCTCTCCAGTTAAAGAGAATTGGCACTTACGGCTGGCTGTAATCTTATAGGAGAGAAAAGAAAAAGAAAACTCAGGATCCATGTGATTATCTAATTAACTACAGTCAGGGTCTTATTCAAGGTCATTATGTTTGTTTGGAATTTTGGAATAAAATCTTATTTATGCCTGTGAACTGTTTTGTTTTGTTTGTTTGTTTGGTAAGAATACAACAGGCAATTTCATGGACATTGAAAGATGAGAAATAAGATGACCTTATGGGGAATGAAATTAGAAACTCAGAAAACAATTTCTTTCAATCTCTCTCTTCCTTTCTCTTTTTTTAACATAGTGCCTTCCTCTCCTGTGGATATTATGGTACAGGATTTAAGGGTTCTTTTGTTAAATGCATTAAATTGTCTTAAATAAACACAATAGACAAAATTATTTGCTGGACATACTTGAAACCAAGCACATGGGGATTTTTTTACTGTGCAGTTTAGCTAAACTAGAACTACGTTCCTTGGAATTTCCCTTCCTATAAATTTCTGGGTTAGGATTGGCCACCAGAAAAATTAGCCTGATAATTAGAAGGTAAGAAGTGAAACAATAACCCTTACCTTTTGAAAGTTGCAGCTTGAAGGATGTGACAAGGTAAGAGACCGAGCTCAAACAAGCTGCAGCTTGAAGGATGTGACATGTAAGAGACTGAGCTCAAACAAGTCAAAAGTCACAACTAAGTTACATGAGCAAGTAGTGCTCAACTTCTCCTAACCTTGGGTCAAGTACCCGTGCAGCTTTAGGGTGAGTCCCCAGCTTTTTCTTCAGGTTACCCAGATCATTGCAATTGGACATAGTTTTAGTTTGTTTTTGTGGGTAGCAGTTTGTTATTTCTTTCCACTGCTTCACATCCACCTTTTCATCCTGACTGCTGTCCCTTGTGACCTACAGGCACATCAAGCCCATCACCATATGAACAGGCAAATGCTTCTCATGAACTCTGTAAGATCTAATCTCTATAACAGCTCCCCTCCCTTGTTTTGTATCACTCATGGGAGTTCTTTTTTGATGGAGCCCTAAGTGAAACAGTCTATGGAAGTCAGTTTTTAATAAAGATTTGCCAAGTCTGACCTGCAGACTCTGGCCAAGAGATGGATGATCGAAGTACACAGACACAGGTGTTTTCCTGTGAGAGTGTAGCAAGGGGACCTCACGGCATACAGACCCCAGAGAAAGAGTCTGGCCATGCAGCCCTCATATGCTGGAAATGCTCAAATTTATTTTAGAACAGATTTAATAACAAAAATCTCAATCAAACCCCATTTGTGGATAATTAACATTGCCAACCTTCCAAGTAGAGAGCAGTCATGCATGGGGATGATCAAAGGTTGGTTTCCAGGAAAACAGGTAAACAAACTTATCTAGTTAAATTCCTTTGCACCCCCTTGCAACCTACACTTTGCTATTACCTGAAGGTAAGAGGATTAGGCTGCCTTCCGCCATAACCCTTTCCCTAAGCTTTTGCGAAACCTTCTAGTCTTCCAAGAAGTTTTGTGTGTTTCCTGTAATTCTTCCCACTACCCTGACCAATCTCCTACAAAGAATAAGAATTTCCCAATAGTCATTGTCAATCTAACCCCTGTAGAAACAGTAGGCTGATCATTGACCAATTGCTGAACTTTCTTAATTGCCAATGTTTAGAAGTATACATTTAATCTTTTATGTCAGCTGAAAAAGCTGTTGCAGTGGACAACTCTAGATACAGGAGCACTATGGGAACAGCCTTTTGTGTTTTCAATGAGATAGCAATTGTTGATTTGTTAAGTTCAGAGATCCAGGATATGTCTGAAAGAGATCATATGTCTTCACATTTGTTGTCTTCTGCTTCAGAGGACCCATGATGTTCAGTTGGTCTAAAATATCCTATTTTAGATGGTGCTCATAAGAAGGTGACCAGGTTGCCCTGTTTAAGTTCTGAGCCCCGAATAACTGGTTTCTATGTTGACAAAGTTGGTTTAGAAGTGAGAGTTTGTTTAGAGGACTATTCCTTCAGGAGAAGAAGTGGTACCTACCTAGTGAATAAAATAAAAACCTGGGGGAAGTGATGTTTAGACAGAAAAACTCTAATCTAAATAAAAGTCATAAAGGAGGTTTAGTTTTTCCTAGAATACCAAGATCAGTGCATAAGGCTTAGAATCCAGGCTGGAATTTTATATTTTGTGATAACAGGGGAGAAGAAGAATATTATGAATATTTTCTATGGATTTGTTAAAAGTATCTTGGAGGGTTCTTTATGGCACCTCAAATTGGATTGAGACTTATGACCTTCATGTTTACCAACCATTATCTACACATCATTAGCTATATACTTATTTTTTTCATTTTGAAATACAAAGGCAGCAGCAAGCATATTTGTATCTATAAAGAAAATATATTTTAAAAATTGAATATTTTACCAAATGCCCCTTTTAAAATTAAAAATATAGAAAGAAAAAAAGATAAAAAAATAAAGAGAAAGAAAGACAAATCTACAATGGGGTGTTATACTTAGAATTCTCCAAAAATAAAAAACAAAACTGGTTTTAATGCCCTCAACTTAGTAATTGTATTTTATCTCTTGTCTTTGGAAGTTAATTACCAAATGTGGTAAGGGAGTACAAACCGATGTGCATAGGATGACATCTCATTTGAATCTCATTCTTTTGTCTTGGAAAACAGATATCAGTGGTACATGGGTAACTGAAGTAGTTTTTGTAAATGATAAACTTCTCTGTTCTGGAAACTTTATTTTTACACTCAGAATAATATTTAAAAATATAGATATTGGCCGGGCGTGGTGGCTCACGCCTGTAATCCCAGCACTTTGGGAGGCTGAGGCAAGTGGATCACGAGGTCAAGAGATCGAGACCATCCTGGTCAACACAGTGACACCACGTCTCTACTAAAAATACAAAAAAATCAGCTGGGCATGGTGGCGCGTGCCTGTAATCCCAGCTACTCAGGAGGCTGAGGCAGGAGAATTGCCTGAACCCAGGAGGCGGAGGTTGCGGTGAGCAGAGATTGCGCCATTGCACTCCAGCCTGGGCAACAAGAGCGAAACTCCGTCTCAAAAAAAAAAATATATATATCTATATCTATCTATATCTATATCTATATCTATATCTATATCTATCTATATATAGATATAGATATAGATATATAGATATTAAAAATGTAATAAGGTCTTAAGAATGAAATGCAATATGGGGACATTTCTTTTTCTATATTTCTCCACAAATAAGGACATGTTTAAAAATTTCAAAGCTAATAGAAATTTATTAGCAACCCTTAGTCTTGAGGTTTTCCAAACCAGCTATTCTCTCAAAAGGCTTCGCGGGCTATGAGATTCATTGTTCATTGGATCAAAGAAACTGATCATAGTCTCCCCCTAAACAATAAGTTTAAGACTCATCGTAAACCATGGGCAAAGTTTTGTGCTACTTTCTTTACACCCACTCTTTTTCCAGAGTCAGAAGCCAGAAATATTTGGTACAAATAAACTTTGACCAAGCTCATGAGGACAAACCTACTTAGACAGAATGTGAATTGAGTATGCTGTATACTCCATAAGTAACAGGTAAGATGCTTTAAATGTTAAATCCCCTAGAAAATGTCCTACTTTCTGTCTCTCCCCATAAATGTGATTATTTGTGTGATGTGTCAACTTAAATAAGCTCATTTAATTGAAATTCTTTTATATGGAATGATTTTCACAAATTTTAGATTTTTATTATAGTCATTATGAGATATAAAGCATTTGAAGCTGAATTCCGAAATCTACATTCAGGCACTTTTATGTCACAAAACAGAGAAACCAAAATGACTAGTCTCATGTGAGTTCAGTTCTAAGCTTCTTCATCAACTTATTGTGTCCCCTTAGGAAAATTTATTAATTTTGCAGGTTTTCACCATCTGTAATATATAAATAAAATATTTGGTACTTACAGCTCAATGACTCTGTGAAGAAAACCAGGTCTTATTTGTGGCATGTCATCAAATCTTACAGAAGAAAGCACTCTAAAATATGAGGTTTTATTGTATCTTTTCTTTCAAGAAGGAACAGACCCTAACATTTCTCTAGGCTAAAACAAAGTGGATCTGTAAAAGTATATCTTATTACACAGATATATTTCTAGGCATTTCATCCTCATGTCCTTACCAATATTGGTAGTGCTGGGTTATTTCTATTGATAGATACTTTTTTCTAGAGTAACACATGCAAATTGGTTATTGTAAATAAAGTTAGGATTATAATATTTTTCTGGAGTTGTTTGAATTAATCTCATTTCACTTCAGCCAAACATAAGGAATAATAATTCTCATGAAACCTTGTTTGGGACATAGTTCTTGGTACCTAGAGAGGCAAGAGAAAAACATGGTCATCTCACTTTCAAGAATAAAAGGAAAATATATTTATCACCACTTTTACATGTTCTTTCAAACTTTAAAAAAGTATTATTAAAAAATTATTTTGTTGTTTTCACATTAAATGCTTTATAAAATGATGTGTGGGAGAACTCTTCAGGGGAAAATTACTTGTAGTTTTTATGAACAGGCTTACTGCCTTTTTGAATTGTGGCAAGTAATTGAAATCTTTAAAAAAATACCTTCTACTTCCATTCCTAAATACCAAGCTGGCTTTAGGCAAATGCAACTGAGCAACGTTCAGCCTGAAAAAATAGCATCCTCAACCACAAGGCAGCTAATTTTATCTCTTCTTTTCACATGAACTGTTTTGAAAATTTGACAACAAATGAGAATCTGATTTGGGCTGTTTGCTATTAGGAAAGTATTGTTATAAAATTTAACTATGCAATATTTACATCACTACTCCTTTCAATAGCAAGCTCAACATTAAATACTTCAACCTGCAGTTTCATATTGATATTATGACCACATTAAATCCATCATTAGTGAGTTTTTGTTGTTCCCAGGTAACTTAAGTCAATATATTATTATTTCTCTGAATAATAACATGTTGTATATTGTCTTGGAAATTTATCAAAATCAGAGTAAAGGTTTGACCAGTGTGACTGCCTAAGAGGATATATGAATTAAAGAACAATTGAGTCAACAAATGTTCATTGAGCACCTTTTCGTAGGTAGAATATGGCTCCAGTCAATACAAATAATAGTAAATATGGACACTGTCTTTTCCTTTAATGAAAGCTACTTTTTATAAGGAGTCTTTCATCATTAGTATCTTATTATCTGGTTTAGTCCTCACAGTATCTCATTGGATCACGTACTATTCTTATGACTGTTTTTCAAACAAACAAATATTTAGAATTTATGTAAATTTAGCAAGTATACAAATCCTGAAGTGGTAGTGCTGGAACTTTAGGTCAATTTAGTCTGATACTAGGGTCTATGCCTCAGCTGCCAATAAAGGCACTGTGTATCTTCACAATAACAAGTTTACATGTGGGCCCTAATTTTAAAATAAGTAAAATTTCCCAAAGCTTTATCCTTAGCTTATTGATTAGATCTCAGATTGTTTGAAGGGTAGGACACAAAAGCTTTTTTACCATTGACGTGGCTGTTCTGCTATAATGATTAGGTTAATCAGAGGAGCCAGACAGCATTTTCCATATTTAAGTGCAACCCCGTAGTACAGGATCTGACACACAGCTGGGCTTCTCATCCTACTTCAACCCCTCGGTTTCCATTATAAGAACTGATTTATCTTGGTTCCAAATGGTTCTCATTCTGTAGGACTTTTAGTGTGATGTGTGTGTATGGGTGGAGGAGAAATAAAATCAATTGAATATATTGTTAAAAAAAAATTTTTTTTTGAGACAGAGTCTCGCACTGTCACTCAGACTGTAGTGCAGTGGTGCAATCTCTGCTAACTTCAATCTCTGCCTCCTGGGTTCAAGCATTTCTCCTGCCTCAGCCTCCTGAGTAGCTGGGACTACGGTTGTGTGGCACCACACCCAGCTGATTTTTTTGTATTTTTAGTGGAGATGAAGTTTCACCATGTTGGCCAGGATGGTCTCGATCTCCTGACCTTGTGATCTGCCCAACTCGGCCTCCCAAAGTGCTGGGATTACAGGCTTGAGGCACCATGCCCGGCCCTAAAATTTTGTATCAGTACCTTAAAGATTGTAATAAAAATTTCAAATCTAGGAAAACCAACCTATATGAGAGAATTTTCATATAATGAGCTTACTTATGTTGATATACAAAATAATTACATTCATAGAGAGATACAGAAAGCAATACATTTTCTAGCGGGTTTAAGACTTAAAACACCATTTGAAGGCCTGTTACTTTTTGCATATGTCATATACTCAGTCATGCACCACTACCTTTATCCCAACAGTGGAATACCTCATTCCAAGCAAAAGCCAAAATCTCAGCAAGATATAATCAGCACTTAAAGAACAGGGTATTGGGGAAACCATTCTATCTTTGGAGAAATAAATCATTGATATAGAAGAAATTATAAACTCTAGTTCTCCCTGCTCCTCTCCTACCCAAGAATTTGGTGAAGTTCAGTGTCAATTAATGAATAGAAAGGTATAATTGACTGATGACCCTAGCTGCTGTACACTGGTTTCACCACCTTATTTACACCAAGGCCAATACATTGAGTCATTGACTCCATGTGTACAGCACTAGGGCAAGTCCTATGAGATGAAGGACTTTTCTAATAGATGGGTTTGGCTGCAGGAATCCCCACTGACCTTGCTAAAACTTTATAAGAACTGCAGGACCATGGAAGAGTTTTTCTCCTAACCTTCCTTTCCTCTTTTCCCCATCTCTCATACATGAGAATCAAATCTGTGGTTTACAGTAGCCAAATCCTCTTTGTCATATTGTTTAAAAATATTTATATAAACATTCAGTTTAGGCCTACAGATTTGACTATTTTTAATAAATTTACATACTTTTTCCTAACCAATTATGCACTATAGTTCATAACATTATAGGTCTGTAGGAAGCATTTTACTGAGTTCCCCAAGTAGTAAACACCAAAAGATATAATGTAAAATTATAAGGGGAAGTGTTATTGTTCAAAATTAAAAATTTATAAGGATACTTTACTAAAATGTTATATTACAAATCGGCTAAATATTATATTTAAATACATTTAAAATATTTATGTGGCCAAATGTAAGTAGCCACATAAGTGTAGAACCTACAATGCACCAACATTAGAAGAAATAAAAATAAAAATATAATGCTCTGATTCTGCTCTCAGAATAATATCTTTTATGTAATGTGCCAATTAGAAAGTCTACAATTATCCTCAATTCTGCTTACAGTTTAGGAAGAATCCATGACAATGTGTAGAAAAATCTAAACATTCTAAAATGTATAGACAGAAAGAAAGCAACATAGTAAAATAATTGTTTGTTTAGTTAGCTTACAAAAGAGATGAAAAATAAATGTGATAGATATTTGTGAAATGTTGAAAATATGTCATATAGAAAAATTGTTCATATTTTCCAGTTTATCATCAGAGACAGAACAAGAATTAGTGGCTGACAGTTGACAGTAGGCAAGATGTTATTCAATATGAAGACAAACATACTCACCATAAGTGTTAGTCACTTTAGAGAATCAATTACCTCAATTTAGTATGATATTTTAAGTGTTAGTGAATCCTAATTATGGAAAAATAGAATATATATATTTCCAGTACTCTTGTAAATAGAAACATGAATATATTTTAATAGGTTGCTCACAGAAATGAATGACACATTAGCATAGGAATCAAGGATGAAGTTTTTAGCACAAAATATCTCCTAAAGAAAACCTTCACCCAGAAGATGTTTCCTCAGATTTAATGACCTCAGTTAAGTGTTCCAACCAGTTCTTCATGACTTTCCTAAAGCGCTCTATCCCAGCATCAGCTGGCACTTCACAGAGATCCAATGGCCTTTGCCCCTGTCTCTGCTGTCTAATTTCCTTTCAGGCTTAGGTCAACTTTTTTTAATATTGCTAGCCCATGTCCCCTCTAAAATTCTGCAGCTTGATGGTTCTGTGTGTCTACCACCATCCTCAGAAGTAAAGATTAAGTAGAGGCTGTGAAATTACATCAACATAGGAATACACTAAGAATACTTATTAGTAACTGGATCCCTGGGAGTATATATATTTATAGATTCCTATATAAAATCTATCTATAAAATATAAAGTTATAACATATACACACACACATCCACATGTTATATATGTGTATATATAACATGCTTATAGATAAAACCCATGCTTCCTCCTCAAATGACATATATCCTATAGAGAACAAAGGAACCATTCATTAATTTATGTATTCAACTATGAGTCATAAAAAATAGTGTCCTTTGCAGCAACATGGATGCAGCTTGAGGCCATTATTCTAAGCCAATTAACACAGGAACACAAAACTAAATATCACGTTTTCACATGTAAGTGGAAGTTAAACGCTGAGTACATTTGGACATGAAGACGGGAACAATAGACACTGGGAACTACTAGAGAAGGGAGAGACAGAGGGGGTCACAAGCTGAAAAATTACCTGTGGTCACTACCTTGGTAATGAGATCAATTGTACTTCAAACCTCAGCATCAAGCAATATACCCATGTAACAAACCTGCACATGTACCCACTGAATCCAAAACAAAAATTAAAAATAACATAATGCATTATAATGTAAAATATACATTCATAAAATACTTTGGTATGCTAGGGACAAGGAATATAAAATTAAAAGTATTTACTGTCCAAAGATATTTTAGACGGAGAACATGGGCTAAAAAGTACTATACTATGTCCTTGTGTACTTCTGCATTCCTGCATACAGGTGTCCAATAAGAGTTGGCTGATGTAAGGATAGAGAATTTCTCTGCTGTGGCTCAGCACACCTTCTCCTGGCTCTTTTCTGACTCTGAGTGTGGTCAACACATTTTCAAAGGGGAAGGAGAAGAGAAAAGCTTGACATATAAATCAAGAAACTAGATTTAGCACTGCAATTTCTAACAAAGATAATTAGCCGAAAACATTGTGTGCTAACCCAAAGACTGCTTAAGGACACACATACACACACACACACACACATAATTCTCCATGGGGAAGGGTCAATTGGAAAAACTACATAGAGACCACAGTTTTAGACTAAGAACCTCTTAATGAACTGCTGGATGGAATGGATCTGCTTTCCAACTGCAAGTTGCCTTCCTTCATTGATGGTTACAGAGCAAGATATGACCATCCCAGAGACGCCACAGGCCTTCCCCAGAGACTGTTTGAAGCCTAAAAATTCATAGGGCATTTTCAGTCTACTCATAGGAGCTGGATGTCTAGAATTATCTCCAAGGCATTTGTGGCCATCATGATAATTTCAGAAATGTCTTTTTTAAAAGGTCTTACTGGCTCCTTTACAAAGTTAATTGTAATTGTCTGATTGCTGAACTAGTTCCAGTAGTTTATTTTTTGAGGCTGTAGGCTTTCAATTCATGTCAATTCTGGTTACTGTGGTTCTACCGTCTACCTACTCTTCAACGAGCATTGCCAAATCATAACAGTAGAATCTATTTCCTGTGTTTTAATAGATAAATCAAGGCCATCTTCTTCTAAGTAAATTTTTAGTTACTTTATCGTAATGCATTACCTTGAACAATCACTACTGCAATGCACCTCTATTCCTGTCTACCTACACAGTCTCTTGAGAACTTTCACCAGACATTTCACTACTCATAGAAGAGACAAGAGACAGTTGTCTACTAATTTGAAGATTTAAACATCTATACTTCTTATTCAGATCAGTTACAAGGATGCTAAGTTAAATGCATTCCAGGGCAATGTCAAGTCACATTTTTCCATTTGGAGAAGCACATTTTATATATGCTTGTATATATATCTTTACTCATGCCTTTTAAAAATAATATTCTGGAATTAGGGTCAAGAGGTGGGGTTCAGGAAGGGGATACAGAATTGTGTGAGAAAGCTGGCTTTAGAGTAGGCGTCATATTGATCACCACTCTGGAGTCCCTATTCCAATCATCTTGAGTGAATAATTACCAGTTTTCCTAATCACCCATAATTTGTTTAGAAACTCAGTCAATCATAACTCATTTTGTAAAAGTAAATAGAGAAAACAAAATAATGATATACTTTAGGGCCTCATCGATAACTTTTTGAAAATATAAACATTCTAAATTTGCCCTCTTATCTTCATCAATATACCAACTTCTTTTCTTCAGAAGGAAAAACAATAATAGGTTACTTATGTACATTTGCTCACTTCTTATGAAGGCTATACTACATAATTATTAATTTATGTACTACATTTATCTTAATATTCAGTAACTCTATTCTTTATAATGAACTTTACCAGTTTTTTTATCATGGAAAATTATCAGTCTTTGATTATTAAGATTTCTTTCTAAAGGAATTAGGAAACTTCTATCAACAAAGACATGTTTGCTGTATGTATCAGAAATCCCCAATACAAATAGTCTTAATAAGAAAATTATTATCTCATGTAATAAGAATTCAAGGTGCAAGATATAATCAAGGTATAAAATAGGGAAGCTGTGACTTAGCTTCTCTGCAGTTCTCTTTGCTGTACTCCAATTGCAGGTATTATAGCTAGAGTTCGCAACATCTATTGGAAGGAAGTGTTTGTATTTTCTTATGTCTTCTTAGCAAGGAGGATCTACTTTCCAGACATCTCACAGAAAAATTATCTCACTTTGCACTGTCTTGCATTTGGTTATATACCCCTTTCTAAATGTAGAGGGTTGAGGATAATATGATTGGCTTAAGCTAACCATTTAGTCATGCACAGATGATTTGGACAACAAAAAGTATACATGAGGGTGGGTTTTCTTGTAAAAAGTACGAAAATTTCTATTAGTTCTTTCAAAACTAAAGGGCAGATGGCTTTCATATGGGCAGAAAAAAACATACTTGAGGCCAGGTGCAGTGGCTCATGCCTGTAATCCTACCACTTTGGGAGGCCAAGCCAGGTGGATTGACTGAAGGAATTCGAGACCAGCCTGGGCAATACAATTAAACCCTGTCTCTACTAAAAGTACAAAAAGTTTAGCCAGGCTTGGTGGCATGTGCCTGTAATCCCACCTACTGTGAAGGCTGAGGCAGGAGAATTGCTTGAACCATGGAAGCAGAGGTTGCAGTGAGCCTTTTTCATGCCACTGCACTCTACCCTGGGTGACAGAGAGGAAGTCCATCTTAAAAAAAAAATACATGAATGATGGAATCTTCACAATTTTAAAAGAGTATGTGCAAAAAGAGTAATATCCTACTGAAAACTTATTAAATAACTCATAATCTAAAATATGTGATTTTAACAACTCTGGATTAGATTTGATTGGATATCAAATCATGTTTTTAAAATAAATTATCTAATATCAATGAAGATATATAACACCAAAAGATTATTTAAAAACTATTTAAATTTCCCTCAAGCTTCCTTTATGTTCAGATCACTCATCTTTCTGTTTAGTCTCCAAAAGGTAAAAATCATAGCTGCTGTAATATAGCCTAATAACTCTTGTTACAAATAGTGCTTTTGATTTTCAGTTAGTTTGATGATTTATAATACTTATGAAATCTTACTTCTTCTTCTCCTTGAAAGATATAAGAAAAGTTCACCATATGACAACTTCTTTTCCAGAGAGATTATCACTGTCAATGGGATTGTATTGGATGAGAAGGATTGATGTTTTAGGGATTCAGAAGATGAAAAATATTAATTCATAATAAGTACCTTTGCAGGTCAAATTGTCTGGTCATGCAGTAAGAAAACCCACTTATCTTAGTCTTACTCATCATTCATCAAGCTAGTTGATCATGAATTTATATTATGGCAGAATAAAAGTTAATGTCTGATGGGATCTTGTTTCCTAGATAGTTTTGGAAATGTTGAGTTAAGGAGTGGTAAAATGACAGTAATTAATAATCACAGAAGGAGGATTTGGCTTGAAAGTTTTTGAAGGCTGAGTCTCTATAAGCAGAAGTGGAGACAGAATTTGTGATACAAGGTGTTTATCAGGCTATCAACACATGTGAAAGAAAAAGGAAAAAGCAGGAATGGACAAGAGGAGTAGATGAATAGTGAAGCATGCCTGACAACACTGAGCATAACTGATGGAGAACTCTGAGCATTATCCCCAGATTTGGTGCACATTGGGTCAGAATTTCTGAGCCCCTATATCTTCACCATGCTCAGTCAGCATGTGCGTGATTCTTGAGAAAATGATGTCTCTTCAAGTGGCTGTCTGTAGATGAGACAGACATTGAAGGGGATGAGAGCTGGAGGCTGTCTGCTAACTGCACTCCCTACAACTGGGCACAAGTTCTTATTTGAGAAGTGATCTGAATAGTTAATCTCTGTGTCTACAGTAGTCCTAATTGGTGTTTCTCATATCCTCTTTTCCATATACAACCAGAGAGCTACTCCTCCAGGATTCCTGTGGGCTTCTCTTCCTGAGGAGAAAGTGGCAGTCCTTGCAAACAGGGAGCCCAAAATATGTGCTCATTTTCAGATTATGATAGAAACATCCATTGGCCAAATTAAAGCAGCTATAGTGAGTAATTCAATGAGGCTCTTGCTGTATTTGCTAGTAAAAGGTTACCTCCTTTGTAGAACAGAATATTTATTTAACCCCTCAGCATATAAATTGTAGGTTCAGAAAGCACAAAGTTCTCCAGTGGGTCATCAGGAGTGAAGATAAGCAAGATCACTTATTTCACCACTTGGTTTCTGGACCTGTGCATCTTACTGGGGACACTGTTCCACATAAAACTTTTTAATGCATATACTGCATTCTGGAGGAAGGTACCACATTCTTACAAAATAATGCTTCTCAGCTAGTTCTTATTTGTACCTTCAGAGTCTCTCCAGCCCTCTGGCAGACTAGCACTTCTGGATACTGGAGTAAGTGATACATCCAGTGGATCCTGTGGGCATCACTAACTCCCACACCTTCTTTACTGTAAAGTGCTTTCCTTTTGTTTTCCTGGTGTGATGTGATTTGACAGCCACTACAAAATATCAGTCACTCCATAAGACCTTCCATAGTTGTATTTGCTGAGGTTCTGTGGGCAAGTAAGGCAAACCATACTCATAATAGGTGTCTATTCCTATGAGAGCAAATGACTGGATCTTCTTGTCTCCTCAGTAAACTTTGTCATATTGGAAGCTAAGAGGTGGTCTCTGTTGCCAGCAGATAGAACATTAGTTGGTAGCAGAAGCTAGTTTAGCTTTGATAGTCAGAAACTCATGTTGTCGGATCCATGCATAGTTTCTATATCTGCCACCACAGTCACTCCATTTATATATCTATTATATCCACTTTAAGGTGGTTGTTGCCAGAAATCACTGACAATATCAAGTATTGATTTAGTGCTCTTTTATGGTGAATGCATTCTAGTGGCCATTAATATGTAACATAAAAACCTGCACTTCATGCTAACTCTCATATGTTTAATCACATGCTATTCAAGATGTGTGCTTAAACTTGACCTTGCATTTTTTTTTTCCTTTCCAGGGCCCTGATCAGCTTTCCAGGCCATTCGCTGTTACTCTTAAATGCTTTTACATTCTAATCTCAGGAAGCCTCTTTCTCAGCACAAAGCATATGACCCGGGACACTGCCCAAACTTACAAAGCTATGCCTAGTGTGAGGGTTCATGGCAGTCTTTCAAGGCCTTCTCTAAGTGAGGTTACAATGCAGCTAACATCCATTTTTGGCTTACGCCCACATGTTAAACCAGCACAATCACAGTCTGAGTTTTTTTTTTTTTTCCTTCCAGCTTGTCATATAGGGAACCCTGCCATGACCATAGTTGTGAACTGAAGGGCAGGCATGAGTGCAATGATGGTAGATGACATTGTCATCTGGGTTTCCTACTCATGCAGCTTTCTATGCTCTGTGGTCTTTCTTGTGTGCTATTTGTGTATACTTCTTCCATCTTATGCCAAATTTCTGCTAGGTCCATCACTTATAACTTTGTTGCAGACCCAGCTCTGGATGAGTAGGTCCAGACACATGGTCAGCTGTTCTGTCTATACTAGGGTCTAATAGTATCCCACAAGTTGTTTTGGAAAGATATGTGATTGTCTGCTTTATTTGGTATGATCATGCTCCAGAACCCTTAGGATTTTTCAGAAGGCATGATTTTCTCTGACAAATGGCACGGCTTTACTCTAGAATCCCAGGGGCCAATATTATGATTCTTACACTGAGACTCACCACAAATTCCACACTGCCTCTTTTCTACTAGCCATGATATCTCCAGTACCATAAGGTATGCAAAACCACATGACTCTAGTGCCAGGGCGACGTTCACTGTAACCTGAATCAACTGTAGGGCCATTTTCAGCTTTGAGATCTTTCCAAAGCTAGCAGCATTTCGTTTCATGCAGCATGTGGGCCTGAGCAGTATTCTTAGTTGTGTAGGATGCTGCCATAATAATCTAAAATATGTACCAGTACTATTCTTTGTTCATGGTAGGATGTGCAAAATGCAATAATTTTTCTCTTATTTTGGAGGGGATGATTCAGCACACACCTGTCCACTGGGCCTTTAAAAGTGGTATGGATGTGTTGGCCTCTTTACTCTCTGTAGAATGATCTCCAACCCTCTGGAGTGTGTGAATCTTATTGAGATCTTTAGCATTGTCTTGCTCACTTGACCTGATGAATGTAATGCCATTGACATAATGGACTACTGTAATGTTCTGTCAGATATCTTGATGCTCCAGAACCCTTGGGATTTTTCAAAAGGCATGATTTTCTCTCTCACTCTTTCTCTCTCTCTCTCTCACACACACACACACACACACTACACATACACACACACACACACATATATATATATATATATATAGAGAGAGAGAATGTGTGTGTTACTTAGCCAGTAAATATACACTGTTGTGTGTTCCATATGAATATGAATTTTTTATAATATTTTTCAGATTGGCAAAGAAACAAATGTATTTATCAAGTCAGAGGCCATATATCATGTTCTTGAGGCCATATTACTCTGCTTTAGCAAAGAAATCCATTCGACATAGTGGTTTCAGTCAGGCTAATACTTCATTGAATTTGAGTAATCTATCATTTTCCATGATCCATCTATTTGGAGTTAAATGCAGAAATGATAGGGACCACAGCCCTACTTTGTTTAGATTATCGGGATCACAAATCTCTATCGCGCCTTCATGATAGGCATGATGGCTAGGAGTGGGGCAATTTTAAAGGTATTCACTTTACTTTTTCAATATTATAGCTCTTATACCAAGGCAAAGAAAAAATGAGGCTTTTTACTTGTATACCAAATATGTATCTCCAAAATATACCTATGGAGACCAGGGAAGTACCACTGAGTAGGTCTGTAAACCCAGTGGAACCACGTGTTGACCCTGACCAGGATTCTATTTATTACTTGGCCTGCATATGACACCTCTCTTATGGGACTGTAGTGATGGTGAAGATTCTGGTTACCGATGCCAACTCAAACCCTGTGTCCAACAGTCTCAAATGTCTAAATATCCTCCTTTTAAAAACATATACTTACCTGAGAAAATGACCATAGGCCACTTTGGAAAAGTATTGGAGAAATCATTGGTGTTTATACTTGCTGTGATGTCTTTCTTCATAAAAAAATCAGAAAAAAATTTAGTCAATGAGTTCCATATCTGAAAACAGGTTCAATCTAAAATATGACAAAGTACCATAATTTTTACTGGGGTGACGTCTATCAGCTATTATAAGAATGAATAAGTAGCTGATAGAAGTCAGCTACTTATTCATTCTTATTTCTTCTGATGGCAAGGGTGTCTAATTTTGCCTTTAGGAAATGATTTTCTTTTAATCATTTCAGTAACTCTCTACAGGTCAGATAACCTTGGCTGTCACTCCAAACTCATAATTCATTAAAATAATTGCAACACCTTCCTTTCTGGTTCTGAAGCAATGTCATCTCGCATCTATTTTTAGGGGATAATTTTATCCCCAGTTATATCATTGAGACAAGTTCAGTAATAGCCTCTCCTACCACCAACACTGGCCCAGAGGAGAGGTTACCACTAACATTTTTAATGATATTCATTCTCCTGTCACCATTGCATTCCTTATGATCTTAATATGGGGTTGTGTCTCCAATAGAATACAATCGTCTGAAGGATTTTCATGACATAGGTTTTATGTCTATTTCCAAATATCCACCCCTTTTAATCCATTTCTTTACTATTTGCCATGGCAATTGTGTCCTTTCAGCTTCCTTCCTATAGGCCATCACTTTTCCTATGCTTCTAAGTATCACCCTAGAAGCAAGTTTGCCACCTCTCTCTGACTCCTTGCCAAGTTTTAAATCTAGTGTGTTCTGTGTGCCCTTTAAAATAAATACATTTTTCCTGACCTAATTGTATATTCAAATGACCTTTTTTAAGCATCTTCAGAATCTAGTTATTTCTTTACTCTCCTGTCCCCTGCCATTCTGTGCCACCTACGTCTTCCACGTCCATCAAGCCCAGCAATGCCCCAGGAAGGTTACATTGTAACTTAACCCTAGTTATTAGCATAGAGGCCACGGGTGGAGGTGCGGTCAAATTCTGGGAAGGTAAGACCTGTTATCTTAGAAACTCTGCATTTTCTTCTACCATGAGGATAAGAGGGTGTGTGTGTGTGTGTGTGTGTGTGTGTGCGCGTGTGTGTGTACACTTCTTCAGGCTCAGAAATTTGGGAGGAGAGTGAGAAGTTAAAATATAATAGAGAAATCCACTCAAACATCATCACCCCATTCAGAGACATCCACTAAAATTTAAAAGTCTCAAAATGTCTTAACCGAGGTCCTGACCTTGATATAATAGACCTGACTTTATCTGTCATTTAATTTTCTTTACAGTTCTGTCACTCCAACATTTATTTTACAGGCATGGTCCTTGGCTTCCTCTGCTCTTCTGCTACAGGAAATGAGAGCTTTGATGCAACCAAGATCATCTGATTTCCACACTTGTTTTTCAATTGCCTTTTACTCACCCTCTGTAGTTCTTTATCTTTCTGTAGTGCATCAATTAGATTTAGAAATAATCATTCCATACTAAAACTCATCAGTGTATCCCATTCTACCAGCACCATCCCAACCCATCACTGTTAAGATTTTAACAACTGGACTACCATCTTGCGTCCAGGACAATCTGTGTTCCCCCTACACCAGTGACAAGGCCCTCATTTAACAGAATGTTGATTAATCCAAAAACCCCATCTTATTGCCCGCTTTCTTGGATCAGTTTTGATATCTATGGTCTCAATTTGAGTTTCTCTGAAGTGGAAACTAAGACACTATAGGGTGCCAGAGGTTTATTACAGAGCAATATCTATGAAAGGGAAGAAAAAGAACCTTTGGACAGAAGGAGAAGTGGAGATGAAGGCTCTCCAAAGCCTCGGCTAACACAGAGGGAAATCTGGCAGTGATTCCTGACTCTCTGAGTTGTTCCTCATCAGGCTGAGGTATGTCAGTGCAGCTGAGATAGACCCTAAATGATGGGACCAACGAAAGCCATCTGCTAACTGCACTATGTATCTGGGCAACAAATTACCTTGAAGAGAGAGATGGGTGGTAGAATGTCATGTTTATACTGGGGTAGAAAAAGCTGTCTAAATGACATTCTAGCTTCTCTCTTTATTTTCTGTAAAGCCAGAATTAAACAAGTCCAGATAGACAAGAAACTGCCTTAATTCTAAATGACCTTAGTAAAGAAAATTCTAAAACCTTTATTTCAAAAGTGTGCTAAGGTAAAACTATGCTAGTTTGAAGCAAACAGCTTTTAACAACTTGTTCAGAAAATGTTTATTTTTCATTCCTGTCGATGCAGAGAATTATAAGGCTGAATATACTGGGAGTGTAATTAACTCGACTCTTATTGTTAGGTCAACCATCCCAGAAAGCTAAGCACTCTGTGTGCCCAGAGACAATCTTTCTCTTAAAGACACCACTATGTTCCTGCCTAAAGATAAGTAACACACATTTCATGTAGGAAAAAAAAGTCAAAAAATGAATAAATAAAAAATAAATCTACATCAACTGGTGGACTTTATGAATTTGTACTCTAATTTTCTTTCTACTTTTCCATCAAGTATTCTATACGATTGTTTCATATAAATAAGGACTACTTCAAAATATTTACTCCCAAATATTTCAAATATCATAACTCACTCTCTCTTTAGGGAGAATGTTCCAGCTAAGGATTTGTACCTTGGGTTTTATAAATATAATTTCATTGATTGGGTAGCATTTTGTAATGCAGAAATATTTGTAATTTTTAATTCTTTGTGATTCCAAAGCATATGAGAACATCTCTATTTTGTTCAGTTCTGCCTAAATTTTATGTTATTACTTTGTGGCAGTCATTATGTGAGGGGCTGGGAATACAAAAATAAATAATATATAGACAACACATTATTAGCTGCTCATGAGAATGTTATGTTTGAAATTAAACTGGGCTTTTAGTATACAAGAGAGTGTACATGGCACCCCGAGACTCTTTCATTAGGAGACTTACATAGAAGCAAGAAAACTTCATTACCTACATTTTATGCTGACCTGGATTCTGTATATTCTATACTGACCTGTGATTCCTGTGTATGTGATGAGACATGAATCTCTGTTATGTCTCAGATGTAGATCTCTAGGCTGGTCTTCTTAGGGTTCAAGTTGACATATCAAAGGGTCTAACCAAAAAAGTACTGTGGAAGAGCTTGTAGTCAGACCCTCACTACACTCAAGTTCTTTGGTTCTTGATAGGAAAGGAAAGAACACTTGTCCCTAGTATGCCTTGAACCAGAGCCTGTCTCAAAAACAAGTGTAAATGTTAATGTAATAACACAAATTCAATCATGCTTTTTACTTTTTTATGTATTATGAATTAACACAGCTCTTCATAGGAGGTTTTGAGTCATTGATGTTACTGAATTTTCTATGTGGAGCTACACACAGATATAAAGAAATGGAAAGGAAATCACTCATGCACCTTTTCTGGAATCAATAATCTCAGAATCTGACTGATTAGTGTCTTCAAATGCTATCACAATTGATTGCAGAACCCAGAATAAAGGTATAGGTGGTGCAGGAAGAATTATTGTTCTTACTGTGAACTCCAATTTTTTTTTCTGGTTTCAGAAGGAAAAGCCTAAAGGAAAATGTAGGTCAAGTGCTTTTATCCCATGCAACTTTAGAAGAGCATTCATAAAATTACGGTGACTGGCCCTGATTTTCAATAATGGAAAAAAGAAGAGCAATAGGTAAAAAAGCAATGAACAACTATTTTACAGTAGTATTTAAAAATACATGGCAGCACATATAAATTTTTTAAATTAGAAATAGATTTCATTGATTTAGTCTAATTTGACTTTGGCTTATTAAATTTGGCTTTCTATGTGACAAATTCTGGTTACTATCATATTAATGTGACAAAGTGGGAAAAGAAATAAAATCTAAAACATATGTTTATATGGCATCATATTTAACACACTACAATTATCTAATTAACATGCAGTCCTTAACAAAATAATTATTTCCAAGCCTGTAAATGTTTAAGAGGATATGGCTTCTTTGTTCATTACTCTAATTATTGTAAATTTAGATTTGCTAAATTTCTTATTTATAGGTATTATATTAATTTAAAAAATTATTTATAACTATTTAAAGTACCCTATTATCTCAAAAGCAGATTTTTAATTTCTAAATGAATGTTTTCATATTTCAACATTAATGTTATTTTAGTTGGGGATGGTATCCATTTAGTTAATATTATAATTAAATATCTAATAAAACTTTCTATTGTATTAGAATTGCCTATAATGAATCTGCAATTCCAACACATTTAAAATGTTACAAATATGACTACAGTATATGTGTGACCTGAAAAACAGGCATATCTTGTTTTACTGTGCTTCAGTTTGTTGTATTTTGCAGGTACCGCATTTTTCAAATTGATGCTTTATGGTAACCCTGTGTCAAGCAGGTCTGTTGTGGCCATTTTTCCAACATTATGTGCTCACTTCTTGTGTCATATTTTGGTAATTCTCAGAAAATTCAATCTCTTCTTTATTAATATACCTGTTATGGTGATCCGGAATAAGTGATCTTCGATATTATTATTGTAATTATTTGGGGGTGTCACAATCTGCACTCACATAAGATAGTGAACTTAATAAATATTATGTGTGTTCTGACTGTTCCACTGGCTAGCTGTTCCCCCATCTCTCTCCCTCTCCTTGGACCTCCTTATTCCCTAAAATACAAGAATACTTAAATTAGGTCAAATAATAACCCTACAGTAGCCTCTAGGTGTTTGAGTGAAAGGAAGATTTGCACATCTCTCATTTTAATTCAAAAGCTAGTAATAATCAAGCTTATTGAGAAAAGCCTGTTGAAAGCCTCGACAGGCTGAAAGCTAAGCTTCATGCAGCAAATAGTTATCCAAGTTGTGAATGCAAGAAAAAAAAGTTCTTGAAAGAAATTAGAAGTGCTACTCCAGTGAGCATACAAATGATAAAAACATGGAACAGCCATTGCTGGTAGAGAAAGTTTCAGTAGTCTGTATAGAAGATCAAACCAACCACCACATTCTCTTAAACCAAAGCCTAATCCAGAGCAAGTCCCTAATGCTCTTCAATTCTATGAAGACTGAGGGAGGTAAGGAGACTGAAAAAGAAGAGTTTCAACTTAGCAGCTGTTGGTTCATTAGTTTAAGGAAAGAAGCTGGCTCTATAACATAAAAGTATAAGGTGAAGCAGCAAATGGTGACGTAGAGGCTGTAGCAAGTAATCCAGAAGACCTAGCTAAGAGAATTGATGAAAGTGGCTACACTAAACAATAATCTTTCAGTGTAGACAAAACAGCCACAACCTTCTATTGGAAGAAGATATTATCTAGAATTTTCATAACTAGAGAGGAGAAGTCAATGCCTGATTTCAAAGCTTCAAAAGACAAGGTTTCTTGCTAGGGGCTTATGCAGCTGATGACTTTAAGTTGAAGCCAATGCTTATTGACAATTCTGAAAATCCTAGGACCCTTAAGAATTATGCTAAATCTACTGTGCTTGTGCTCTCTAAATGAATAAACAAAGCCAGTATGACAGCACATCTGCTTACAGCATGGTTTATTGAATATTTTAAGCCCACTGTTCAGATCTACTATTCAGAAAAAAAGATTCCTTTCAAAATATTGCTGCTCATTGACAATGCACCTGGTCAGCCAAAAGCTGTAATGACAATGTACATGGAGATTAATGTTGTTTTTATGCCTACTAACACAATATACATTCTGTAGCTCATAGATCAAGGAGTAATTATGATTTCTAAGAATACTTTTTGTAAGGCTATAGCTGCCATAGATAGTAACTCCTCCAATGGATCTGACAAAGTAAATTGAAAACCTTCTGGGTAAGGTTCACCATTACAGATGCCATGAAGAACATTCATGATTCATGACAGAAGGTCAAAATATCAACATTATTAAGGGTTTGGAAGAAGTTGATTCCAACCCTCATGGCTAACTTTGAGAGATTCAATACTTCAGTGGAGAAAGTAACTGCAAATAAGTTGGAAATAGCAAAAGAACTAGAATTAAAAGTAAAGTCTGAAGATCTAATTGAATTGCTACAATATCATAATAAAACTTAGATTAGGAGTTGCTTGTTACAGATGAGAAAAGGAAGTAGTATACTCCTGGTGAAGATGCTGTGAATATTGTTGAAATTACCTAGATGATGAAGCAGCAGAATATCAACTCCAGCTCTGAAAGAAGTTCCACAGTGGATAAAAATGGCACCAAACAGCATCACATATGATAGAGAAATCTTTCATGAAAGAATCAATCAATGGCACAAACTTCATTGTTTTATTACTTAAGAATTTTCCACAAATACTGAGTCTTCAGCAACCACCACTCTGACCAGTTAGCAGGCATCAACCTCCAGACAAGATCCTCCACCAGCAAAAACATGACTCACTGAAGATTTAGACGATACTTAGCTTTTTATTTCTTAGCAATAAAGTATTTTTAATCAAGGTACATAAATTATTTTTAGACTTAATGTGAGAGTATGCTTAATAGACTATAGCATGTTATGTACATAACTTTTGTATACAATGGGAAATCAAAAAGTTCATGTGGCTCACTTTAGTGTGATGGTCTGGAACTGAACTCAGAATATCTCTGAGGTATGACAGCAGCTCAAAAATTGTAGTCCTGAGTGGGCCCCACTCTCTGAACCAATTTTATCAGGAAAAAGAGGGGGGACCAGGTCCAGTCATTAGTGCTTTGTTTTTTTTTTAATGTATATATTTTATTGCACTTTAGGTTCTGGGGTACATGTAAAGAACATGCAGGATTGTTGCATAGGTACATACATGGCAATGTTGTTTGCTGCCTCCATCCCCATCACCTATATCTGGCATTTCTCCCCATGTTATCCCTCCCCAGTGTCCTAACTCCCTACTCCCCACTGTCCCCCCCAGTCCCCCCAAACAAACCTCAGTGTGTGAAGCTCCCCTCCCTGTGTCCATGTGTTCTCATTGTTCAACACCTGCCTACCAGTGAGAACATGTGGTGTTTTATTTTCTGTTCTTGTGTCAGTTTGCTGAGAATGATGGTTTCCAGGTTCACCCATGTCCCTAAGAAGGACACAAACTCATTGCTTTTTATGGCTGCATAGTATTCCATGGTGTATATGTGTCACATTTTCCCTGCCCAGTCTATCATTGATGGGCATTTGGGTTGGATCCAAGTCTTTTCTATTGCAAACAGTGCTGCAATGAACATACATGTGCATGTGGCTTTATAATAGAACAGTTTATAATCCTTTGAATATATACCCAGTAATGGGATTGCTGGGTCAAATGGATATCTATTTCTAGGTCCATGAGGAATCACCACACTGTCTTCCACAATGGTTGAACTAATTTACACTCCCACCAATAGTGTAAAAGTGTTCTTATTTCTCCACATCCTGTCCAGCACCTGTTGTCTCCAAATTTTTAAATTATCACCATACTAACTGGTATGAGATGGTATCTCAATATAGTTTTGATTTGCATTTATCTGATGACCAGGGATGATGAGCATTTTTTCATGTTTGTTGGTCAAATATATGTCTTTTCTTGAAAAGTGTCTGTTCATATCCTTCGCTCACTTTTGAATGGGTTTGTTTGTTTTTTCTTCTAAATCTGTTTTAGTTCTTTCTAAATTATGGTTATAAGTCCTTTGTTAGATGGGTACATTGTAAAAATTTTTTCCAATTCTGTTGGTTGCTGGTTGACAATAATGATTGTTTCTTTTTCTGTGCAGAAGCTCTGGAGTTTAATTAGATCCAATTTGTCTATTTTGGCTTTTTTTGCCAATGCTTTTGGTGTTTTAGTCATGAAGTCTTTGTCCATGCCTATGTCCTGAATAGTTTTGCCTAGGTTTTCTTCTAGAGTTTTTATGGTGTTAGGTCTTATGTTTAAGTCTTTAATCCATCTGGAGTTAATTTTAGTGTAAGGTGTCAGGAAGGGGTCCAGTTTCTGCTTTCTGCACATGGCTAGCCAGTTTTCCCAAAGCCATTTATTAAACAGGGAATCCTTTCCCCATTGCTCGTTTTTGTGAGGTTTGCAGAAGATCAGATGGTTGTAGATGTGTGGCATGGTGCTGATGGAAGTCAGGGGCCAAATCCACTGGTTTCCATTACTGTTTTTCTAACTTTAGCATGCATCAGAATTGCCTGTAGATTTGGACCTGTGAATTTGCCTTTCTAACACACTCCCATATGGTGATAGTGATGAAGCTGCTGCCATTGTGGGGAGCTCACTTCACTGAGATGGATGGACATGAACCTGAGTGGATCTCTATGGGCTCTTTCCTTCCCAGTATCCTGTGCCCACCTGGTAGCAGCTCCTGATATGCCTTTAGATAACTGCTCCTCCTCAACTCTTAGACCAAAATATGTGTCACTTACCTACCTCCCAACGTCAGAGGCAGGCACGTGTGCCAGGTCTGGCCAATCAATAGACTGTATTCCCCGGCTCCATTGAGTGACCAGTTCAGCGACGGGCATATCACTTGATAGAGTCCAGTGAGAGTGAATGCTGGGACTTCTGCTGGAGCCCTTGGGAAGAGGTGTTAAGTTGGCAAGATGTGAACACTGCTGATGGCCACATTGCCCTTGTACAGGAAGAGCCTGCCTGAAGATGAAACAGGCAAAGGAAAACAGTAGAAGAGACTAAAAGAGACCAAGTCTTGATGATATCCTTTTGTTCCCTGGATCCAGCCAAGCGTAAGTCTAGATCTAATTTTTCAGGTACATGAGTCAATAAATTCCCTTTTTACTTAAAAAAATTGTAGTGCTTCAGTAAATTTTTTGGCACTAACTTCAAATATGAGCCAGGTCAGGATGTTCCTTTTGAATTTTTGGAAGGCAAGAGGCTTAGGAAAACTAGTTTGAAGTAATTTGTTGTATCATAAGATTTTATGAAGTGTAGTGTAAAGTTTTGGAAACAGTGTGGGAGAGAGGTATGTGTTGAAATTTGAGGGTACCAAATAGCTGACATAAACAGAAATGCAAAGGGAAGGACAGAGGGTGTATGAAGTAGGAAGACCAGTCAGTCAAATTTGTTTTATTTATTTCATTATTTTGCCTTGAATTGGCTTAATAGACAGATATCAGGACACATTTCTTGGAAAATTGGGCGCAATGGAGAGGAGAAAAGGCTATACAGAATCAATGGAGTAGTATTGGGCAAATCACTCTATCTTATCTCTTAGGGTCCCAGTTAATTCATTAGAGAATGAACATGTTGGACTTGCTAAGTGGTGTTTAACTATAACGTTTCCACGTGATAACATACCATAAGCAGTTATGAAATGTATTACAAGATATTTGCTCCCTAAGTAGTGAGATAATGTTTTAAAATATGAGACTTCTTTTTAATCACTCTTTTACTTCTGCCATGATGATTAGTTTTTGACATGAGGACTTGTCTTACCAATGAGAAGAACAAATACTACTAAGGCCAGATAAAAGGTAATACTTAAGTACCATTTCTACCAGAAAAAAAATGGGAAATATAATTTTCTTTTTGTGCTGGTGGAATAGATTGCATTAGTGAGTGTGAGAAAGAGAAGCAAGTGAGAGAAAAAGAGACAGAGAGAGAGAGAGAGAGAGAGAGAGAGAGAAAGAGAGAGAGAGAGAGAAAGACATATTCAGTGCCAAGTAGTTAGATACAGCATCTTAGCTAATTGATCCTCTGCCCTTCCTTGGGGTCAACTTTTGGAGGAGGAATAGAAATAAGTTGACATGATCGGAGTAATACCTTCTTCTCAAGAAGGAAAAATAAAGTAAAGAAGAGGTCCTTAGAATTCTGCTTGTACTTCCTCCCATCATATGTTTTGATTAGACAATCAATGCTTACCCCGTCATTTGGCGGCATATTTGCTCACCTAGGTGTCTTTTTAAAAAAATTTATTTACTGTACTTTAGATTCTGGGGTACATATGCAGATCATGCAAGATTGTTGCATAGGTACATTCATGGCAAGATGGTTTGTTGCCACCATTCCCCCATCACCTACACTTGACATTTCTCCCCATGTTATCCCTCCCCCACCATTCCTCCCACTATCCCTCCCATAGCCCCCCAACAGACCCCAGTGAGTGATGCTCCCCTCTTTGTGTCCAAGCATTCTCATTGTTCAACACCCACTTATGAGTGAGAACATGCAGTGTTTGCTTTTCTGCTCTTGTGTCAGTTTGCTGAGAATGATGGTTTCCAGATTCATCCACGCCCCTACAAAGGACACGAACTCATCATTTTTTATGGCTGCATAGTATTCCACAGTGTATATGTGCCACATTTTCCTTGTCCAGTCTATCATTGATGGGCATTTGAGTTGGTTCCAGGTCTTTGCTATTGCAAACAGTGCCAAGATGAACATGCTTGTACATATGTCTTTATAATAGAATGATTTATAGTCCTTTGGGTATATACCCAGTAACGAGATTGCTGGGTCAAATGGAATTTCTATTTCTAGGTCCTTAAGGAATTGCCACAGTGTCTTCTACAATGGTTGAACTAATTTACACTCCCACCAACAATGTAAAAGTAATCCCACTTCTCCACATCCTATCTAGCATCTGCTGTCTCCAGATTTTTTAATGATCACCATTCTAACTGGCGTGAGATGGCATTTCAATGTGGTTTTGATTTGCATTTCTCTAAAGACCAGTGATGGTGAGCATTTTTTCATATGTTTGTTGGCTTCATATATGTCTTCTTTTGAAAAGTGTCTGGTCATTTCCTTTGCCTACTTTTGGATGGGTTTGTTTGTTTGTTTGTTTGTTTGTAAATCTGTTTCAGTTTTTTGCAGATTCTGGATATTAGTCCTTTGTCAGGTGGGTAGATTGCAAAAATTTTTTCCCATTCTGTTGGTTGCTGGTTTGCTCTGATGATTGTTTCTTTTGCTGTGCAGAAGCTCTGAAGTTTAATTAGATCCCATTTGTCAAATGTGGCTTTTGTTGCGTTTGCTTTTGGTGTTTTAGTTACCAAGTCCTTGTCTATGCCTATGTCCTGAATGGTTTTGCCTGGGTTTTCTTCTAGGGCTTTTATGGTGTTAGGTTTTATGTTTAAGACCTTGATCCACCTGGAGTTAATTTTAGTGTAAGGTGTCAGGAAGGGGTCCAGTTTCTACTTTTTGCACATTGCTAGTCAATTTTCCCAACACCATTTATTAAACAGGGGATCTTTTCCCCATTGCTTGTTTTTGTGAGGTTTGTCAAAGATCAGATGGTTGTAGATGTGTGGTGTTGCTCCAGAGGCCTCTGCTCTGTTCCATTGGTCTATGTCTTTGTTTTGATACCAGTACCATGCTCTTTTGATTACTGTTGCCTTGTAGTATAGCTTGAAGTCTGGCAGTGTGATACCACCAGCTTTGTTATTTTTGCTTAGGATTGTCTTGGCTATGCTGGATCTTTTTTGGTTCCATATAAAGTTTAAAGTGTTTTTTTCCAGTTCTGTGAATAAGGTAATTGGTAGTTTGATGGGGATAGCATTAAATCTATAAATTACTTTGGTTGGTATGACCATTTTCACAATATCAATTCTTCCTACCAATGAGCATGGAATGTTTTTCCATCTGTTTGTGTCTTCTCTTATTTCCATGAGCAGTGATTTGTAGTTCTCATTGAAGAGGTCCTTTACCTCCTTTGTTAGTTGTATTCCTAGGTATTTATTCTTCTTGTAGCAATTGTGAATGGGAGTTTGCTCTTGATTTGGCTCTCATTGACTTTGTATCCTAAGACTTTGCTAAGGTTGCTTATCAGCTTAAGGAGAGTTTGGGCTGAGACGATGGGGTCTTCTAAATATACAATCATGTCATCTGCAAATAGAGGCTATTTGACTTCCTCCTTTCCTAATTGAATACTCTTGTGCCAGATTTCAAAGGGAATGCTCCCAGTTTTTGTCCATTCAGTATGATATTGGCAGTGGGTTTGTTGTAAATAGCTTTTATTATTTTGTGATAGGTTCCATTGATACCTAGTTTATTGAGAGTTTTTAGCATAAAGCACTATTGAATTTTGTTGAAGGCCTTCTCTGCATCTATTGAGATAATCATGTGATTTTTTTTTTGGTTATGTTTATGTGGTGAATTACATTTATAGACTTGCATATGTTGAACCAGCCTTGCATCCCCGGGATGAACCCTACTTGATCATGATGGATAAGCTTTTTGATGTGCTGTTGCATCTATGTTCATCATGGAGATTGGCCTGATGTTTTCTTTTTTTGTTGAGTCTCTGCTGATTTTTGGTATCAGGATGATGTTGGTCTCATAAAATGAGTTTGGAAGATTCCCTCTTTTTATATTGTTTGGAATAGTTTCAGAATGATTGGTACCAGCTACTGTTTGTACATCTGGTAGAATTCAGCTGTGAACCCGTCTGGACCTGGACTTTTTTTTGTTGGTAGGCTGTTAATTCCTGCCTCAACTTCAGCCCTTGTTATTGATCTATTCAGGGTTTCAGCTTCTTCCATGTTTAGTTTTGGTAGAGTGCAAGTGTCCATTAATTTATCCATTTCTTCCATGTTTACTGGTTTATGTGTGTAGAGTTGTTTGTATTAATCTCTGATGGTAGTTTGTATTTCTGTGGGACTGGTGGTGATATCCCCTTTATCGTTTTTTATTGCACCTATTTGATTCTTCTCTCTTTTCATTAATCTGGCTAGTGGTCTGTCTATTTTTTTTATCTTTTTGAAAAACCAGCTCCTGGATTTATGGGTTTTTTGAAGGGTTCTTGTATCGCTATCTCCTTCATTTCTGCTCTGATCTTAGTTATTTCTTGTCTTCTGCTAGCTTTTGAGGTTTTTTTTTGATCTTGCTCCTCTAGCTCTTTCAATTTTGATGATAGGGTGTCAATTTTAGATCTTGCCTCATGACCTGGTGTCATTAGGATTAAAATAACACAGTATAGCAGTCTTATAGGAAATAAGAGCTCAGAAAAATAGATAAAGATTTACTTGCATCAAAAATTACCTTCCCTACTTCTCTTCTAACTGCTCATGGCCAGTGAATTATAATCTAAGAAGTGACTCTTAAAGCTGCTTGTCCCTGAGTGGTGAAGAAAAAGCCATGGCCAAAAGTGTTTTTGGTAGTGTCTCCAGTGCTTGGGGCTCCTCACCCAAGGATGCATCCATCTTCACTATCATGCACATTGAGACTGTCCATTCTACAGATATGCATAGGCCAAGTTGTAATATCCATTGAGAAATCTATTCATACTACATACAGCCTTCAGCTTCAAACCTAAAAATACCCGCCACTTGTTACTAGAACCAATCCTCTCTTTTATCCCTTGTAAGAAAAATATTAATAAGTGGGGAGTTTTCTTTGCTTAGATGTGAAAGCTACAGCTACTCACAAATACACACAGACATAGATGCACATATAGTTGTATATATGTATACATATATACGTATAGTGATAAGTAGCTGTAATTCATTTACTTTTGACTCTTGCTTCATATTTTATTGTATAAATAATGTATCTTCATACACACAAGTTATCAGGACTTAATTATAGACTTTACTAATAAAGATAGTATGTAAGTGGAACAGGGATAGACAACTGGCCAATGAAACAGAACAGAAAATCAAGAAGTAAGCTTATGAATTCACATTTAAATACAGTAGAAATGGCCTGTCTTATCAGTAAGAAAAGGTGGGAGGATTCAATAAATGGAACTGGAAAAGTGACTATCTGCAAAAGTAAAATCAACTCCAGATAAATTAAGGACTTGAATATTAAAAACAAACTGTGAGCATCTTAGTAGAACATATTGGTGAACATATTTTAAGCACAAAAAAGCACTGACAATATTTGACAATATTAAAATTAAGAAATTTGGCTTGTCAAAAATAATCTTAAGTGAAAATATGTTATAAATTGGGAAAAGTTATCAGCAATAAACACAGCCAACAAGGAAATTTTATGAAGACTAGCTAAAGAAATTCAAATTAGTAGATAAAACATCAGTAACACAAAGAAAAAAAAATGGGGCAAATGCATGAAAAGGCATTTCACATTACAGGAAATACACATGTCTAGTAAACATGTGGTAAGATGATTGACCTTGAAGGATATGAATAGACAGAATAGACGCTTTTCAAAAGAAGACATTTATGAAGCCAACAAACATATGAAAAAAAGCTTATCATCACCGGTCACTAGAGAAATGTAAATCAAAACCACATCTCATGCCAGTTAGAACGGTGATCCTTAAAAAATCAGGAGACAACAGATGCTGGAGAGGATGTGGAGAAAGATGAACACTTATACACTGTTGGTGGGAGTACAAATTAGTTCAACCATTGTGGAAGACAGTGTGGCAATTCCTCAAGGATCTGGAAATAGACATACCATTTGACTCAGCAATTTCATTACTGGGTATATACCCAAAGGGTTATAAATCATTCTATTATAAAGAACATGCACAAGTATGTTTATTGTGGCACTGTTCACAATAGCAGACTTGGAACCAACACAAATGCCCATCAATAATAGACTGGACAAAGAAAATGTACCACATATACACCGTGGAGTACTATGCAGCCATAAAAAGGATGAGTTCATGTCCTTTTCAGGGACATGGATAAAGCTGGAAACCATCATTCTCAGCAAACTCACATGAGAACAGAAATCCAAACACTGCATGTTCTCACTCATAAGTGGGTGTTGAGCAATCAGATCACAAGGACACAGGGAAGGGATAACCATACACTAGGACCTGTCAGGGTATGAGGGGCCAGGGGAGGGATAGCAGGGGTGGGGGGATTGGGGATGGAAAGCATTAGGAGAAATACCTAATGTAGATGACAGAGTGATGGATGCAGCAAACAACCATGGCACGTATATACTTATGTAACAAACCTGCATGTTCTGCAGATGAACCCCAGAACTTAAAGTATAATGAAAAAATTAATTAATTAATTAAAATAAAGTTAAAAAAAAAAGATGTTTGACCTCATCCATAGTGAGGGCAATGCAAATCAAGACGACTATAAGGTTTCATTTTAGTCACATTATATTGGCAAAAATGTAAAAAGCTTGAATGCATGCAGTGTTGGAAGTCATATATACCTTATATCTCTTATAAATCGCTTGTAGGCCTCTAAAATGCTGAAACTACTTCCACATTATCTTATCAGTTTAGATGTTGAGATACTCTATGAACCAACCAAGATTCTCATTCTATCTATAAAGCCGAGAGAAATTCAGATCCATGTATGCCAGAAGACATGTACATGAATGTTTATAGCAACACTGTTCACAACAGTCACACCTTAGAAACAACATATATGCTCATCAGTAGGAGAGTTGATTAATATATTGCATATTTATATGACGAAATATGGGAAAACAATCAATTCAAACAAATTATAGCAAAATTTATTATATAATAAACATGAATAGTATATTGTTAAATGAAAAATTATCCTAAACTATTATCCACAGCAACATATCTTTTTAATAAAGTTAAAAATAACTAAAATCATATACTCTATTGATTTAAAAACATAGAGAAGGAAAGTAAGAGAATGGTGAACTCAAGAATGCAAATAATGATTTCTTTGGATGAATGAGATGGAGGAAGCACATGTGATGCAGGAAGCAGAAGTGAAGACCATAAGGCCAAAAATGAATTGCTATCAAGAACTTTACCCTAATTTTGGGTAGTATGTTCAGAAATGTTTATCACATTTAAGTGAATAAACACATAAATTTCAGTATCATATGCATACTAAAATAAAAGAAGGCCATGTATGGACCAATTAGATTACTACCAATCGAAGTCTAGGCACTAAGATCCTTTAAAATTTTAGAAAGTAACATGTTTGCACATGCTTGCGCAAGACATAGAGAACACTATGTCTTTTAGAAAATCGAAATTAAGCTCTTTTGGTGTACCTTGGCTCTGTATGTGTTCATAATATCTTGAATACGGATATGAATTTTTGTGGCCCTGATATTTGAAAGTTTATTAGGCCGGGCGCGGTGGCTCAAGCCTGTAATCCCAGCACTTTGGGAGGCTGAGGCGGGTGGATCACGAGGTCAAGAGATCGAGACCATCCTGGTCAACATGGTGAAACCCCGTCTCTACTAAAACTACAAAAAATTAGCTGGGCATGGTGGCGCGTGCCTGTAGTCCCAGCTACTCAGGAGGCTGAGGCAGGAGAATTGCCTGAACCCAGGAGGCGGAGGTTGCGGTGAGCCGAGATCGCGCCATTGCACTCCAGCCTGGGTAACAAGAGCGAAACTCCGTCTCAAAAAAAAAAAAAAAAAAAAGTTTATTAGAGATATAAAGAGACTTATATGACTCTTTACCTGCTATCTACTATTCATGCATACGAGAAAACAGCAGTGTTGTACTGAATGTGCAAAGATCCGATGCAGAGTTTTGTGCAATATCCAATTCTAGTTCTCTGGGGTTCTAAGGCAGAATCAAGAATGGAGGAGGGAGAATTGTGGCAGGAAGAGACAGAAATCCAGGGTAGAAGCACCAACTTGATGTGGCAAAGGGTTAAAACAGAACAAAGCCAGAATTCCAAATGATGTAACCATCTTTCTTTGCTTACATAGCATTTCTTTCTCTAAAAATTTAGGTATATAATTTTTGCTTCCATACAAAGCTACAGCAGTTTTAATTAGTGAAAACTGCCCTAATACGCAAAGAATAGAGGCCACAGATGTGAATTTGAAATTGTTTGCTTTTCTGAAAATGACTAAACTTTATACTGCTATATAGATATTCATTCCTAAGAATTCTATATAGCAATTATTATAGTTTCTCTGATACCCCAATTAATAGGAATAACTATGGCATGGCTCCTACGCATTAATTAGCTTTCAGGTATTATCCAGATTGTCTTCCCATACTTACATCCATAGCCATGTTTCTTACTTGAGGGGCATTATGATGTAAGCACTGAGGGTGCAGATTCAGAAATCAGGTAGACCTGGGTTCATATTTGACTCTGTCACTTGGATATTTGGTGTTAAGCAAGTAATTTAGCTTTTCTGTACTCTGGCTTCTTGATATGCAATGTCAAGATAATAATAATAATAATAATAATAATGGTGTGAATTTGATATATTTTCTGCATGTTTACAAGATTAGAAGTAAAGGATGAAGAGCACGCAGAGAAAGAGCTGAACATATGACAATTAATAAAGGATGTATTTAAATATAATTTTGTTCCAAGAAATGTTCCTATAATGATATATTGTGCTATAGATTTGTACTAAACTTTGAGAGACTAATTTTCTGCCTGAGAGAGGCCAAACTAAAAATCCTTCTCACTTTATAAAATAAGCTGTAGAAACAGATTCTCAACAGAACTATATGTGTTTGGAAACCTATACATCAAACTAAAAATGATTAACTGAATAAAGAAAGAACACACTTGTTCTTATTTCTTGAAATAATATCAACAGCTCTGAGTGTAACAGTATGATCCTTTTCACTAATGCTCTGTCGATTCCCATCAAAGCAGAAGAAATTGTGCTATGCTGGTGTTGGTGATTCACACCAATCACTTAAACATCAAATTTTCAGGCACTTCTTATTATTTCTCTGTGTTTTTTCCCTGTGCAATTTTGAAATGACTTCTATATTTTTCTTTCCCCTCAGTTGAAAGCAAAACAAAAAGCTAAATTCAAACACTCCCCATCCAAGCAAACTTCCCTGGAACACGTACTTGTGAAGCACCATATAACCAAAAACTTAGGTATCTGTAATTCTTTTAAAAAATAGTATATCCAAAGGATTACAAATCGTTCTACTATAAGGACACGTGCACACAAATGTTCATTGCAGCACTGTTTACAATAGCAAAGACCTGGAACCAACCCAAATGCCCATCGATGATAGACTGGATAGGGAAAATGTGGCACATATACACCATGGAATATTATGCAGCCATCGAAAACGATGAGTTTGTGTCCTTTGTAGGGACATGGATGAACCTGGAAACCATCATTCTCAGCAAACTGACAGAAGAGCAGAAGATCAAACACCGCATGTTCTCACTCATAGGCGGGTGTTGAACAATGAGAACACATGGACACAGGGAGGGGAGCAGTACACACTGAGGTCAGTTGGGGGGAAATAGGGGAGGGAGGGTGGGGGGTGGGAAGCTGGGGAGAGATAGCAGGGGGAGAAATGCCAGATGTAGGTGATGGGGAGGAAGGCAGCAAATCACACTGCCATGTGTGTTCCTATGCAACAATTTTGCATGTTCTTCACATGTACCCCAAAACCTAAAATGCAATAAAATAAATGGGAAAAAAATAGTATAGTCTGATGGTTAAGAAACATTTAAAAATTATAAAATATTCACTTTTCTGGGCAGCCTCACCAGCATCTCTTGTTTTTTGGCTTTTTAATAATAGCAATTCTGACTAGTTTGAGATTGTATCTCATCGTGATTTTTATATGCATTTATCTGATGATTAGTGATGACGAGCTATGTATGTTGGCTGCTTGTATGTTTTCTTTTGAGAAGTGTTTATTCATGCCCATTTTAAAATTGGGTTATTTGTTTTTTACTCGTTGAGTTTTTTAAGTTAACTGTGGATTCTGGATATTAGGCCTTTGTCAGATACATAGTTTGCTAATATCTTCTCCCATTCTGCAGATTTGCTCTGCTGATAGTTTCTTTTGCTGTGCAGAAGCTCTTTAGTTTAATTGATCTCACTTGTCTATTTTTTTGGTGTTGCTGCAAATGCTTCTGAGGACTTTGTTGAAAATTCTTTGCCAAGGCTAATGTTGAGAAGAGTATTTCCTAGGTTAAGATTTTTATAGTTTGAGGTCTTCCGCTTGAATATTTAATGTATTTTGATTTAATTTTTGCATATGGTAAAATGTAGGGGTCTAGCTTTGGTATTCTGCACATGGCTAACAAGTTATCCCAACACCTTTTATTGAATAGGGATTATTTTCCCCATTGCTTGTTTTTGTCAGCCTTGTCAAGGTCACCTTGTAGGTTTGTTGCTTTATTTCTGAGTGTTCTATTCTGTTCCATTGGTCTATGTGTCTGTTTTCCTTTGTTTTGTTTTGCTTTATTTTAAAAAACAAAACAAAATAGCACCAGGCTGATTTAGTTACTGTGGCTTTATAATATAGTTTGAAGTTGGGTAGTGTGATGCCTTTGGCTTTACTCTTTTTACTTAGGATTGCTTTGGCTAATCAGGCTCTTTTTTGGTTACATATGAGTTTTAGAATAGTTTTTTTAAAATTATATGAAGATTGACATTAGTAGTTTGAAAGGAATAGCATTAAATCTGAAAATTGCTTTGGGCAGTATGGCCATTTTTACAATATTGATTCTTCCTATCCATAAGCATGACTAGTTTTTCCATTTGGCAGTATTTTGTAGTTCCCCTTGTAGAGATCTTTTACCACCTTGGTTAGCTGTATTCCTAGGTATTTCATTTTTTTGTGGCTATTGTATATGGGATTGTGTGCTTGATTTCAATCTCAGCCTGGATTTTATTGGTGTACGAAAATGCTACTGATTTTTGTATATTGGTTTTGTATCCTGAAACTTTACTAAAGTAGTTTATCAATTCTAGGAGCCTTTTGACAGTCTTTAGCATATTCTAGGTATAGAATCATATTGTCAGTAAAGAGAGATAGTTTGACAGTTTATCTTCTTATTTGGATGACTTTTATTTCTTTATCTTACCTGATTATTCTGGCTAGAACTTCCAGTACTATGTTGAATTGGAGTGGTGAGAGGGAGTATCCTTGTCTTGTTCCAGTTCTCATCCTTGTCTTGTTCCAGTTCTTCAGGGGAGTGGTTAGAGTTTTTGCCCATTCAATATGATGTTGGCTGTGGGTTTGTCATAGATGGCTCTATATTATTTTTATTTTTTCAAGACACGGTCTCACTGTGTCTCCTAGACTGGAGTGCAGTGTGATGGTCACCAATCACCACAGCCTTCATTTCCTGGGCTCCAGCGATCCTCCCACTTCAGCCTTCCAAGCAGCTGGGACTACACGTGTGCACCACCAAACCCAGCTAATTTTGGTATTTTTTGTAGAGACAGTGTTTTGCCATGTTTCCCAGGCTGATCTTGAAGTCCTCGGTTCAACCAATCTGCACCCTCAGCCTCCCAAAGTATTGGGATTACAGGCATGAGCCGCTACACCCAGCCTGCTCCTATTATTCTGAGGTATATTTCTTTGATGCCTAGTCTGTTGAAGGGTTCTTAACATGAAGGGATATTGCACATTATTAAAACCTTTTCCTGTGTCTATTGTGATGACCATATGGTTTTGCTTTTGATTCTGTATATGTGATAAATCATTAAATTGGTAAATAATGTAGTAAATCAATAACATAAATCATAAATCAATATTATTGATTTCCGTATGTTGAATCAGCTTTGCATCCCAGGAATAAAGCCTACTTGATTGCGGTATGTTAATTATGACATGCTGCCAAATTCTATTTGCTAGTATTTTGTTGAGGATTTTTGTGTGTGTGTGTGTCTATGTTCATGAGGGATAGTCCAGCCACTATGAAAAGCGATTTGTAGATCTCTCAAATAACTTAAAACAGAACCCCATTCAAACCAGCATTCCCATTACTGGGTATATACCCCCCAAAAAATAATGCTACCAAAAAGACACATGCATTTGTATGTTCATGACTGCACTATTCATAATAACAAAGACATGAAATCCACCCAGGTGCCCATCAACAGTAGATTGGGTAAAGAAAATGTAATACATATACACCATGGAATACTGTGTAGCCATAAAAAATTATAAAATAATGTTCTCTGCAGCAACATGGATAGAGTTGGAGGTCATAATCCCAAGCAAATTAACACATGAACAGAAAACCAAATATTGCATGTTTTCATTTATAAATGAGAGCTAAACATTTAGCACACATGGACATAAATACAGGAACAATAGACACTGTGGACTACTAGAGAATGAAGGGGGTAGCTGGGTTACAAAACTACCTATCAGGTACTGGGCTTACTACCTGAGTGATGGAATCTGTACTCTAAACCTCAGCATCATGCGATAATCCCCATGTAACAAATCTGTGCATGTACTCCCTGCATCTAAAATAAAAGTTGAAACAAAATGATAGAAATGTTGACATTTCCAAGAAATACTAGTTTATTGCCATCACTGAACTGAATAAGTCTATTATCCAAAAACTGGAGTATTCTCTACCCCTCTAATTGGTTCACCTAAGAGAGATACTGATTCCTATGACTCATAGTTGTTTATATTCTTAATTAACATTTTTTTTGCATGAGAACCAATTTATGTAAAATAAAAATACTTAAAGGGACATTTAGCAAAAATATTTTTAAAACATATCTTTTAAAAAATGACAAATGATTATTTATAAGCAACTAAACACTATAATAGAATAAAAAAAAATAAGCCACCAATACTAAGACAGTCTATCATTTAACAGGAAACAAAACATATTCAATTCTCTTTTACTTTACTAATTCCCTAAGGGAAAGACTAAATTTATACAACTCCAACTAATTACTTTATTGTACAAAATAATACCAATGGGAAAATGATTGTGTATGTGCGTTTTTCATATTAGAAAAGTAGCAAGAAGGTGGCAGCTTTCTAAGCTCTCATACTGAAATTGAAATGAAGACCTTATTCTGAGCACCATTTGACTCATGGATCGCAAGTTGGTCATATCTGATATAAACCTATAGAATACACATAATATTATATGTTCTTATTTCCAATTCTGCTTGTATGTTTAATTAAATAAGTCCCACTGCCAGTTAGGACGAGCAGCCTCAAGGTTTACTCTTTTACTTCAGTCAACTTAGTGATAGGGTTTTCCCATAGAAACAGGGCCCCTAGGATCTCTAGACACAGCCTACAGTCCAACTGAACTCTGCAATCGTGTGCTACTTTGCACTTTGGAAACATATCTTTCAACCGTCCTCTAGACAACAGTTTCTCAACTTCAGAACTACTGACATTTTAGCTCAGATATTTTTGGGTCTATGTTAAGGGGAGAAGTGTTTTGTCAATCATTTAGCTGCATTCTTGGCTTCTATCCACTAAATGCTAGTACCACAAGCTTCTGTTAGTGACAATCAAAAATACCTCCAGTCATTGTTAAATGTCTCTGAGTGGCAAAATTAACCCACATTAAGAACCACTGTTTTCACCCTTAACTTCGTTGATGATCCCAGGTTCTTACCTTTTTAATCAATATATCAAATATTGTGTATCTTTAAAATGTGTGAAATTCCATTCTAACACAAAGGATTCGATGGTTTATTTGTTAATCCTTTGGATGGGTGCTTTGAGGAATGTACATGGTTGGGCTCACTGAAAATATACAATGTCATTTTTAATAGTCATAACATTAAAGTTTAATGTGAAGAACATTTACCAGGATCCCTTTTGAAGGACTCTGAAATATAAGACATACCAAAAACATAGCACTTAGCCAATCAAAAATCCTACCTCTCGAAGAGCCAGACTCCTTAACAAAATAGTGTTCTATCTTCACCCTAAAGAAATACAACTCAAAATTTTGTCCTAAGAATGTGGGCAACAAATGGTAACTTACAATTATTTAAAGATCAAGCCGTAGTCTTTTCTCTGTTGGAGTTTCTGTTTAAAGGAGAATGTGTAAGGTCTTTTAAATATTTAAGAGGTCTCTAAAAGAGGAGGTAGAGAGAAACAAATCATGACTATAAAACCCTCCGGCTGATTAAGTCAGAGCTGAGGAAGCATTTTATTTCCTCTTGAAGTCCTAATCTTTTCCTCCTAATTCTATTTTCTTAGGCTGATATGCTTTAAACTACAGATTACCGAAGTCCTGATTTACTAATTGTATGCTTCATTTTTTCAATCACCCTTTCTTCTCTAGTGTATCACTTCTGACAACTTCTTTTCCTGCTCATTTAACCTCAGAAGTGTGACGTAGATGCAGAATTCTATTAGAGAATGAAACAAAATATTATAAAACTAACCAACCAAATATATGTATTATGTATTTTTTACTGATCTAAATATAGTTATTAGCAGAATATCTTATTTTTTAAAAACCAGGAGCTGTGCTATATATTTAAAACAAAAAAAATGAACAAATATGGGACTTATCATTTACTGAATTCATGATTTTGAGGAATTCTTTTATTTCTCTGAACTTCAGGTGCTTTGTTGGTCAGAGGGATAATTGGGATAAATGAGAAAAAGTAAAAACTTTTCAAGTTTATGCATACTCATTTTGCATATAGTAAATGCAAAACTTCAGCCCATAGTAGGTATTCAAGAAGGAAGGCTCCCATTTCCAGTATCTTCCTCAATGAAACTAATTCATATTTTCATAAACATCTGTTCTGGCTTTTGACAGAAAATTATTTAATTCTAATTTCAAGGGAAGTATATTGAAGCCAGTATACCAGCATTTTGATTACCAAAGCAAAACTGGGTGCTAAAACTATCAAGTGACAGTAAGTGATTCAGCCTTCTTTTTACTGGATTGTTTTCTGGTTAAGTTAACACACATTTCAAAGCTTACCCAGAATCGTTGCCTTTTGGCTTTGACATGGAACTTAAAGTGATGCTATTTCAAGGAAAACTGAAATGCAAAGGATGTTATGTTGCATTTACTTTAAGGTTCATTCACTCTGACTTTTACATGACTTGTTAGACATTAGACTCCCTGTTTTGAAAAGGCCAGGTATATCAGGGTTAGTGCAGAGGGTGAACACTATTAGTTTGCACTTTATCACTGTCATCCAGCTGCTGAATGGCTACATTTTACATTCCACAGGTAATGAAAGATGCCAGAGCTATTTCAGGAAAATGGCTCCTACACAAGTCAAAACTCAGCAGAGGGCTCGGGATTTCTGACTTTCAGTAAAAAAGAGTTTTTCTCTCTAAGTCCCTCAAATAACCTGCATTGTTTTCAATGAGAATATAGTAATAATTGTCTGTGAATGTGTATTGTTAAACGATTAATGAACTCTATGATAGAATTGGTTCAGAATTTATTATTTTAAAATGCAGGTAAATATAAGATAAGCTTAAACTTTGTTTCGAATATTTGCTTTAAACTGGATTTTAATCAAAACTAAATATCATAATGAGATACACATTGTGTTGTTATTCATTCTTTTTGTTAACTCACGTGACTTTGAAAACTTAAATAACAGTGTGTTCACTCAACATGGTGCTGATCTCACTTGCTGCCATCTAAGCACAGCCCAACAAGCTGCCACTACCCAAACACTGACAGTTTTTATTGAGGCATTAAGCAAGGATTTTATTTTACTTTATTACATCTTATCACACTTTTCATTTTTTATTCCACTATGGTAGGCTCATCTTCCTCTCACACTGCCAGAGGCTACCAACCTGTAATACAACTCAGCTTCAAACCCACTCAAAAGAAGAAAGATCAAATGAGTGAAAATGGAAGTAGACCATAACCATTGTTTTCATTCAAACTCATAAAATTTTTGCAGCCTTAGGGGATTTCTTAAGATCCTAAAAGCAGTCTTCAGGGAAGAACATGAATTATATATAGTTAAGGAGATTTGGATTCCAATTCTGATCCTGATGTTTACAAGCTGAAAACATTAATATTTCTGGCATCAATATTTTTATATTTACACATTAATAATTGAACTAGATAATAGTAGGTCACTTACAGCTTGAAATATTATTCATCAAATAATAAGAGTATGTTTATTTTTTAAGTAAATAATTGTGTACATGCTCTTTGTTCTCAGTGAAATATAAGCAAATTTTTAAACTCTTGGAATGTTTTGGCAGTAGTATTGCTTTATAAGTAAATGTTTGCTTTTGTAATGGTTAATTTTATGTGTCAGTGTGACTGGAACTTGGTTGTGCCCAAATATCTGGCTCAACATTATTTCTGGGTGTGTCTGTGAGAGTGTCTCTGGATGAGATTAGCATTTGATGGGGTAGACTGAGTAAGGCAAATTGCTATCCCCCATATGGGTGGACATTATAACATTATACAATCCTTTGAAGGGCTGAATAGAATGCAAGGGTAGAGGAATGGAAAATTCGCTCTCTTTGCCTGACTTATTGAGCTGGGACATTGGTCTCTCTTGTCCTTGGACTGGGACTTATACTATCAACATTCCTGGTTCTCAGGCCTTTGGACTTGGACTTGAAATATACCAACTTTCCAGGGTCTCCAGCTTGTGGACAGCAGATTATGGTACTCCCCAGCCTCCATGATTATGTGAGGCAATTATTTGTAATAAATATCTTACTAGATATACAGTTGAACATTGAACAATGTGGGAGTTAGGTGTTCTGACCATACCCCATGGCAGTCAATAATTCACATACACACATACAACTTTTACTTCCCAAAAGCATGATTACTAATATCCTACTGTTTACTGGAAGCATTACTGATAACAAAACAGTTGATTGGCATATATTTTTATCTTATATGTATTACATATTGTACTCTTACAAAAAAGTAAGCTAGAGAAAAAAATGTTATTAAGAAAATGATAAGGAAGAGAAAATATATTTGTTATTCATTAAGTGGAAGTGTATCTTCAAAAATGTATTCATCCTCATTGTCTTTAAATTGACTAGGTTGAGGAGAAGAAAGAAGAGGAGGGGTTGGCTTTGCTGCCTCAGCGGTGGCAGAGGTGGAAGAGGTGTTGGGGTGGGGCATGGAAGAGAAGGCAAAAGAGGTGAGTACACTCAGTGTAAGTTTTATTGAAAAAAATTCATATATAAGGACACTCACGTAGTTCACTCCCATGTTGTACAAGGATCAATTGCATCTATGTATGTATATGTGTATATAAATACAGATATCAGTATTAAGAAAGAGATTTATCAATAGGATATACGTGTGTAGATATATACATATATATTAGATATCTAGAAAAATATGTATCCAATTGTATATGCACTGTTAGTTCTGTGTCTCTGGAGAATGCTGAATAATATATTTTTTTCCAAAAAGTGGTCTTTTCCAAACTATTGGCAAATTCATAATTCCTTATATTAGATTACACATTTTTCATATAATTCAAAACACTTCTGGATATATTACTTTATTTTTTCTTTTTTCCATTTTGTTTAAGAAATGTGGGACTCACGTGAAGTAACAATTAAAAGTCAACATCTTATTGTGACGTATAGTATATGTGCATAAATGTTACTCTGCACTTTAATAATTGTAATGAGAACACTTCTGTTGCTACTATCCCACAGATGAAGTACTAGAGCATTCCCAGAGGTCTTCATCTGTCCCTTTTCTGTGCCAGTTATCAGTTAATTTTCTCACGCCTTCAAGCAAACCCACCCTGTTTTATCTGTTCTGCCACAGGAAGCTTTAACATTTTTTTCTTTGCCGAAAGCACAGTATTAAGTGACGTCAATAGAGGACACTGGAAAAACTTTATTGGAGGAAGGTGCTTCTGATTCCAGTGTGCTGCCGTTGGCTTCTTGCTCCTACTGTGTGATTTGTAAACATGTGTCACCCTAATAATAAGAGGATTCTGAACTTGGTGGTTCCTTGACTCCCTCTTTGCATTTACCAGGCAATCTTGGCTTTCGTGCACTCCAGAGAGGTATTTCCTGCTTGTCCAGTGATTGCGGACTACCTTTGGCTTGGAAAAAGTAAGCTTAGTATGCTGTGGGATTCAACTACACCATCTCCAAGGATGTCTGAACCCAGTCTTGAGAAGGGGTACTCTCTTCCAAGTTTGTCCTTCCATAACTGCTCTCCCTCAACCCAACAGTAATCCTCGGAATTCTGCTTACATACCTGTAATTACTTCCCTATTACAGTTCTTTAGATCTGACTGACACACCTTCTAAATTGAAATGCCTTTCCCAACTACCCTCAAGGCAGCCACTATTATGACTCTTTTATAAAGATTGTCTTGATTTCCTTTATAGTTTTGTCACCTATGTATATATTTTTAAACAACATAGTTTTATTTTGCCTTTTTTAGAATGTTATATGAAATCAATCTATAATCTTTTTTCGTTTTTGATCAAAATGATGTATTTTAGAAATGTTAATATTTCTATATCTATGGTCTGCTTTATTCATCTACCCCCAATGTATTTTTCATGGATTGTTCCCAGTGTTTGATAAGTATAAGCAATTGCTTTCATACCTTTTTTGTTATTATTTTTTAGAGTCAGACTCTCACTCTGTAACTCAGGCTGCAGTGCAGTGGTGAAATCATGGCTCAGTGAAGCCTCACACTCCTGGGCTCAAGCAAGCCTCCTGCTTCAGCTTCCTGTGTAGCTAGGACTTCAGACATGCACCATCACTGAACAATTGCTTTTTAAACACTCTTTTACTTATTGCAAATAACTGGTTTAATCTCTATGGACTATGTGCAGGGGTGAAATTTCTGAATTAAAAGGAATACATTGCTAACATTTCTAGATTATGGAAAATGGATTACCAAAGAGGTGATACCATTTATTAATACAATCCCTTCAGCCATATAGAATTGTTGTAGCTCTATATCCTTGTTAATACATTTTAATGTTAAGAAAAATGCTATTATTTAAATTATAAAAATTTTTTTCCTGTTTAAGAAATCCTTAAGTTGTTACTGACTGCCACACACAATGGTGAGTGTTTTACTTACATAAACTCAAAGAAGCTCATTTTACAAATAAACCAATTAAGGGTTAGGGAGTTGTGAGTACTTGGCTAAAGTCACATCATAGTATAAATTTGAACAAGAATAAAAATTTTCCCATTTAATTCAGAAATCTTCTACTTCTATCTTTCTCGGGATAGAGGTTTCGTGTTTCTGTGTTCCCTCCTCATTTTTTCCCCTTTCATGACTTTAATATGAAAGTTGTATTCCTGGAATTATCAACTATCTTTGATTACTACTCCAAGTTTTGCCTATAATCAAAGTCACCCAGGCTGGGTGCAATGGCTCATGCCTGTAATCCCAGAACTTTAGGAAGCCAAGACAGGGTTATCTCTTGAACCCAATAGTTTGAGGCCTCATTTCTTATATATATATATATATATATACATATATATATAAAGAGAGAGAGAGAATATATATAATATATACATATATATACAATATATATGTAATATATACATATATATTATATGTTATATATACATATGTATTATATACATATATAATATATATATATATATATAAAACCAGGAATATGAGATGGGGGGATTACTCGAGCCTTGAAGACTGAGGTTTCAATGAGCCATGATCATGCCACTGCATGCCAGCCTGGGCAACAGAATGAGACCCTGTCTCAAAAACAAAAGTCTTTTCTTATAAATGTTTTCTTATGTTGCTTTCAAAATAGTTTCATTTGCAGAGCTGTGGTTTTCTTTTTCTGTTTACTTCATATTATTATTCAATAATGATATTTTATTCAAGAAATACAGAAAATTGACAATTTCCTTAAGTTTAATTTCTTATTATAAATTTAGGGCCATCAAAACCTGAATCAGACTTTTGTAGCTATATTTGGTGGAGCCTTTGAGGGCTCTGCCAAGCTCCCACATGATCCATATTATCCATATTGGGGGTGTCTGAACCTGGTAGGCAAGGTTTCACTTTGCCATCCAACAAACTTCTCACACCAGATTTAGGCAGAGAAAATCGGATTTATCTGATACCTGTTTTGGGATACCAGCTGAAATTTCATTTGAACAAAGGATTTTATTTCTTTTTTCCTTTAAAAATTTCTGAAAATAACTGGTCAGTCTGAGTGAATACTAATTACAGGGTTGAATAGGGTGCCTTCAACTGTCCAAAAATAAGCTTATTTTTAAAATCCACTAGAGAAATTAGATTTAAAGGTTTATAATTCTAGAATTAATAAGCGAATTTAGTAAAGTAAATGCAAAGTCAATTTTATTTGCATACTACTAACAACATTTGGAAGATGAACTTTAAAATCATTTATAAGAGCATCATAAAACTAAAAATAGTAATATATATATTTTAAAAATATAAAATATCTCTTCACTGAGGAAACTACAAATCACTGCTGAGGAAGTTCACAGAAAGCATAAATACATTTAGAACTGTATCTTGTTCATGAGTTGAAAAATTCAGTCTTGTTAAGATGCATGTTCTCAACTAGTTTATTTCAACACCATCACAATAAAAATTCTTAGCCTCTCTCTTTCCTTCTGTGCTGTGTCTTGATAATTCTTTACTACTTTTTATTTCTCCAATGCCTTCAAGCCTTACGTATGTATATGTGTATGCGTATGTATATGTGTATTTGTGTGTGTATATATGTATGTGTGTGTGTGTGTGTGTGTGTGTATGTGTGTGTGTGTATGTATGCATATATGTATATCCTTTAACTGGGCCAGAACACCCAACCTGTGGTTTTCTACCTTGGTACTATTAACTTTGAAAGCTTGAAAATTTATTGTGGTAGGCTGCTCTGTACATTTAATATATAGCAGCATCCTTGTTCTCTACCCACTAGTTTCAGTAGTACCCTCCCCTTCCCAGCTGTGACCAACATAATGTGTTTAGTAATTGCCAAATAGCCCTTAGGAGGCAAAATTGTCTCCATTTCAGAGCCATTGACCAAATAGATCATTTCCTGAAGCAGAACGCTCACCTTTCAAATAGTTATTTTCTTCTTCCTGATAAAATAAAAACTTTAGCCAAATTAAATTTAAAGGAATTTAATTTAGCAATGAATAATTTGTGAATTGGGCAGCCTCCTGAGCCAGAGCACAGCTACGTGATGGAAAAAGATTTATTGACAGAAAAAGGAAAGTGATGCACAGAAAATGGAAGTGAGGTACAGAAACAGCTGGAAGGGTTACAGCTTGGCATTTGCCTTATGTAAGCATGGTTCAAACAGTTGGCTACATTTGATTGACCAATACTCAGTTATTGGCACAACTGTAGGCTATGGTCTGTTTACATCTCCACAATATACAGAAAAACCTTCAGGCCAAACTTAAAATATGTAAGGAGGCAGCCTTAGGTTAAACTTGATTTAGCACTTCCCTTTCATTTATGGCTTTCAACTGTTATATTTTTATCCTGATTCTGGAACCATTTGCAAGAATTACATTATTTTAAATCACTCATTTATTCCCCACTGATTATAGAATAAATTCAAAATATCGTAACATGGAATTTAAAGCTCAAACTACTTTACCAGTTTCTTGTCTCACCATATCTTGCTTCAGGCTAAGTATTCTTAAAACATCATTTCATCTTCTGAGAGGATGTTTTGGATAATATTTTATAAGGCTCCTCAGAAGGTGCTACATGATAAAGTACCACTCATCTTGGTAATCAGCCTGATAACATATATTTATAGTGGCGTTTCTCCTTCCCTATTTTGCTATCCTTATCCCTTACTCGTAATGCTTAGGATCAATTCCAAAAGTACTTCGACACAAGTTTTAGTCTCAGGCTCTGCTTTTGGTGGATCTCAAACTAAAACACACTGGCTAAATTTTGCTCATCCTTTAAGATTCTTCTTAGGTGTAATTACAAAAATATTTCCTTGCCTCCTTCCTCCTCTCTCTTCCATTTGACTGATGCTCCTCCTCAGTGCCACCCATCAACATCAAACCTTGTGCTAATTATTTTTCAGCCTTTTTGAGAACTGGGTCTGTGTCAGAATCATCTTTGTATCTACAATACCCGGGTATTACAGTAAATAATGTTATACCTGGATGGTCATAATAATATATTCTATATCAATTTTAAATAAAATAATTTATTATGTAGTTAATATGGTTACTGCTTTTCTTCATTTGTCTTCTAACATTTTGGGAAGAAAAACCTATTTTCTACTATTTCTTTTCCCATATCTCATTCTCAACCTTAGCATATTAATATCTGGTTTCTACTCTCACCACTGACATGTAACTGCCTTCTCAAAATTTATAACAGTATTTTAATTGCTAAATCAAGTGACTCCTTATCAGTGTACCTCTTTATCAGTTGCTCTCAAGGGTCTAGCACTGTTGACCACTTCCTTTTTCTGGAAATTTGGTTTTCAGGATGTAACTGTCTTCTATTCCCTTTTTTCTTTGATCATTCTTTCTCACTGTCCTTTATTGTCTATCATCTTTTCCATCTATATTCCTATTGAATTCAATTTTTCTTGTATTTCTGCCTTAGACTTCTTTTCTGCTAGTTCTATACATTTTCGCTAGGTGCTTACATAAGTAACAGATTACTTTAACTTACAGGTATGTATTTTGTAGACTGTGCTATCAAAATGTATTGTGGTATTGTGGGCATTTCTAATTCAACAGAACCAGGATTTTTCTTGCCTTTCTCAAAAAAAAATTCTTTCTGAAAATTGGTTAAAGACATCACCAAGTGTCTAGCAGTCTGTCATTCTCTCGCTTTTTTCTCTAATTGATTGCAGGCATGTTTTTGATTTGCTGTCTCTATAGCTAATTCTCTCAATTTTATTTTCTGTCACCAGATGACTTATCTGAAATACAAGTCTGACGTTGTCACAGATCTCTTTAAAAGCTTCCAATTGATCATCAAAACATAAAGACTTTTTCTGAAATCTTTAGCATGGAATTCAAGATCTTGCTTAATGAAGCTCTACCTTTCCTCCTCTCTACTTCATTTATCTATCAGTTTTGTTGTTTGTCATTCTGTTAGGCACTAGAAATATTTGGTTGAGCAAAACACACACAGTTCCACTCCTCCAGATCTTTTATTCCCCTGTGTTTCCAATCTTCACTGTACCCAGTAGACTGTTGTTTTTTTACTTGATACACCACATCTATATTATGAAATTTTTACCACCATGTTAGTTAACACATACATCACCTCACCTAGTTATCACGTCTGTGTGTGTGTGTGTGTGTGTGTGTGTGTGTGTGTGTGTGTAGCGAGAACACTGAATTTCTACTCTCTTAGCAAATTTTAAGTATACAGTATGGTATTAACTATAGTCACCATACTATATGTTAGATCACCAAAACATATGCATCTTATAACTGATGTCTCGTCCTTTTGATCAATGTATCCCCTATCTCCTCCAATAGCCTAGCTCCTGGCAACCAACTTCTTGGTTAAATTTATTATTAATTCAATTCTTTCTTATTATTTGTTTATTTAGATTTTTCTATTTCTTCATGATTCAATCTTTGTAGGTTGTTTGTTTCTAGGGATGTATATTTCTTCTGGGTTCTTCAATTTTTTAGTTTATAATTTGTCCATAGTAACCCCTATGGCCACTTGCATTTCTGTGGTATTAGTGATGATGGATCCCATTTCATTCATAATTTTATTTATTTGCATTCTCTCTCTTTTCCTTGGTTAGCTTATCTAAAGGCTTATCAATTTTGTCTTTTGCATTTTATTTTAAAATTTCATTTCTTTATTTTTTAAGGTTATTTTTTCTTGAGGAGTGCCTGTGTAGTTTTGTTATATAGGTAAATTGTGTGTTGTGGGGATTTGGTGTACAGATTATTTTGTCACCTAGGTAATAACCATAGTAGTTTTTTTTTTATCCTGACCCTTCTCCTAGACTTCACCCTGAAGTAGGCCCCAGCGTCTGTTGTTTTGTTTACTTCCCACTTATAAGTGAGAACATGTGGTATTCGGTTTTCTGTTCCTGTGTTGGTATGCTTAGGATAATGCCTCCATCCATGTTGCTGCAAAGAACATAATCTCATTCTTTTGTGAGGCTGTATAGTATTCCATCGTGTATAGATACCACATATTCTTTATCCAGGCAAATGTTGATGAGCATTTAGGTTGATTCTATGTATTTGCTATTGAGACCTGTGCTGTGATAAATATATGGGAGCATATGTCTGTATGGTGGAATGATTTATATTCCTTTGGGTTTATACCCAACAATGGGATTGCTAGGTTGAATGGTAATTCTCTTTTAAGTTCTTTGAGGAATTGCCAAACTGCTTTCCACAATAACTGAACTAATTTATACTCCCACCAGGGAGTGATTATATATTCAGGATAATGAAATAATAAAACTGCCAACTGAGTGTACCGTACCTAACAAAGCTTTCCTTAGTAAGGAAGGACAAATGAAGATTTTACAAAACCAAGAAAATTTGAGGATGTTCATGACCACAGGCTTGCCTTACAGAAAATTCTAAAGAGATTTTTTTTTCAAGCTGAAATGAAACAATTCTAATTCACAATATAAAAACATATGACTATATAAAATTCACTAGTAAAAATAAAAATAAAGTCAAAAATCCTCTAATAATGTAATATTGGTATATAAATCACTTTCAACTCTATTATAAAAGTTAAAATATAAATGTATTAAAAACAACTATAATTATAATAATTTGTTATTAGATACATAATAAAAAAGATATAACTTTTTAAATGGATAAGTTAAAATATGAGGAAGGGGAAGTAAAATTAAAGGATTTTTGTATGCAATGAAAGTTGAGTTGTTATAAGCTCAAACTAGAATGCTATGAGATATATTTTATGAAAGCCTCATGGTAAACACAAAGGAAAAACCTGTAGCAGATAATCAAAAGATTAAGAGAAATAAATCAAAGTATACCATTGCACAAAGTCGTCAGACTACAAAGAAAGCCTGCAAGAGACAAATATAAGAACAAAGAAACTATACGAGTCAGAAACCAACAAAATGGCTATATCAAATTCTTATAAATAACCTTTAAATGAATGTATTAAATTCCCCAATCAAAAGACACGGAGTGGCTGTTAAAATATAGTGATTTGTTACTTACAAGAGATTCACTTTAGTTTTACGGACACTCATAAGCTGAAAGTGAAAGACATGGAGAAAAAATTCCATGCAAATTGTAACCAAAAGAGACCAGGAGTAGCTATACTTATATCAGAGAAAGTATATTTTGCATCAAAATTAGCTACAAGTCTCATGCTGTAATCTCAGAATTTTGGGAGGTCAAGGTGGGTAGATCTCTTGAGGTCAGGAGTTCAAGACCAGACTGGCCAACATGGCAAAACTTTGTCTCTTCTGAAAATACAAAAATTATCTGGGCATGCTGGCATATGCCTATAGTTCCAGCTACTTGGGAGACTGAGGCACGAGAATCACTTCAACCCAGGAGGCAAAGATTACAGTGAGCCGACATCATGTCACCGCACTGGGTGATGGAGTGAGACTCTATCTCAAAAAAGCAAACAAAAATTAGTCACAAGAGATGAAGAAGGTCATTACATAGTGATAAAGGAGTCAGTTCATCAAGAAGATGTAAAAATTGTAAATATATATACACCAAACATCAGAGCACCTAAACATATAGAGCAAACAAGAAAAGAACTGAAAGGAGATATGAACCCTCACACAGTAATAATAGGAAACCTCAAAACCTCCACTTTTAATAATAAATAGAATATCCAGAAAGAAAATAAATAAACAGCAGATTTGAACATTATAACCAAAGGGACTTAACACATACATACAAAACATTCCATCCAACAGCAGCAGAATATACATACCTCTCAAGTACACATGAACATTCTTTAACTAAGATAATATGTTAAGCCACGAACCAATTATTGATAAATTGAGAAACATTGAAATCACATTATCATTTCTGATCACAATGATATAAAAATAGAAATCAGTAAGAGAAAAAAAATTGGAAAATTCATAAGTATGTAAAAACTAAATAGCACACTCCTGAACAAATAAGGGGCCAAATAAGAAATCAAAAGGGGAATCAAAAACAATCTTGAAACAAATAAAAATGCAATACAGTCTACAAAAGCTTATGGGATAGAGCACAGCAGTAGTAAGAGGGAAGTTTATAGTTATAAATGCCTAAATGAAGGAAAATGCAGTTTCAAATAAACCACCTAACTTTACACCTCAATGAACTAGATGAAGAATATTTAATAGGTAAAGTTTAGCTAAATTCAAAGTTAGCACACTGGACTACTTTAACATCTAGAAGTGTCTTGGCCTCTCATTCATCATGACATTGCCATTGAAATTTTCTCTTACTTGAGGGTTCTTGTATTCTTTGACCACCTTGCAGTCTCCTACTCACCTTTAAAACTAACTAAAATTACAGCATCTTTTCTCAACTTCAAAATAATTCTCCTACTGAAGTTCCAATTCTATTGGAACTTCCTTATTATGTAGAGACTAACATAGAATATAGTATTTCATTAGTATATAGTACTATTTATCTTAAGGATTAAAAGAAGGTCTTTTGAGTTAAAAAAAAATCAAGTTTCTAGTCATGACCCTGATATTTATTATCTGTGTGATTCATCTGAGAAAAATTATTTATTCTGAGCTTCTCTTTATTAGTATATGAAATAAATAAATCTAGTATATATTTTGATTTAGATATACAAATATATGTCTCCATCTCTACTAACACATTTACTCCTCCAGTATGATTTGGATGTGTGTCCCCTCCATATTTCATGTTGAAATGTTATTTCTAATGTTGAAAGTGGAGCCTGGTGAAAGGTGATTGTGTTATGGGAGCAGATGTCCCATGAATGGCTTAATACCATCCCCTTGGTGATAGGTGAGTTCTTATTCAGTTAGTTCATGTTTAATCTGGTTATTTAACAGAGAGTGGGATATCCTTGTTCTCTCTTATGCTACCATTCTAACCACATGACACAACTACTACCTCTTCACCTTCCTCCATTATTGGATGCTTCCTGAGACCCTCACCAGGAGCAGATGCTGGAGCTATTATTGTACAGCTTGCATAACTGTGAGCCAATTAGACATATTTTCTTTATAAATTACCCAGCCTCAAGTATTTCTTAATAGCAGCTCAAGAATGGACTAACACATTTTCTAAGTCCAATAATGCATTCTTTTTAAGAATAGGGATTCTTGATATGTATGTAATATAGACACAGTTAATGCAATGTATTTTGTAAAATGCATACTGATATCCACATGTAATGGTACCTATTTCCTCATCTTATCACTCATACTTTTCCTAGTACAGATATTAATAAGAATGGCCGGTTAAATAAATGACAGTGTTTATAACTAAATACAATGTACACTTACGTAACATTTTAAGCAATGACTATATGACATTAGGGAAGTCATTTAGCTATTCTGAACTTCAGTGTCCTAAATTGAAGACCGAGATTGTAGTGTTACAGTCCTTTTTAGTTCTAAACTACATTATCATTCTAATTTTTATTTTCATAATCTATATAACTCTGGTTAAAAAACAAGCACTATAATAATGATACCAGAATCTTTGATGGTGCTTCGTTTTTTAAAAAAAATTTTATGCTTTATCTATTTTATTCTAAAAATTTTTCAAGATGCATATGTTATTACTATTAATTTTTAAGATGAGAAAACTAATAAAAATGTTGAAATAACTTTCACCTGTCAGCTAGTTAAAATTACTTATTCTGTTTTTCAATCTAGTGTTCCTTCTGCTATAAGAGTGGCTTGCAAAAGTTGGCTCAAGACTCCTTGGAAGTCTCAGAGCCTTAGAGTTTTACATTTCAAAAGTATAAGTAGAAACATTCACCTAAATTCCAGTCATGCTTATGCAAGGGTCTGGACAGTATTTTTAGGGCTTCAGGTTTTTTAATCATACAAAATAAAATACAAAAGCAACCGTCTTTATCTGTATCTATCTGTCAATCTATATATCAATCTGTCTGTCTACCACTGTAATTAGTTTTATAATTTTATGACAAGGACACAATAAAGTTTGATGGAAAAACAGACTAATTATTCAAGTACTTGAATCCCATTTCTGTTCTTTCTCTGAATTAAATAGTCTGCCTTTTATCTACATTAGATTCCTCAAGTGTAGAACAGAAAATAATGCCTTTTCAGTTAATTCCCAGTGATATTGACTATACATATATATGTTTTATTTTGGCCATGAATATCAACACCCTAATTTCTTTCTCAAGTCTTTCTTAAGCTGCTTAAAGCAGTAAGGATGTTACTTTTCTATTTAAATAAAGTTTCTTAAAGATTCTGAAAGTGCCAGACCAGGCAGGGAAGTGCAAAGGGAGAAACCATGTCAGGAAATGTAGCCATGGTTTATTAGTTAACTGAAGAATATGACTAGGCCCCTAACACTCCTTATGAAAACATGGATGTCTTCATGTATAGGGATTTCTGAGCTACTGTGGCACTAGATTAATTTTTTTAAAATAAAAAACTGGAAAACTAGCCATGTGCAGAAAGCAGAAACTGGACCCCTCCCTGACATTACACTAAAATTAACTCCAGATGGATTAAAGACTTAAACATAAGACCTAACGTCATAAAAACCCTAGAAGAAAACCTAGGCAAAACCATTCAGGACATAGGCGTAGTCAAGGACTTCATGACTAAAACACCAAAAGCACTGGCAACAAAAGCCAAAATAGACAAACAGGATCTAATTAAACTCCAGAACTTCTGTACAGCAAAAAGAGAGAATCATTAGAGTCAACCAGCAACCAACAGAATGGGAAAAATTTTTTGCAATCTACCCATCTGACAAAGGGCTAATATTCAGAATCTACAAAGAACTAAAACAGATTTATAAGAAAAAACAAACAAACCCATTCAAAAGTGGGCAAAGGACATGAATAGACACTTTACAAAAAAAGACATAGATGAGGGCAACAAGCACATGAAAAATGCTCATCATCACTGGTCGCTAGAGAAATGCAAATCAAAACCACATTGAGATACCATCTCTCACCAGTTAGAATGGCAATCATTAAAAAATCTGGAGACAACAGATGCTGAAGAGGGTGTGGAGAAATAGGAACACTTTTACACTGTTGGTGGGAGTCTAAATTAGTTCAAACATTGTGGAAGACAGTGTGGCAATTCCTCAAGGACCTGGAAGAGAAATTCCATTTGACCCAGCAATCCATTACTGGGTATATATCCACAGGATTATAAATCATTCTATTATGAAGACACACGTACAAGCATGTTCATCTTGGCACTGTTTACAATAGCAAAGACCTGGAACCAACTCAAATGCCCATCAATGATAGACTGGACAAGGAAAATGTGGCACATATACACCATGGAATACTATGCAGCCATAAAAAATGATGAGTTTCTGTCCTTTATAGGGACATGGATGAATCTGGAAACCATCATTCTCAGCAAACTGACACAAGAACAGAAAATCAAACACCACGTGTTCTCACTCATAGGCGGGTGTTGAACAATGAGAACACATGGATACAAGGAGGGGAACATCACACACTGTGGTCTGTTGAGGGGAATAGCAGAGGGACAGCGGAGGGTAGGGAGGTTGGAAAGGGAAAGCATGGGGAAAATGCCAGATATAGATGACAGGGGGATGGAGGCAGCAAACCACATTGCAATGTATGTACCTATGCAACAATCCTGCATGTTCTTTACATGAACCCCAGAGCCTAAAGTGCAATTAAAAAAAAAAATAATATATATATATATATATATATAAATCTGCTCTTAATTCATCTTTATGTCCATAATATTCCAATATAGTGAAAACAGTAGGATTCTAATGAATATTTTGAAGTATTGGAAAGAAATAGAATCTCAGCTCTGTAGTTTGCATGTGTGAACTTGGGCAAAATACATAATTTTCTCTATTGTAAAGTAATATGAACAATAACTTCTTCACAGGATAATTTAATTTTTCAATATACTTGGAATTTATTTAAAGCTTAGTACATGTCAATTTTTCTTCCATTAATCTTAAATGAATCAATGACTAAATGGTATTTGTGGCAGAATACTTCGAGGAAAAGGACTAATATTCTTTTGAGCAAAGGCCCATAATACATTCTGGAAATGGCAAAAATGTTTGCCATCACAGCACAAAATATTTCAAAAAGGTGATTGATGCAGGAAAGGAGAACAAAGATGAGGCTCCAGGGATAGAGTGAGTTTACATTTTTAAAGGCCTTGACTTTCATGAAAGCTCAATAATTGTGACTTTTTCTTTTAAGAAATGGGCAAATGTGGAAAGCATTGTAGTTTACCAGTGGCATAGTTTCATTTATGACTTAGAAATAGCCTTCAGATAGCAGTTGAAAAATTGACTTTTTTTTACCTGTCCCAAATAATCCCTGAAAACCACCCCTATGAGATAAGAAGCAGTGGGGCAAAATTTCCCTAGCCTCACTCACAGGCTGAGTGCTGCTCCACCAGGGAACCCAGCCTGGCCACTCACCACACCTCAGGCCCCATGCAGTCCTGAAACCTAGTAGAACTGAGGCTAGAGAAGGGAAAAGAAAAAATGGAGGAAGAAAATGGAATCTGTGGCTTAGTTTTGAGGGGGTGGGGGGAAGCAGACAGAGTCTCACACCCTTTTTCAAAAATGGACTTTGAAAATGCTAATCTAACAAGTCAAACAAGTCATGATGAGGGTCTGGGTGTAATGGCATTAGGAATGGAGCTGAGTGGATGGATGTGAACCATATTTAGCTGTCAACTTGATAGAACTTGATGACAAATCAGATATGGGGGAATGCGAAAGAAGAAGAATCTAAGGCTGGTTCCAAGATTTCTGTAAGATACCTGATAAGTACATAATCATGTAATGATATAACTTTGTAAATGTTCATTAGAGAAAAATGATAATGATTAAACATAAGATTATTACTCATTATTAAGTACCCAGACTGCCACACACTTTATCTCATGTAAACTTCCTGCTGCTCCTTTGAGATATATTACTATTTCTATTTTATGTGTAAGAAAAAATGGTACCCAGAGATATTAGATAACTTGCACAAATTCACTGAGCAGAGCTAGAATTTTTGAGTACATATCTGATTTTAAAGATTATGTCCTTAAGTTATATGCTATATTGTTTGTCATTACATATTTGGGGAGTTAGTCTAATTAGGATAAAGAAAAGTATTTGGCATTATTTAGCCCAAGGAAGTAAAGACTTCAAGAGTAGTGTCAATAATATGAAGCTTTTTATATAGATGAACTTTCTTTCGTTTCCTTTTTTAATTTTTATTTTGGCTAGAGGCCAATAAAGGTCAATATTTTGAATTTAAATCATAGCAATATAAGTAAGTTATGAAAAAGAACTCACTAAGCCAAAGAACTGAAAGGCATTAGAATTCAAAAGAAAATTAAAGAGATGGAAAAAACACATTCAGGGGAATGGTATATAAAATTGTAAAAAGTGTCATAGTGTATAAACACTTTGTCTCTGAGAATAGTACTCAACTGGAAAATGCAAGAGGAAATGTATGAGTAATTTTATTTTAGAAATTATTTATGCTATATACATTGGATTTAAATTATGCAAAAGGTAGTCCTATCGGGAAAGAAGTAGACTCATACAGATTGGTAAGCAAAGAGATTAATACTACAGCAGCAAAGTAAACCACAGAAACCATGACCAAGCAAAACACAGAGGAAACGTAAAAATGGCCAATGAACATATTAGAAACATCCTGCCTTACTATTAATCAAAGAAAGAAAAATTAAAATAGCAATAACTATTTTTTTGAGGCAAGGTCTCAAAAAAAAGTTATCAAAAGACACTCTTTCAGCCAGGCTAAAATGTAGTGGTACAATCACAGCTCACTGCAACCTCAACTTCCAGGGCTCAGGTGATTGTTTTATCTCAGACTCCTGAATAGCTGGAACTACAGGCACATGCCACCATGCCCAGCTGATTTTTGTATTTTTAGTAGGGACAGGGTTTTGCCAAGCTGCCTAGACTGGTCTCAATCTCCTGGACTCAAGCCATCTACCTGACTCATTCTCCTTAAGTGCTGGGATTACAGGCATGAGCCATTGCACCCTTCTACTAAATTTTAAATTTAATAGTAATATATATTAAGAGTTATTTAATAGTTATTTTAGTTAAAATAATAGTAATAACTAATAAATGTGAAAATATTTTCATGATAATGTTGTCATCTACATTGAGGGGAAATGCCTTGATAATGTTATTTGGAAATAATCAGGATGATAATAATAATAAGAGTAAAACAAACATTTGTGAGAGTTTCATCTCTGATAGGTACTATTCTAAGTGTTTTACATATTTTCACTTATTTTAATCATCACAGTGATTGTATGAAGTAACTTTATAAAATTCCATATTACAGATAGGAAAGTGATCCATATATAATCAGCCCACGATTCTTGACTCCAGACCCTACAATGTACTACTTTATGGAAAAGGTACACTTTATTTTTAGGGTTCTTAAATAATTAGTTGAATATGCAAAGTCTTTGACTCAGCAATTCCAAAATTTCTCTTGAAGAAGTGATTAAAGCTACGACATAAACTTAGGTACAAAAATAGACATTATGGCATTATATATAATAGTAAGAAATCAGAAGCTGTCTAGTTTCCAGCAATAGAGAATTAATAGTTATATATTGATACTGTGTATGCAGAATTAAAGATTTAAATTTAAAATCCAAAACCATAAAAACCCTAGAAGAAAACCTAGCAATATCATTCAGGACATAGGCATAGGAGACTTTATAATGAAATTGCCAAAAGTAATTGCAAACACTGACAAGTGGGATCTAATTAAACTGAAGAGCTTCTACACAGCAAAAGAAACTATCATCAGGGCCAATAGACAACTTACAGAATGGGACAAAATTTTTGCAATCTATCCATCTGATGAAGATCAAATATCCAGAATCTACAAGGAACTTAAAGAAGCTTACAAGAAAAAACAACCACATTAAGAAGTGGGCAAAGAACATGAACAGACACTTCTCAAAAGAATACATACATGCAGCCAACAAACATAAAAAGCTGATCATTAGAGAACTGCAAATCAAAACCACAATGAGATACCCTATCATACCAGTCAGAATGTGATTATTAAAAAGTCACGAAACAACAGATGCTGGTGAGGTTGCAGAGAACTAGGAATGGTTTTACACTGTTGATGGGAGTGTAAATTAGTTCAACCATTGTGGAAGACAGTGTGGTGATTCCTCAAAGATTTAGAACAGGAAATACCATTTGACCCAACAATTCCATTATTTGGTATATACCCAAAGGAATACAAATGATTCTATTATAAAGATACATGTACATGTATGTTTGTTGCAGCACTATTTACAATAGCAAAGACATGGAATCAACCCAAATGTCCATCAACAGTAGACTGGATGAAGAAAATGTGGTACATATACACCATGGATACTATGCAGTCATAAAAAGGAATGAGATCCTATCCTTTGCAGGGACATGGATGGAGCTGGAAGCCATTATCCTCAGCAATCTAATACAGGAACAGAAAGCCAAACACCACAGTCTCACTTATAAGTGGGAGCTGAACAATGAGAATACATGGATACAGGGAGGGGAACAACACACATTAAAGACCATTGTGGGAGGGTGGAGGAGAGAAGATCATCAGGAAAAATAGCTATTGCATGCTGGGCTTAATAACTAGGTCATGGGTTGATGGGTGCAGCAAACCACCATGGCACACATTTACCCATGTAACAAACCTGCACATTTTGCACATGTACCCCAAAACTTAAAATAAAATAAAATTTAAAAATACTTAGACAATTTAATTATGTGGTTGATAGTTTTCATGGGTTAATTTAAGCAAATTGTGGAAGAGTCAATACAGTATGATCATCTTCATAAATACAAATCTATATTAACACACATGCATATGTGAAATATTTGAAAGTTTGTTCACAGAAATATTACTACATTTATCCTTGGTCGGTTATGATATTGGTAATATTGAATTGTTTGTCTGTATATTCTGATTTTTCCATAGTGAGAGTATATTTTCAAAAAAGTCTCTGTCACAATCACAAGCTCAACAACTGTAACTCTTTATGACATTTAGAGAGAGTTAAGCAAGTCCTGCAGAAACTCTGGAGTGCAAAGGAGTATAAATCAGTCAGCTGGGTAAAAATCTGCATCTGTTAACAAACGGGAACTTTTAGCCAAGGACAAAGAAGATTTTTTGTAAGTTGTATAGAAAGGAGTAAGCAATAGGAAGGTGACTCTTTTCATTTCCCACTAATGTATCTGCTAGCACTTGCTTTTAGTGGTTCTGAGAGTCTAATCCCTGTTTGTCCTAAATGATGGCAGTTTCACAGCTTCCTGTGGTAAATAGATTGTTCTAAAAACTCACAGTTTTAATAGTCAGAGCAATCTTTCCTGAAAATCCATTCTAAGGGTTCCTTCTCAATTTTCTCCTAGTCAGTCTTTCTTACATCATGCTAATTATTGATTGCTTTTAACCTTTGAAGCCTGGCTGATTCTTTGGGTTTTTGTGGCAGCACCTTTTATTCTTAGATATTCTCCTCATAGCATAACTCATTTGTATCCTTATCACCTTAGTTTGACTTCTTTGTATTTTCTTCATATTTATTTGTTTTCCCTTAGGGCTTAAAGCTTTCATTCCCTGTTAATATCATATAAAAAATATTCTTAGAAAACATGATAACTGGTCAGACTGCTATTATTTACATATTATTAACTTTCAAGTTCTGAGAAAATTTACCTAAAATATGAACATCATACATTAGCTTTCTTTTGTTTACTAAGCAGACATATGAGTAATTTATTTTCCATGGATGATTAGAATGGTCTACTGTGAAGTTTATTGACCTTTTAAGCTGATATTCTGCCATACAGTGTGACATTCTGCCCATGAGTTTTCCCACAGATTGTCCTTGGGAGGAAGAGGAGAAATGGTGTGTGCAGATTGCTTGGAGATTATTTTGCTTGCTCTTTCTAGACTTCATGTGAATGTTGCCTTACTGCGAAACACTCATACAACACAGGTTCTGGAGCCAGACAAGCCTCAGTACAAGGCCAGGTCTGCCACTTCCCAGCTGTATGACCATAGGCACATTGCATAAAAGACTTTAAGGCTTCGTTTCTTTATCTATAAGAATGGGATACTAATATCTAACTTATAGTATTGTTATGAGGACTAAATAAAATAACATTTATAAAATATTTTATATTCAGAGGATGCTCTGTGAAAGTTTTTTGAACGAATTAGTAATATAATTAATTTTACTTTTCATATTCTTCTCAAAGGTATAATGACAACTTTAGACACTTATTTAGATCTTGTTATAAATGTTTAGTTGATGCTCATTTTCTTCAAATACTTCTGTATTAGTTTGTTTTTGCACTGCTATAAAAAACTATCTGAAACTGGGTAATTTATAAAGAAAAAAGTTTAATTGACTCAGTTCCACATGTCGGGGAAACCTCAGGAAACTTGCAATCATGATAGAAGGCAGCGGGGAAGCAGGAACACCCCACATGGCTGGAGCAGGAGGAAGAAAGTAAAGGGGGAGATGCAACACATTTTTAAAGCAGATCTCATGAGAACTCACTATCATGAGAACAGCAAGGTAGAAATCTGCCCCCGAGAGCTGATCACTTCCTTGCAGACCCCTCCTCCAACACTGGGGATTACAGTTTGTCATGAGATTTGCGCAAGGACACAAATCCAAACCACATCAACTTCCTATGGTTTTAAATGTTTATTTCAATTCAAACAAATAGTGTTTTCAACAAGAAATGACATTATTTCAAGTGTTACTAGCATTAGTCTTGATAATGATTTCCTTCCTAACAGAAAGAATAATCTTTATTTGTTTATTTATTTATTTATTTATTTATTTTAAAGGTAGGGTTTCATCATGTTGGTCAGGCTGGTCTTGAACTCCCAACTTCAGGTGATCTGCCCGCCTTGGCCTCCAAAGTGCTTGGATTACAGGCGTGAGCCACCACGCCCGGCAAGAATAATCTTTAATTAACAAAAATAGAAGTATAATTAAGGACTCAGTTATGTGTGCTAATTAGCAGGCATATGTCACTGTTCATAGACTGGTCACTTGTTACTGTCCCACTGCTCTTTAATACTGATGCCTCTGTTTGCTTGCTTGATCCTGTCATTAGGCAAGTCAAATTGTCCAAAAGTATATACCTTGACATTACTCTTCCACTCCTCCTAGACTTCCTTATTTTAGATCATAGCTGCTCATGTGATGACTTTTTGTAGTGCTGTCTACTACCTGGATCTATGGGTTTGTATTAGGCAGACCTGGGCTCTCTCCCTAGGCCTGTCACTATATTGTGTCCTTAGGTAAGTGTATTAGTCCATTTTCATACTGCTGTAAATAACTGTGCAAGACTGGGTAATTTGTAAAAGAAAGAGGTTTAATTGACTTACGTTTCAGCAGGGCTGGGGAGGTCTTGGAAAACTTACAATCATGGTGGAAGGAGAAGCAAGGCAACTTCTTCACAGGGTGGCAGGAAGGAGAAGTGCTGAACAAAGGGAAAAGAGTGCCTTAAAAAACTATCAGATATCCTGAGAACTCACTAACTATCATGAGACTAGCATGAGGGAACCACCTTCATAATTCAATTACCTCCTGGTCTCTCCCTTTACACACGGGGATTATGGGGATTACAATTCAAGATGGAATTTTGGTGGGGACATAAAGCCTAACCATATCAGTAAGTTACACATCCTATCTAGGCTTAGATTCTTTACCCATAAGAAGAAAATAATAATAGTTTTTACTTTTAGTTGTGATTTTAAGGGTTTGTTTATGTAATGCTATTAAAACAGCACAAAGCTTGCCACATTTTAAGTACTCAATTGCAACTATTTTATTATCATTATAATTTAGAAGGTCATAGTAAATATGTTTATTACAATGTAAATGAACAAGATCAAACATGGGACAAATTCTGAGGTTTGCAACAAATGAATTAATTTCTTATGAATTGAAATGATGCCAAGTTCCATATAAAAGTTTAATCTACATCTAATTTGTGCAGAAATCATTCAATTGCTTTTTCAAAAGGTGTAAATAAGAAACACATATGGAGCAACAATGTTTTAATTGTCCAGATAAAGGGAGATGCATTGCATGATAGAAATGGCTAATCTATTATCCTGTGTCTTTTTCTTCAATACAACTAAGTGAAGAGGATGAACACAGGGAATCTTTGAACTTGAGATTAGCATGTAAATCACATAACAGAAGTGGTGTGGCAAAGAGATAAATAGATTTGTTACAAGAAAAGCTTGAAAAAAATGAAATTTGTTTACAAGGGAGGGAATATGTATGTGAGAATTTATGTAACATAAAAGGAAATTATTAAGATTTCTGGAAACACTGGAACTGAAAGATGTACCTTATTTCCCTTTTCTCCTCCCAATCTGCCAATCAGTTGCATTTTTTAAAATTACTGTTGGTTACTATCATTATTGATGAATTTCACAGTGTTGGTTCAGTGGGAAGCAGACGCTGAGACACATTTTTGTGTTTGGGAGGAGCTATTTGGTCAACACCCATAGCAGAAGGCGAATAAAGCAGGGCTGGGGAATGGGGTTGGATAAATCAAGCTGTTACACAAATCTAAAAGCCTCAAATCACCACAGAGGGAGCTCTTGAGCTAAAACAGCCCATCAGAATTCCCCTTCCTTGAGCTAAAATGTCTGGGCCTTTATAACCCTGCTTCAATTTGTCACTGCATGGTAACCACCCCTAGAAGTGTATGACCTTGGATGCAGCAGCTCTCTGCAATTGACACAATCCCTGCGGAAGCTAACAGGTAAAGGTTGCCCACTGAGTATTGGCAGCAGACGGAGCAAAAAGTTCTTGCAGTTGGATCTGAATGGATCTCTGTATCAACCAAAATGGCCCATTAAAGTCCTACACTCAGAACACCTCCACAGCCATGCATTGGAGGTTTACACCTACTTTATCTCTGATATTTGAGGAAAAGTGAATGACTCTCAAACGTTATTAATGACAGTATCTTTACCAGACAAATGCCCAATTTTCTTGTACCTTTTGGAAATGCTTTCCCACAGATCTTCTTTAACAAAGTCTTAGCTGTGCCAGTCAAGGCTGCTAACCATATCAGTCTCTCTATGACATTCTCAAAGGCACCTTAGACTCCCACACCCATCTATCACCTTCTCCTTATCTACAATACCAATTCTCAGCCTGGTAGCATTCCTTCTTCCACATTCTATCTGCTTTGAGTTTACAAAGTTTAACCTTCATAGTTGTTTTTTTACTAAAAAACAAAAACAAAAGAAAAAAACCTTTCTTCCTAATGCTCTATTATATATTTTACACGATTGGCCACTGCTTTCTCATACATGAAACTTAATTTTTTTCCAGTTTCTCTTTCCCTTTCCTCTCTAATCAGCTATATGTTGCAAATAACAACACATTCACTTTCACCGTCTTTTAAGTTTTGTTTTCTCTTCTCTTAACAAATAACCTGGATCCTATGAAACAAAAGTCACTGTAGGTGGCTGATCAAAAAAGCAAAAATTCTTTACCCTTTGGACTCTGTGGATTGATACTGAAGGAACTATATATGCTCACTTATCTAAGAAAACTAATCATTTCATGTATATATTCGTTCTCTTGTGAATGTTTTCTATGTAGTGATTATTTCATTCTGTCCTAATGGATTCCATCTAGCTCACCCTTTCTTTTCAGTCTTCTCAAGTTATCTCTTGCTTACTGATCCACAGAGAATAAAGGTAGTAGATATGATGCTGTAACTTAATTTATAATTTAAATTTATTTTTCAGTGCTTTCTACCTCCTTAGAGGAAGTGTTTTTTATTAGTCTGTTCTCACACTGCTATGAAGGAATACCTGAGACTGGGCACTTTATAAAGGAATGAGATTTAATTGACTCACAGTTCTGCATTGCTGGGGAGGCCCCAGGAAAGTTACAATCATGGCAGAAGGCAAAGAAGAAGCAGGTTCCTTCTTCACAGGGCAGCAGGACAGAGTGAGTGCCAGCAGAAGAGATGCCAGATGCTTATAAAACCATCAGATCTCATGAGAACTCACTCACTGTCATGAGAACAGCATGGAGGAGATCACCCCCATGATCCAAATACCTCTACCTCATCCAGCCCCTGATACCTAGGGATTATGGAGATTACAATTTGAGGTGAGATTTGGGTGGGGACACAGAGCTAAACCATATCATGTATTTTATTTAATCTTACATTGTCTTTTGAACAGGTTCTCAGACTTGAACTAAGCAAATATGATCAAGAAACAAATAATTCGCAGGTTATTTAATTTTCTCCCCCTGCAGATTGACGTCAAAAAAATATTTTTATGACAAGGTTTCTTTATTCACTTCTTATATCCCCCAAATATAATATAATTTATTTTTAAAACTATAGGCAATACTTTACAGTCCCAGATATTTTCAGCACCATAGTGGCATTAAGTAACTGGTGCTGAGGACCCCAGTGTTTCCATTTGATACCAAGATTATATAAGAAATTACACAGCCTGCATGTCCAACTTAATTAACATTTGCTGGTGATATAATGTATTTACATGCATCAACATTGATTGGTTCAAATACCCTCATAATCAAGAATAAAGTCTAATTATAGCTAAAATTTGAAAATTTTCAAATATTTGGTTTTGAAAGATTTAGTTTACCATTAAGCAATCTTCTACTCCTCAAGCAGCATAACTTGCTCATTTGTACTTCACATTACTAAACTCAGAAGTGATGAGGATCACTATGACAAAATGAAAGATCATTTTAGTATTGTTTGGAGCAGGTGAAGAGTATCCTTAAAATGTCTGAAAAAATACAATGATCCTAGGCAAGATCAGTCTTATATTAAGATTATAAACCACAGACTAAATCTTAGTGTTTCAGTGCCTGTTGCCTTTGGTAGAAGCTACTTCAGTTCCTTAATTTCCATAACCTCTCATTAGTGCCAGTCCCAACCTAGTAGAACCCAATGGTTTTGCCATTGGTTTAACTTTTACATTTTAAAGATTTAAAAATGTAACATCTCAAAATACGAGAACATGCAGTATTTGTTTTTCTATTTCTGTGTTATTTTGCTTAGAATTATGGTCTTTACCTGCACCACATGTTTTTATAACTGTGTAGTGCTCCACAGTATGTATTTACCACATTTTCTTTATCTAATCCACCATTGATAGGTACCTGGGTCTTTCCATGTCAATGCTATTGTGAATAGTACTGGGATGAACACACAGGAGCACGTGTCTTTTTGGTAGAATGATTTATTCCCTTTGAGTACATACCCAGTAATGGAATTGTTGTGTCAAATGGTAGTTCAATTCTTAGTTCTTTGAGAAATCTCCATTTTAACGTTCTGAAATGTTTTACCATATATTTGCCTGCTTCCTCTATTGTTCATGATAGAACCCTTTACATGTCCTACAATTTCCTGCATAGTCTGGCCCCTGCTTTCTTATCCAGTGTTTCACTCACCTCGCTTTTTACCCTAAAGCCTCCCTGATTTTCATTTGGTCACCTAAAAGCAGTAGAATATTAGGGCAAACAAAGATCAGGGATCACAAGATAATATTACACTGAACTGTTAAAAAATATTAAAATTTATTTTAATGTTCACCTACAAAATTATAAAAGATTTCATTGAGATTTCTAATAAGAATTCCTTCCTTGATACCCCATCAGAGGTGAGCCCTCATAGAAAGTAGAGGAGTTCTTCTGAGAAGCATGTAGGCACTTACAAACCTGTACTTCTAGATGAGTTCATCCTTTGTAATAGTCAAGGTTTCAGAGATAAACAGAATCAAATGAATATGTTTATATATTTCTATCTCTATCTACCTATCAATCATTTATTATAAGGAATTGGCTCAAGTTATTATGGAGCCTAAGAAGTCCCATGATCTTGAACTTGATTAAAGACATAAGTTAATATCTGAAATTATAAAATTCCTAGGAAAAAACATTGGTGAAAAGCTCCTTGACATTAATCATAGCAATAATTTTTAGGATATGACATCAAAGGTATAGGCAAAAAAAAAGCAAACATAAACAAGTGGCGCTACATCAAACTAAAAAGCTTTTCCGTGGCAAAGGAAACGATAAAATGAAGAACAATTAACAGTATGGGACAAAATATTGGCAATATTTTCATATATCTGGTTAGGTGTTACTAAGATATATTTTAAAAATGTACAACTCAGTAGTCAAACGAAAATAAATAATCCAATTTTAAGTGAGCAAAGGACCTGAATAGACAGTTTCCAAAGAAGACATACATATGGACAACAGGTACATGAAAAGGTGCTCAATATCTCTAATGATCAGGGAAATGCAAATCAAAATCACAATGAGTTTGACCTGTTAGAAGGACTACTTTCAAAAAGACAAGTAATAACAAGTGTCACTGAGGATGTTGAGAAAAGGAAAACCTGTACACTGTTGGTGAGAATGTAAATTAGTGCAAATAGTATGGAGTTTCTTCACAAGCTTAAAGTTAGTTTTACATATGACCCAGCAATCTCACTTCTGTGTATATATCCAAAGGAAATAAAATCAGTATGTTGAAGAGATACCTGCACTCTTGTTCCAGCATTATGCACAATCGCCAAGATGTGAAAACAACCTGAAGTGTTTGTTGACGGATGAACAAGTTAAATGTGGTGTGTATGTGTGTGTGCCTGTGTGTGCGTACACAAATGACTGGGAATATTATTCAGCTATAAACAAGAAGGAAATCCTGCCATCTGCACCATCACGGATAGATGTGAAGGACATTTTGCTAAGTGAAATGTCAGAGAAAGACAAAGTATGATCCCATTTATATGTGGAATCTAAAAGATTCAGACTTGGAAATGATTAGTTGAATGGTGGTTGCCAAAGTCTGGGGGTGGGGGAAATGGGGAAATGTTGGTAAAAAGGGGACAGACTTCCAGTCATAAGATGAATAAGCTTTGAAAATCTAACATACAGTATGGTGACTATACTTAATTATATCGTATTATATACTTGTTTACTGGAAATTTGTTATGAGAGTAGCTCTTAGGTGTCCCTATATGGACACACAGACACACACACACACACACACACACACATACACCAAATAGTAAAATAACATAGTGATTGATATGTTAATTTGTTTGTGGTAATCATTTCACAATATATGTGTATGAAAATCACTACATTGTATATCTTGAATATAAACAATTTTTATTGGTCAATTATATCTCAATAAAGCTGAAAAAACATTTAAAAAATGAAACAAATCTTGATTAGTTTGCCAGAAAATGATAATTTACTAGGAAATTTTTAACAAAACCTTTGCCTACTGGATAGATGGGTTGAAAACACAATCATAATTTTGTAAGTTTAAGCATTCAATTTTGTTATTTAAATTTGCTTCTTTTTTGGACTATTTTTTTAAGACTTATGAATACATTTTTTTTTAATTGCAGAAAAGGCCTGCGACTCCTGGTATTTGAAGGCACACATAGGATAAATAGGCTTCACCTGTTTTATTTGAGAGGTTAACAATATTTAATCCAGAACTTTTTGGAATACATACAGGTGTTGTTTTAAAAAGAGTTTAGCAGTCAAATGAATTTAAAAGACTCAAACTCATTGTGGTTTAAGCAAAGCTAAACATTATTGCAGGGCCTTTCAGAGTCTTTAATCTGCTAAATGCTTGTGACATTCCAAGTGGGGCTGTTAAGTAAAGGCTGCCTTCAAAACTTTCACACAGAGCCCTACAAGGTAAGGGCTCTAGGAAGGGGTGAGGTGGCAAAAGGACAAGGAGGCTGGATAGGGACCTGGATAGGGGCCTGCTGATGGGACTGTATTTCCCCAAAACACTGAACTATAGAATGCTTTTTGATGGAAATAGTAATAACATAACAGAACACACAGGCACAAGTGAAAAATGAAAAGCAACACTTCTCCCAAAGGGAAAGGGAAAATTCCCATGCCCTCATGGGTAGAGGAGGGGAATCAATGTTTTGAGCTCTTTTTAAGCATCACATTAACTTTTTTACAACCACTGGGCTTCAAACAATAGAGATTTGGGATACAAAGGAGTCTAACACTTGGCTTTCTAGGAGTGTGATCCAAGAATGTCAGGTCACCTGCAACACCTGTGCAGGTAACCCAGAGAGAGAGAGAGAGAGAGAGAGAGAGAGAGAGAGCGCAAGCCGCCTTTGCAGAAGGCCAGGATGTCCCTTGGAAGTGGTATGAGGAGTCATTACAGGGTCCACAAATCCATACGTGCTTCAAGCATCATCCATGACCCTCATACATGGTCTGTCTCATAGTGATTTGCACCACTCTATCTCAAACAGATAAATGCTGCTGTGATTGGTAAAGTACAATTAATGTAAACATCTTGCTGAATTCACAGTAACAGTCCCTCTTATCGATGGATAAGAGTACAGCTAATATTATGTGTAGGTCCTCAAGCTTCGAATTTTAAATGAGCAGTATAAACATGGTTCATAAAATAGAAAATATCAAAAGATATAAAATAAAATGATCTATCATTTATACCTGTAAAATTATTTCCCTTCTTGACCTATACTAAGACTCTGGATAATCCTTGTTCTTAGTTTCTTCTGTAATCATTCAAGTTTTTTTCAGCATACACAAGACATTCAAATGTAGATTTTTACTTTTCCATTTCTTACAAAATAGATAGCATATTTTATATGCTATCCTTCATTTTTTGAGAGGTCAGATATGACTGTACTACTGTATCTCCTCTCTGTTGAAAAGACTTCTTCACGCTCATACAGCTCATAAACACTGTCAAAAGCTACCTGAACCTTGAACCACTCATAGAGCAGTTGGTCTTATGTCCCATAACTAACTTTTCCTCCCCACCTTCATGGATGCCCTTAGAATGCTTCTAGTGTCATATGGGACTGAGCCTTTATCATAGCTTTGTGATTGATCACATCCATCTGCCTGCAAAGTTAGACTGTCTCTTGCAGAACAGTCTTACCATCCAGAATTCCAGGACCTACAGAGGAGCTCCTCTCTTAATGTGTGGACTATTAGTTTTTAAAGCTGTAATAGTCATCACAATTTGGCATCCAAATAAATTGCCTTAGAGTCAGAATTATAATCACTGCAGCATAAAGTATTAAGCTAAGATTTTCAACAATAAAAATCCATAATCTAGTCACAGTTAACAGTGCTATTTTTTGTGAGTGAAAATGTTTCTGTACCATTCAAATAATGTTTAAACATTTATACTTTTATTTTGTATTATACACATAATAATACAATCATATATGCATACTGTTTATGAATAAAAATACATAAATACACAGGTATCATATTAACAGTATGGCAAATGTTTAAACTGACTGTAGTACATAATTAAAATAAAATTTAGAGATTACTGCTCCCATTAGCTGTGTTTCCTCCCACTTCAGGATAGTGTTCATGTTTTGCCTCCTGCCTGAAAGGCTCTCAGGATTATCCTTTCATCCCTCATTTTCATTACTTAACTCTTGCTCATTCAATCTCAAGTCAAATGACACTTTCTTGGAAGAATTTATCTGATCTCCTCCAGAAGTTACTTATTATACTCTCCTGTGGCTCTTTTTACGTTATCTTCATAGTGCTTTAACTGTGTAAGCAGTATGTAATTTGTATTCACTTCTATGATTATTTGTTTAATGTCTTCCTCCCACTCCACTTTTAAACTAGGCTCTCAGCTTCAGGAAGGCAGGGTCCTTGTATCTCCAGTGCCCAGTAGCCTCTGTGGCAAACACAGTAGTAGACATACGTGAATGAATGAATTGCCCTTAAAAACTTTATTGTGAATGAGCAACAATTCAAGGACTGGTGTATGGGTATCATAAGTTGGATTAACCTTTTCATTTTTACAGATAATATAACTGACACCAAAATTGCTGAAATTATAATCTCTAGATTCATACAGCTCAGAGACTGGGAACTAGGTATCCAGATTCCCAACCCATAGTTATTAATACTGTCATGTTGTATCACTTTTTACACTATATTGATTCTTTGGATATATTCTCTATCTACAAATCACTTATCAAATTCTCCATTCCAGACATATGGAAAATGTTTTATCCCATGGTTTTATGGGGCATAAGCTTATACAAATTGGTGAGTGGAAAGAGCTCCTTTTAAAACAAAAATTAAAAAAAAAACCTACAAATATAAAATTTGATACAGTAAGTGGTTTTATATTATGGATGTAATTACAACACTAAGAAGGCTAGAAATACTTATTTCTAGAATTATTATTCTACAGAGAAGTAACTAAAAATTATGGACACTATATCCCCCTTAAAAAAATTGGCTGGGCACAGTGACTCACTCCTGTAATCCCAGCACTTTGGCAGGCTGAGGCAAGCAGATCACTGAAGGTCAGTAGTTCAAGACCAGTCTGGCCAATGTGGTGAAACCTCTCTTTAGTAAACATACCAAAAAAAGAAAAAAAATTAGCTCGATGTTGTGGTGGGCACCTGTAATCCCAGCTACTCAGGAGGCTGAGGCAGGAGAATTGCTTGCGCCTGGGAGGCAGAGGTTGCAGTCAACTGAGATAATGCCACTGCACTCCAGCCTGGGTGACAAAACGAAATTCCATCTCAAAAAAGAAAGAAAAAATCTACAATTAAACCTCTCTCTAGTTAGATGATTCCAACAATGATAAGAGTATTGCACAGTTTTGACAGGAGTGGTCATGTGATACGGCAAATTGGAGAGGAAAATGACAGTGATTTTTAATCATTTTGGTTAAATAACTTACTTTTGAAAATTTTGCAAGATGTATGATCACATTGTTGCGGCCCCTTCCAGGGCCTTGGAAGAAAACAGTAGAAATGAGGAGGCTGTGAAATGAAGCTCCATTAACATTAAAATAAACACTTCTGTGTTGATATATTTTGTGTAACAGCTCTTCAAATTTGCTCTCCTTGACCTGCTCCATTTGTTTGTATTATGTATTATGTATGTCCCGTAAATTGAATTTATCAAATTGCCAAGTTCCTAACACAATCTTACTAGCTGCCCTACTATTTTCTCCACCCCCATCTATTTATTTATTTTGGTTTATCTCCTTTGAGATTTTGTTCACTTTCAGAGGAGAAAAAAAGTAAAGCCTGAATGTTGAACATTTAAAAGCTTCTCCAGAGCGCCTTTTCACCTATGAGACAAGTTCAAAACATTTATTGCTCTTTCAGCTTAAAATGGCAAAGTAGGGTATTATCAGTGCTCAAATACTGCGTATATGTACACTCAAGGTATAACATGTAATCTAAAGGAGGCACAATTCCTTTCAGTGGGGAAGGGAATTGGAAGTTAGAAATAGCCAAATTGTCCAGCAGTCAGCAGGCAAACCTCTCATTTTCTAATGTTTTTCAGTCTTCAGCCTCTACATCCATACTTAACATATTTCTCTACCCACTTCTATGTTTTGCATTTCTGCCTGTTGCATTTTGACCATTGTAAAATATGAACTCTTGACTCATTTCTTCCCGTGTTCACTTTCATAAAACAAAGCGATAACATGAAATTTGTAAATAAATAGACTTGAGATTAAGTATAAAATCCACCAGTTATTAACTGGGAAAACTTTAGCAAATTAACTAAACTTTCTGAGCCTCCACTTCTTCATCTGTAAATGGAGAAAATAATTCCTTCTTCAAAATGCAGTTTTGAGAATTAAACGAGTTTTTCCATGTCATGAAGGATTAGTACTCTCTACCAAGTAGGAACTCCATGTAATATTCTCTTTTATTTTCTTCAGTCCTTTTATGTCTTCTTAGTATTTATTGTTTAGTTCACTAAACACTTATTATATTCTTCCTTTAAAAATTATACTGTGGCCTGGGCGCCATGGCTCATGCCTGTAATTCCAGCACTTTGGGAGGCTGAGGCGGGCAGATTACGAGGTCTGGAGTTCGAGAGCAGCCTGGCCAACACATTGAAACCCCGGCTCTATTAAAAATACAAAAATTAGCCAGGCATGGTGGCGGGCACCTGTAATCCCAGCTACTTGGAGGCTGAGGCAGAAGAATTACTTGAACCCAGGAGGCAGAGGTTGCAGTGAGCTGAGATCACACCACTGTACCCCAGCCTGGGCAACAGAGCCAGACTCTGTCTCAAAAAAGAAAAAAAAAATTATATTGTGGCCGGTGGCTAATGCCTGTAAACCCAGCACTTTGGGAGGCCGAGGTGGCCAGATTATGAGGTCAGGAGTTCGAGACTAGCCTGGCCAACATAGTGAAACCCCATCTCTACTAAAAATACAAAAATTAGTCAGGCATGGTGATGGGTACCTGCAGTCCCAGGTACTCGGGAGGCTGAAGCAGAAGAATCGCTTGAACCGAGGAGGTGGAGTTTGTGGTGAGCCGAGACTGCACCATTGCACTCCAGCCTGGAGCAAGAGTCCATCTCAAAAAAAAAAAAAATTAGATTGTGTATTCAGCTCTTTGACCTTGACTTTATACTCCATATGCTCAAGAGCTACTTCCTTTCTTCTTCGTATCCTTCATAGTACCTAGCACAGTGGCTTGCCACGTATGAGGCAGTTATTAAATGTATGCAATTTTAACTAATTTAGATAGTCATTACTTTAATAGCAAAATTTGAAATGACAGTGGTCTAGTGTTAAAAGAAGGGATTATTAAGGCCATATATAACAATAATAATAACAATTTCAACTATTATTTCAAATTTATAGTAGGCCTGGGAAATAGAAGCTTCATTTTCAAACTTCAGAGGTAGTGCCCCATCCCCACTCACATGCCCAAAAAATACAGAAAAAAAAAAAAAAAGGAGGAGGAGAGGGAAGTAGGAGAGAGAGGGTTCTTTTTATTCTTCCATGTATATGATCATTTGATCCTCACTTTCTGTCTTAGAGATGGAGCTCTTTAGGAGTAGTTACTCTGTAAGAAATATTCCATATGATGTTAGTCCTCCTTAACATCATATAGAAGGCTAATATTGTTATATGTAAAGAGGCATTTTTCACATTAATCAAGGATTATATATTATCTTCTGATTTTCTGAAACATTTTTACTACAACTTTATATTTTGTATAAAATTTTGTGCTAACGCAAGTTGTACTTTAGATGAGTCTTTTATTATATAATTGAGTGAATTCTAACTCATGTATAATGATTTCTTTTTGCCAGCTCAATTTTCTAGTTATTATTGATTGCCCACATTTTATACATATTGCTCATAACAAAGAATGCTTGCTCTGATAATTATTGTGCTAGTGTTGGTAAAGATGGCAACACAATTAGCTTCAGAGAAAATTAATGCAATACCCTACCTCAATTCATTACAAACCCTATTGGATTACCTATGGAAATATGAAGGGTCAGTCAGGCTCTGCAGGCATAAGAATAATCTAACATCATAATTGCTTTTCTATTAGTTGTCATCACTACAGAAAAGTGGTTGAGAATTAAGTGCTCTCTTCATCAAAATGATTAGGCTATTAACTGTACAATCTCTTTTTAGAGGCTGTTTTTATGATTATCTGATTATTCAAAGCTTTTTCTGCTTCTTGGACATTTTGGAGACTGTTTTTATGATTATCTGATAATTGAAAGCTTTTTCTGCTTCTTTTAATTTAAAAGCCTTCTTCCACCTATACAAACTGAGCAAAGTAATTTCAACCTTCAACTTAATTAATTAAAAATAAACAGCTTTGTTGATTTTTTCTTGCATTTCAGATGCAGTGGGAGTAATGATTTACTGATTAATACTTTGTAAAAACAAAGTATTTTCCAGAAATCATTATAATTTTAATTTTCATAAATGTTGCATTAATCACATTGTTGTTGCCACATGTCAATGATCTTTAAAAATATCATTAAATAGTAAAAATATCAATGTAACGCTTCCAGGAGATACACTATTGAAAAGTCATCTAAAATCCAAAAAATCATATTTAGTTTGAAAAAATTTAGGTAACTAGATTTTTATTATAATTACCTGTTTTTTATAAATAATTTATTGTATTATATACTTCCTCCATTCAAAGACATAATAGTGACTTGAATCTTTCTCCTCTTTTCACATTATTTCAACACTGATATGTGTTCCACTTAAAAGAAAAACTGCTATTTCTGTATTAATTGAAAACGATTTTGCATTGGCTTTATCTGTGCACATAATCAAAATAAAATTATTTTCCTGTGGGCTTCCGTGCCTTTTCTACTGAGTGAATAAGCTCAAAGTCAGTTGCTATATTTGATAAGATTCCACGTTTGCTCTTGGTGTCTTCTGTCTTATGTTGGGTTAAAACAAAGCCTATTACACTTCCCACTTGTT